>NC_136484.1:84851790-85262315 GCF_053919585.1 Euprymna scolopes | reverse complement strand
TAACTCCCATTCTTCAAAATATTTATTAATCAAACATGACTCCCATTCTTCAAAATATTTATTAATCAACATAACTCTAATTCTCAAAATATTTATTTATCAACATAGCTCCCATTCTTCAAAATATTTGTTTATCAAACATAACTCCCATTCTTCAAAATATTGTTTATCAACATAACTCCCATTCTTCAAAATATCGTTCATCAACATAACTCCCATTCTTCAAAATATTCGTTCACAACATAACTCCATTCTTCAAAATATTTATTTATCAACATAACTCCTATTCTTCAAAATATTTATTTATCAACATGACTCCCATTCTTCAAAATATTTATTAATCAACTTAACTTCCATTCTTCAAATATTTATTTATCAACATAACTCCCATTCTTCAAAATATTTATTTATCAACATAACTCCTATTCTTCAAAATATTTATTTATCAACATGACTCCCATTCTTCAAAATAATTATTTATAAACACCTTCAAAATATTTATTTATCAACATAACTCCCATTCTTCAAAATATTTATTTATCAACATAACTCCCATTCTTCAAAATATTGTTTATAAACATAACTCCCATTCTTCAAAATATTTATTTATCAACATGACTCCCATTCTTCAAAATATTTATTAATCAACATAACTTCCATTCTTCAAAATATTTATTTATCAACATAACTCCTATTCTTCAAAATATTTATTTATCAACATAACTCCCATTCTTAAAAATATTTGTTTATAAACATAACTCCCATTCTTCAAAATATTTATTTATTAACATAGCTCCCATTCTTCAAAATATTTGTTTATAAACATAACTCCCATTCTTCAAAATATTTATTTATCAACATAACTCCCATTCTTCAAAATATTTTTTTATCAACATAGCTCCCATTCTTCAAAATATTTGTTTATAAACATAACTCCCATTCTTTAAAATATCTATTTATCAACATAACTCCCATTCTTCAAAATATTTATTTATCAACATGACTCCCATTCTTCAAAATATTTATTTATCAACATAACTTCCATTCTTCAAAATATTTATTTATCAACATAACTCCCATTCTTCAAAATATTTATTTATCAACATAACTCCCATTCTTCAAAATATTTATTTATCAACATAACTCCCATTCTTCAAAATGTTTATTTATCAACATAACTCCCATTCTTCAAAATATTTGTTTATCAACATAACTCCCATTCTTCAAAATATTTATTTATCAACATAACTCCCATTCTTAAAAATATTTATTTATCAACATAACTCCCATTCTTCAAAATATTTATTTATCAACCTAACTCCCATTCTTCAAAATATTTATTTATCAACATAACTCCCATTCTTCAAAATATTTATTTATCAACATAACTCCTATACTTCAAAATATTTATTTATCAACATGACTCCCATTCTTCAAAATATTTATTTATCAACATAACTCCCATTCTTCAAAATATTTATTTATCAACATAACTCCCATTCTTCAAAATATTTATTTATCAACATTACTCCCATTCTTCAAAATATTTATTTATCAACATAACTCCTATTCTTCAAAATATTTATTTATCAACATAACTCCCATTCTTCAAAATATCTATTTATCAACATAACTCCCATTCTTCAAAATATTTGTTTATCAACATAACTCCCATTCTTCAAAATATTCGTCCATCAACATAACTCCCATTCTTCAAAATATTTGTTTATAAACATAACTCCCATTCTTCAAAATATTTATTTATCAACATAACTCCCATTCTTCAAAATATTTATTTATCAACATAACTCCCATTCTTCAAAATATTTGTTTATCAACATAACTCCCATTCTTCAAAATATTCGTTCATCAACATAACTCCCATTCTTCAAAATATTTATTTATCAACATAACTTCCATTCTTCAAAATATTTATATATCAACATAACTCCCATTCTTCAAAATATTTATTTATCAACATAACTCCCATTCTTCAATATATTTGTTTATAAACATAACTCCCATTCTTCAAAATATTTATTTATCAACATAACTCCCATTCTTCAAAATGTTTATTTATCAACATAACTCCCATTCTTCAAAATATCTATTTATCAACATAACTCCCATTCTTCAAAATATTTATTTATCAACATAACTCCCATTCTTCAAAATATTTGTTTATAAACATAACTCCCATTCTTCAAAATATTTATTTATCAACATAACTCCCATTCTTCAAAATGTTTATTTATCAACATAACTCCCATTCTTCAAAATATTTATTTATCAACATAACTCCCATTCTTCAAAATATTTGTTTATCAACATAACTCTCATTCTTCAAAATATTTATTTATCAACATAACTCCAATTTTTCAAAATATGTATTAATCAACATAACTCCCATTCTTCAAAATATTTATTTATCAATATAACTCCCATTCTTCAAAATATTTATTCATCAACATAACTCCCATTCTTCAAAATATTTATTTATCAACATAACTCCCATTCTTCAAAATATTTATTTATCAACATAACTCCCAGTCTTCAAAATAATTATTTATCAACATAACTCCCATTCTTCAAAATATTTATTTATAAACATAACTCCCATTCTTCAAAATATTTATTTATCAACATAACTCCTATACTTCAAAATATTTATTTATCAACATGACTCCCATTCTTCAAAATATTTATTTATCAACATAACTCCCATTCTTCAAAATATTTATTTATCAACATAACTCCCATTCTTCAAAATATTTATTTATCAACATTACTCCCATTCTTCAAAATATTTATTTATCAACATAACTCCTATTCTTCAAAATATTTATTTATCAACATAACTCCCATTCTTCAAAATATCTATTTATCAACATAACTCCATTCTTCAAAATATTTGTTTATCAACATAACTCCCATTCTTCAAAATATTCGTCCATCAACATAACTCCCATTCTTCAAAATATTTGTTTATAAACATAACTCCCATTCTTCAAAATATTTATTTATCAACATAACTCCCATTCTTCAAAATATTTATTTATCAACATAACTCCCAGTCTTCAAAATAATTATTTATCAACATAACTCCCATTCTTCAAAATATTTATTTATAAACATAACTCCCATTCTTCAAAATATTTATTTATCAACATAACTCCTATACTTCAAAATATTTATTTATCAACATGACTCCCATTCTTCAAAATATTTATTTATCAACATAACTCCCATTCTTCAAAATATTTATTTATCAACATAACTCCCATTCTTCAAAATATTTATTTATCAACATAACTCCCATTCTTCAAAATATTTGTTTATAAACATAACTCCCATTCTTCAAAATATTTATTTATCAACATAACTCCCATTCTTCAAAATGTTTATTTATCAACATAACTCCCATTCTTCAAAATATTTATTTATCAACATAACTCCCATTCTTCAAAATATTTGTTTATCAACATAACTCTCATTCTTCAAAATATTTATTTATCAACATAACTCCCATTTTTCAAAATATGTATTAATCAACATAACTCCCATTCTTCAAAATATTTATTTATCAATATAACTCCCATTCTTCAAAATATTTATTCATCAACATAACTCCCATTCTTCAAAATATTTATTTATCAACATAACTCCCATTCTTCAAAATATTTATTTATCAACATAACTCCCAGTCTTCAAAATAATTATTTATCAACATAACTCCCATTCTTCAAAATATTTATTTATAAACATAACTCCCATTCTTCAAAATATTTATTTATCAACATAACTCCTATACTTCAAAATATTTATTTATCAACATGACTCCCATTCTTCAAAATATTTATTTATCAACATAACTCCCATTCTTCAAAATATTTATTTATCAACATAACTCCCATTCTTCAAAATATTTATTTATCAACATTACTCCCATTCTTCAAAATATTTATTTATCAACATAACTCCTATTCTTCAAAATATTTATTTATCAACATAACTCCCATTCTTCAAAATATCTATTTATCAACATAACTCCCATTCTTCAAAATATTTGTTTATCAACATAACTCCCATTCTTCAAAATATTCGTCCATCAACATAACTCCCATTCTTCAAAATATTTGTTTATAAACATAACTCCCATTCTTCAAAATATTTATTTATCAACATAACTCCCATTCTTCAAAATATTTATTTATCAACATAACTCCCATTCTTCAAAATATTTATTTATCAACATAACTCCTATTCTTCAAAATATTTATTTATCAACATAACTCCCATTCTTCAAAATATCTATTTATCAACATAACTCCCATTCTTCAAAATATTTGTTTATCAACATAACTCCCATTCTTCAAAATATTCGTCCATCAACATAACACCCATTCTTCAAAATATTTGTTTATAAACATAACTCCCATTCTTCAAAATGTTTATTTATCAACATAACTCCCATTCTTCAAAATATTTATTTATCAACATAACTCCCATTCTTCAAAATATTTGTTTATCAACATAACTCTCATTCTTCAAAATATTTATTTATCAACATAACTCCCATTTTTTAAAATATGTATTAATCAACATAACTCCCATTCTTCAAAATATTTATTTATCAACATAACTCCCATTCTTCAAAATATTTATTCATCAACATAACTCCCAGTCTTCAAAATAATTATTTATCAACATAACTCCCATTCTTCAAAATATTTATTTATCAACATAACTCCTACACTTCAAAATATTTATTTATCAACATGACTCCCATTCTTCAAAATATTTATTTATCAACATAACTCCCATTCTTCAAAATATTTATTTATCAACATAACTCCCATTCTTCAAAATATTTATTTATCAACATTACTCCCATTCTTCAAAATATTTATTTATCAACATAACTCCTATTCTTCAAAATATTTATTTATCAACATAATTCCCATTCTTCAAAATATCTATTTATCAACATAACTCCCATTCTTCAAAATATTTGTTTATCAACATAACTCCCATTCTTCAAAATATTCGTCCATCAACATAACTCCCATTCTTCAAAATATTTGTTTATAAACATAACTCCCATTCTTCAAAATATTTATTTATCAACATAACTCCCATTCTTCAAAATATTTATTTATCAACATAACTCCCATTCTTCAAAATATTTATTTATCAAAATAACTCCCATTCTTCAAAATATTTATTTATAAACATAACTCCCATTCTTCAAAATATTTGTTTATCAACATTACTCCCATTCTTCAAAATATTTATTCATCAACATAACTCCCATTCTTCAAAATATTTGTTTATCAACATAACTCCCATTCTTCAAAATATTCGTTCATCAACATAACTCCCATTCTTCAAAATATTTGTTTATAAACATAACTCCCATTCTTACAAAATATTTATTTATCAACATAACTCCCATTCTTCAAAATATTTGTTTATCAACATAACTCCCATTCTTCAAAATATTTATTTATCAACATAACTCCCATTCTGCAAAATATTTATTTATCAACATGACTCCCATTCTTCAAAATATTTATTAATCAACATAACTCTAATTCTTCAAAATATTTATTTATCAACATAGCTCCCATTCTTCAAAATATTTGTTTATCAACATAACTCCCATTCTTCAAAATATTCGTTCATCAACATAACTCCCATTCTTCAAAATATTCGTTCATCAACATAACTCCCATTCTTCAAAATATTTATTTATCAACATAACTTCCATTCTTCAAAATATTTATTTATCAACATAACTCCCATTCTTCAAAATATTTATTTATCAACATAACTCCCATTCTTCAATATATTTGTTTATAAACATAACTCCCATTCTTCAAAATATTTATTTATCAACATAACTCCCATTCTTCAAAATGTTTATTTATCAACATAACTCCCATTCTTCAAAATATTTATTTATAAACATAACTCCCATTCTTCAAAATATTTATTTATCAACATAACTCCTATTCTTCAAAATATTTATTTATCAACATAACTCCCATTCTTCAAAATATTTATTTATCAACATGACTCCCATTCTTCAAAATATTTATTTATCAACATAACTCCCATTCTTCAAAATATCTATTTATCAACATAACTCCCATTCTTCAAAATATTTATTTATCAACATAACTCCCATTCTTCAAAATATTTGTTTATAAACTTAACTCCCATTCTTCAAAATATTTATTTATCAACATGACTCCCACTCTTCAAAATAATTATTTATCAACATAACTCCCATTCTTCAAAATATTTATTTATAAACATAACTCCCATTCTTCAAAATATTTATTTATCAACATAACTCCTATTCTTCAAAATATTTTTTTATCAACATGACTCCCATTCTTCAAAATATTTATTTATCAACATAACTCCCATTCTTCAAAATATCTATTTATCAACATAACTCCCATTCTTCAAAATATTTATTTATCAACATAACTCCCATTCTTCAAAATATTTGTTTATAAACATAACTCCCATTCTTCAAAATATTTATTTATCAACATAACTCCCATTCTTCAAAATGTTTATTTATCAACATAACTCCCATTCTTCAAAATATTTATTTATCAACATAACTCCCATTCTTCAAAATATTTGTGTATCAACATAACTCGCTGTCTTCAAAATATTTATTTATCAACATAACTCCCACTCTTAAAAATATGTATTAATCAACATAACTCCCATTCTTCAAAATATTTATTTATCAACATAACTCCCATTCTTCAAAATATTTATTCATCAACATAACTCCCATTCTTCAAAATATTTATTTATCAATATAACTCCCATTCTTCAAAATATTTATTCATCAACATAACTCCCATTCTTCAAAATATTTATTTATCAACATAACTCCCATTCTTCAAAATATTTATTTATCAACATAACTCCCAGTCTTCAAAATAATTATTTATCAACATAACTCCCATTCTTCAAAATATTTATTTATAAACATAACTCCCATTCTTCAAAATATTTATTTATCAACATAACTCCTATACTTCAAAATATTTATTTATCAACATGACTCCCATTCTTCAAAATATTTATTTATCAACATAACTCCCATTCTTCAAAATATTTATTTATCAACATAACTCCCATTCTTCAAAATATTTATTTATCAACATTACTCCCATTCTTCAAAATATTTATTTATCAACATAACTCCTATTCTTCAAAATATTTATTTATCAACATAACTCCCATTCTTCAAAATATCTATTTATCAACATAACTCCCATTCTTCAAAATATTTGTTTATCAACATAACTCCCATTCTTCAAAATATTCGTCCATCAACATAACTCCCATTCTTCAAAATATTTGTTTATAAACATAACTCCCATTCTTCAAAATATTTATTTATCAACATAACTCCCATTCTTCAAAATATTTATTTATCAACATAACTCCCATTCTTCAAAATATTTATTTATCAACATAACTCCTATTCTTCAAAATATTTATTTATCAACATAACTCCCATTCTTCAAAATATCTATTTATCAACATAACTCCCATTCTTCAAAATATTTGTTTATCAACATAACTCCCATTCTTCAAAATATTCGTCCATCAACATAACACCCATTCTTCAAAATATTTGTTTATAAACATAACTCCCATTCTTCAAAATGTTTATTTATCAACATAACTCCCATTCTTCAAAATATTTATTTATCAACATAACTCCCATTCTTCAAAATATTTGTTTATCAACATAACTCTCATTCTTCAAAATATTTATTTATCAACATAACTCCCATTTTTTAAAATATGTATTAATCAACATAACTCCCATTCTTCAAAATATTTATTTATCAACATAACTCCCATTCTTCAAAATATTTATTCATCAACATAACTCCCAGTCTTCAAAATATTTATTTATCAACATAACTCCCATTCTTCAAAATATTTATTTATCAACATAACTCCTACACTTCAAAATATTTATTTATCAACATGACTCCCATTCTTCAAAATATTTATTTATCAACATAACTCCCATTCTTCAAAATATTTATTTATCAACATAACTCCCATTCTTCAAAATATTTATTTATCAACATTACTCCCATTCTTCAAAATATTTATTTATCAACATAACTCCTATTCTTCAAAATATTTATTTATCAACATAATTCCCATTCTTCAAAATATCTATTCATCAACATAACTCCCATTCTTCAAAATATTTGTTTATCAACATAACTCCCATTCTTCAAAATATTCGTTCATCAACATAACTCCCATTCTTCAAAATATTTGTTTATAAACATAACTCCCATTCTTACAAAATATTTATTTATCAACATAACTCCCATTCTTCAAAATATTTGTTTATCAACATAACTCCCATTCTTCAAAATATTTATTTATCAACATAACTCCCATTCTGCAAAATATTTATTTATCAACATGACTCCCATTCTTCAAAATATTTATTAATCAACATAACTCTAATTCTTCAAAATATTTATTTATCAACATAGCTCCCATTCTTCAAAATATTTGTTTATCAACATAACTCCCATTCTTCAAAATATTCGTTCATCAACATAACTCCCATTCTTCAAAATATTCGTTCATCAACATAACTCCCATTCTTCAAAATATTTATTTATCAACATAACTTCCATTCTTCAAAATATTTATTTATCAACATAACTCCCATTCTTCAAAATATTTATTTATCAACATAACTCCCATTCTTCAATATATTTGTTTATAAACATAAC
Source organism: Euprymna scolopes (assembly GCF_053919585.1). Taxonomy (NCBI): domain Eukaryota; kingdom Metazoa; phylum Mollusca; class Cephalopoda; order Sepiida; family Sepiolidae; genus Euprymna; species Euprymna scolopes. Next base: position 85,253,505 of record NC_136484.1, on the reverse strand, counting down.
TCCCATTCTTCAAAATATTTATTTATCAACATAACTCCCATTCTTCAAAATGTTTATTTATCAACATAACTCCCATTCTTCAAAATATTTATTTATAAACATAACTCCCATTCTTCAAAATATTTATTTATCAACATAACTCCTATTCTTCAAAATATTTATTTATCAACATAACTCCCATTCTTCAAAATATTTATTTATCAACATGACTCCCATTCTTCAAAATATTTATTTATCAACATAACTCCCATTCTTCAAAATATCTATTTATCAACATAACTCCCATTCTTCAAAATATTTATTTATCAACATAACTCCCATTCTTCAAAATATTTGTTTATAAACTTAACTCCCATTCTTCAAAATATTTATTTATCAACATGACTCCCACTCTTCAAAATAATTATTTATCAACATAACTCCCATTCTTCAAAATATTTATTTATAAACATAACTCCCATTCTTCAAAATATTTATTTATCAACATAACTCCTATTCTTCAAAATATTTTTTTATCAACATGACTCCCATTCTTAAAAATATTTATTTATCAACATAACTCCCATTCTTCAAAATATCTATTTATCAACATAACTCCCATTCTTCAAAATATTTATTTATCAACATAACTCCCATTCTTCAAAATATTTGTTTATAAACATAACTCCCATTCTTCAAAATATTTATTTATCAACATAACTCCCATTCTTCAAAATGTTTATTTATCAACATAACTCCCATTCTTCAAAATATTTATTTATCAACATAACTCCCATTCTTCAAAATATTTGTGTATCAACATAACTCGCTGTCTTCAAAATATTTATTTATCAACATAACTCCCACTCTTAAAAATATGTATTAATCAACATAACTCCCATTCTTCAAAATATTTATTTATCAACATAACTCCCATTCTTCAAAATATTTATTCATCAACATAACTCCCATTCTTCAAAATATTTGTTTATAAACATAACTCCCATTCTTCAAAATATTTATTTATCAACATAACTCCCATTCTTCAAAATAATTATTTATCAACATAACTCCCATTCTTCAAAATATTTATTTATAAACATAACTCCCATTCTTCAAAATATTTATTTATCAACATAACTCCCATTCTTCAAAATATTTGTTTATAAACATAACTCCCATTCTTCAAAATATTTATTTATCAACATAACTCCCATTCTTCAAAATATTTATTTATCAACATAACTCCCATTCTTCAAAATAATTATTTATCAACATAACTCCCATTCTTCCAAATATTTATTTATAAACATAACTCCCATTCTTCAAAATATTTATTTATCAACATAACTCCTATACTTCAAAATATTTATTTATCAACATGACTCCCATTCTTCAAAATATTTATTTATCAACATAACTCCCATTCTTCAAAATATTTATTTATCAACATAACTCCTATTCTTCAAAATATTTATTTATCAACATAACTCCCATTCTTCAAAATATCTATTTATCAACATAACTCCCATTCTTCTAAATATTTGTTTATCAACATAACTCCCATTCTTCAAAATATTCGTCCATCAACATAACTCCCATTCTTCAAAATATTTGTTTATAAACATAACTCCCATTCTTCAAAATATTTATTTATCAACATAACTCCCGTTCTTCAAAATATTTATTTATCAACATAACTCCCATTCTTCAAAATATTTATTTATCAAAATAACTCCCATTCTTCAAATTATTTATTTATAAACATAACTCCCATTCTTCAAAATATTTGTTTATCAACATTACTCCCATTCTTCAAAATATTTATTCATCAACATAACTCCCATTCTTCAAAATATTCGTTCATCAACATAACTCCCATTCTTCAAAATATTTGTTTATAAACATAACTCCCATTCTTACAAAATATTTATTTATCAACATAACTCCCATTCTTCAAAATATTTGTTTATCAACATAACTCCCATTCTTCAAAATATTTATTTATAAACCTAACTCCCATTCTTCAAAATATTTATTAATCAACATGACTCCCATTCTTCAAAATATTTATTAATCAACATAACTCTAATTCTTCAAAATATTTATTTATCAACATAGCTCCCATTCTTCAAAATATTTGTTTATCAACATAACTCCCATTCTTCAAAATATTTGTTTATCAACATAACTCCCATTCTTCAAAATATTCGTTCATCAACATAACTCCCATTCTTCAAAATATTCGTTCATCAACATAACTCCCATTCTTCAAAATATTTATTTATCAACATAACTCCTATTCTTCAAAATATTTATTTATCAACATGACTCCCATTCTTCAAAATATTTATTAATCAACTTAACTTCCATTCTTCAAAATATTTATTTATCAACATAACTCCCATTCTTCAAAATATTTATTTATCAACATAACTCCTATTCTTCAAAATATTTATTTATCAACATGACTCCCATTCTTCAAAATAATTATTTATAAACATAACTCCCATTCTTCAAAATATTTATTTATCAACATAACTCCCATTCTTCAAAATATTTATTTATCAACATGACTCCCATTCTTCAAAATATTTATTAATCAACATAACTTCCATTCTTCAAAATATTTATTTATCAACATAACTCCCATTCTTCAAAATATTTATTTATCAACATAACTCCCATTCTTCAAAATATTTGTTTATAAACATAACTCCCATTCTTCAAAATATTTATTTATCAACATAGCTCCCATTCTTCAAAATATTTGTTTATAAACATAACTCCCATTCTTCAAAATATTTATTTATCAACATAACTCCCATTCTTCAAAATATTTATTTATCAACATAACTCCCATTCTTCAAAATATTTGTTTATAAACATAACTCCCATTCTTCAAAATATTTATTTATCAACATGACTCCCATTCTTCAAAATATTTATTAATCAACATAACTTCCATTCTTCAAAATATTTATTTATCAACATAACTCCCATTCTTCAAAATATTTATTTATCAACATAACTCCCATTCTTCAAAATATTTGTTTATAAACATAACTCCCATTCTTCAAAATATTTATTTATTAACATAGCTCCCATTCTTCAAAATATTTGTTTATAAACATAACTCCCATTCTTCAAAATATTTATTTATCAACATAACTCCCATTCTTCAAAATATTTTTTTATCAACATGGCTCCCATTCTTCAAAATATTTGTTTATAAACATAACTCCCATTCTTTAAAATATCTATTTATCAACATAACTCCCATTCTTCAAAATATTTATTTATCAACATGACTCCCATTCTTCAAAATATTTATTTATCAACATAACTCCCATTCTTCAAAATATTTATTTATCAACATAACTCCCATTCTTCAAAATATTTATTTATCAACATAACTCCCATTCTTCAATATATTTGTTTATAAACATAACTCCCATTCTTCAAAATATTTATTTATCAACATAACTCCCATTCTTCAAAATGTTTATTTATCAACATAACTCCCATTCTTCAAAATATTTGTTTATCAACATAACTCCCATTCTTCAAAATATTTATTTATCAACATAACTCCCATTCTTAAAAATATTTATTTATCAACATAACTCCCATTCTTCAAAATATTTATTTATCAACCTAACTCCCATTCTTCAAAATATTTATTTATCAACATAACTCCCATTCTTCAAAATATGCGTTTATCAACATAACTCTCATTCTTCAAAATATTTATTTATCAACATAACTCCCATTCTTCAAAATATTTATTAATCAACATAACTCCCATTCTTCAAAATATTTATTTATCAACATAACTCCCATTCTTCAAAATATCTATTTATCAACATAACTCCCATTCTTCAAAATATTTATTTATCAACATAACTCCCATTCTTCAAAATATTTGTTTATAAACATAACTCCCATTCTTCAAAATATTTATTTATCAACATAACTCCCATTCTTCAAAATGTTTATTTATCAACATAACTCCCATTCTTCAAAATATTTATTTATCAACATAACTCCCATTCTTCAAAATATTTGTTTATCAACATAACTCTCATTCTTCAAAATATTTATTTATCAACATAACTCCCATTCTTCAAAATATGTATTAATCAACATAACTCCCATTCTTCAAAATATTTATTTATCAACATAACTCCCATTCTTCAAAATATTTATTCATCAACATAACTCCCATTCTTCAAAATATTTATTTATCAACATAACTCCCATTCTTCAAAATATTTATTTATCAACATAACTCCCAGTCTTCAAAATAATTATTTATCAACATAACTCCCATTCTTCAAAATATTTATTTATAAACATAACTCCCATTCTTCAAAATATTTATTTATCAACATAACTCCTATACTTCAAAATATTTATTTATCAACATGACTCCCATTCTTCAAAATATTTATTTATCAACATAACTCCCATTCTTCAAAATATTTATTTATCAACATAACTCCCATTCTTCAAAATATTTATTTATCAACATTACTCCCATTCTTCAAAATATTTATTTATCAACATAACTCCTATTCTTCAAAATATTTATTTATCAACATAACTCCCATTCTTCAAAATATCTATTTATCAACATAACTCCCATTCTTCAAAATATTTGTTTATCAACATAACTCCCATTCTTCAAAATATTCGTCCATCAACATAACTCCCATTCTTCAAAATATTTGTTTATAAACATAACTCCCATTCTTACAAAATATTTATTTATCAACATAACTCCCATTCTTCAAAATATTTGTTTATCAACATAACTCCCATTCTTCAAAATATTTATTTATAAACATAACTCCCATTCTGCAAAATATTTATTTATCAACATGACTCCCATTCTTCAAAATATTTATTAATCAACATAACTCTAATTCTTCAAAATATTTATTTATCAACATAGCTCCCATTCTTCAAAATATTTGTTTATCAACATAACTCCCATTCTTCAAAATATTCGTTCATCAACATAACTCCCATTCTTCAAAATATTCGTTCATCAACATAACTCCCATTCTTCAAAATATTTATTTATCAACATAACTTCCATTCTTCAAAATATTTATTTATCAACATAACTCCCATTCTTCAAAATATTTGTTTATCAACATAACTCACATGCTTCAAAATATGCGTTTATCAACATAACTCCCATTCTTCAAAATATTTGTTTATCAACATAACTCCCATGCTTCAAAATATGCGTTTATCAACATAACATCCCATAACAAATAAAATATTAGACGGGCTTGTCAGCTTTACACCTTTTGGCACTCAACATGGTCGAATTTGTTCAGCAAGACTATTCCAGCCCAAAACATGATACTTCCACCTCCTTGTTGACAACAGAACTGATGAGGAGTAGGAAATCCAAGAGGGCTCCAAACTTTGGCTAACCCATCTGGTCCATCAAGGGTGGTTTAGCCTCATCGATGAAAAGAACATTTTCAAAGCTTGTATTTTTGTATTTCTGAGCCCAAGCCAAACATTTTTCTTTATGAGTTTTGATTAAAACAGGTCTTGCTATAGGCTTTTATTCGTTTAAACATTGCAGTATGTCTTTCTGCAGCACTGTTGCTGCCCGGCTGCAGGTAGAATATTCTTTGTTTTTTTTTTCATATGAGTACTATACTATAAGTACCTTATTTCTTGGGTAGAATTTCTTGTATACATAAATACATTACAAAAAGTAAGTGATCATTGTATGTGATTTTTGGAATATTACATCTACATAAATATACAAACATATGCGCATACCTAAAATTCATAATGATCAGTTAATTAGTTTAGGAGTGAATCCAATACATACAAATATATAAACGTATACACATCCTTAAAATTCATAATGATCAGTTAATTAGTTTAGAAGTGAATATATAAACATATGCACATACTTAAAATTCATAATGATCGGTTAATTAGTTTAGTAGTGAATATAATACATACAAATATATATGGCTAAGGACAAAGTGTAATATCTGTTGGTATTGTTTGATTTTTATATGCGCACTATACTGTAGAAGCACCTCATTTAAAAGTTATACTGCTCAACAAATAAATATTTCAAAATGCTGTTTGTGATTATGCAACACTTACTTAACTAAAGATAAATCAAGAAATCGGATTGCGTAGCAGATACTTAATTTTAACTAATACTTAACAAAAATGGAGATAATGCATGAGAGGAATCTCTTTTGGCTGGGATCAAAGTGTAGTATCTGTTTCGGCAGATGCTGCACTTTGAGACCATTGCCCTTGTGGTATTTGGTTCGTGGTCCATGTAGGGATTACCCTATATTCCACCCCTCCCCTTCCCCTTCACCCCACATAAAAACCGACCTTGTGTCATATTTTGCTTACGGGGAGAATCAAATAAATACCTACTTACTTTTTGGTTAAGATCAAAGTGTAGTATCTGTTCTCAGTATTCCAGCGACCTCATCTCCCCCCTCCCATAAACAGAGTACGGATATCATATTATAACTAATACTACTTGATCAATGTACGTGATTTTTGGAATGTGACAAAGAAACACTCAGCATTACTTGATCAAGTTACGTGATTTTTGGAATGTGACAAGTAAGCAGTCAGCATTACTCGATCACTTTATCTGCTTTTTGGGAGGAGGCATATAAGAAATCAGCATAACTTGATCAATGTACGCGGTTTTCGGAATGTGACAAACAACTTACTTAGGAAGATTCATAAACAATAAAAGAAATAAGACGCATTACTTTTCGAATGCCTCTCATATAGCTGATAACATCATTTGGATTGTAAAAAATATGCAGTCACCGTAACTTGATCTAATCATCTGAATTTTGGAATCAGCATTTTTTCAATCTGATTTTTGAAATATGACATGTATTGTCAGTGCCGTACATTATAAAGATTTTTTATGCACTTTTGTAATAGGAGAAGATAAAAACAACCCCTATCACAGAAGAGATGGCTCCCACAAAGGACGACTCCTCAAATAGGGGACCAACACGAATAAACGAAAGGGGCGTACAACCCGGATAACATGGAAGCAGGGGCAGCAACCCCAAAAGACTTTACCCGGGGAGATGCTCCCACTAAGCACTTATTGATCATCTGTGCGTGAACTTATCTGTGCACACTCCCAGCATCACTAGATATTTCTATTTCAAATTAGTAAAAAAAAAATAAATAAATAAATAAAATAAAATAAAAAAAACTAATACAACAGTATTTTTATTCCATGAACACGAATATTCCAATATAAAACATGGTTCAGCTCGTATTTTCTTCTATAATCTATGTACTTTAGGAATATTCGGAGCCTGAATGACATCGGATAGATCTGCTGTTATAGAATTATAGAATTTGACTTATTATTCACCGTTTTGTATTATCTCATTTGTTTAAAAATGTTATTTGACGAATAAGTTCATTTAGCTTTTTATTGCTACATATTCAATGTAAAGGATTGAATTGCGTTAGAATTAGGTTGAATATTTATGCTTAATGTTAAAACAGTAAAATGTTAGACTTGGTTAAACACGTTTTATGTAACGTTACATAAAACGTGTTTAACCAAGTTTAACAATGTACTGTTAAATATTAAAAACATTCAACTTAGAGTATCTTAAAACGCTACTTTACTACAACCCATCTTTATCTTTTCCATGTTTTAAAACTTACAATTCGAATTGATTTTCATATTGTTTAGTGCTTTTTTTTCAAAGAAAATTGATAATGCAATCTTTATCTAGATGCAATGGTGTGACATTTTAAGATAAAAGCATTTTGTTTTTATCCTTCTTGAATCAGTGTTGGGCAATGGTTGGCAATCTAATCTCACAAGTTAATTAAAAATGGATAATTAACACGTAGTCTTATGTGAGGTTAAGATAACTTTCTAAGTTGGTAATTTTTCATGCGTTTTTTTTTTCTTTTTTTGAACAGCGTCATCAACTTCAAGTAGTTTCCTTTCAACTAGCCTGGGAACCCGGCGTTACCCGGGTGTTTGAAGGTGCATGTTGAGCAAAAAGAATAAATAAATAAATAAATAATGGTAGTAGGACGGCAGGCTTGAACTTGTACCGCAAAGGAGGAAAAGAACCGGGAAAAAACGTGACTCCTTTGCTGTTACGACCACCACCAAACCGGAAGTGACGTAGGTTTAAATTAAGGCTAGAAATCGAAAAAAAGGAGATGACTTTATAAAATATCGGTGAAAAAAGCGACCCCTCCCTGTTAAGGGTGAAGAAATTAATGTTTTTAGCCAATTTTTCGGTATTTGTCGTCTGAAGGGTCGAGTTTCAAAACAATACTGATCTTGTGAAAATCCGTCGCCTCTATCGAAAGTTTTAGGCAGACATGCAAACAAACATACATACATACATTTATATATTGGTAGCTCAAATTTTCGACACAAACCGATTAAAAAGCTTGCCCTATCTCTGAATACCCTTTATGAAAAATTTCAAATGTTTAGATCAGAAATTTTCTGAGTAATTTGGTAGACACCGCAGATGTCAAATCTTTTTTAAATTTAGACCTCTATCATGACCCTTTAACATTTATTGTTTTGGGCTCTAATCAAGTTATTAAGTTAGATCCATGTCCAAGGAACCTATATCTAAAATTTTATGTGTTTATGCCCAAAATTGGCGGAGGAGTTTCGTAGAGTTCTCAAAGGTCAAATCGTTGAACTTTGACCCCTTAACAGCCAAATTTCTGGCCGAAAACACATTACAAAGATTTTCCCAAATCTCCAAATTTCGAATATGTAAACTGAACATTGACAAAGTTATTGTGTAGGGAAATGTACACAGACAGACAAACACACACACAGACACTTTCACTTTTATAGACATATAGATAATCGTTTTCTTTGCCAGATTATTCTTTGGCTTTTCAGCTCTTTTGCTTTACTATCCATCCTCATCTCTTTCTCTCCTCACACTTTTTAAAATTTCTTTTCATACTTAATTATATCTTGTTATTTTACTTTTTCTCCGTCACATGTTTCTATTGTCAGTTAAGTTCCAGGACATTCTTTTTCTCATTTTTCATTATACTGTCAACCTTATTGTTTTCTTTCTTCATGGCCGGTCCGGCATTTTTCGTTGCCTCTTCACTATCCTCTCTTAACGCTGTCCATCAATTACGCATGACTGTTTAGCACAAAGCGATTCATTCTTTTACATTCCCAAGAACGCTCCTTTCACTTTTTGGTTGACGTTCGCAATTCGGACTCCAAAGACTCATAATCACATGGGATCTGTTCGTTAACCCCTTATTCTGTTGACGTTCACATACGAAAATGAGAACAGGGTGTGTGTGTGTGTGTGTGTGTGTGTGTGTGTGTGTGTGTGTGTGTGTGTGTGTGTGCGTGTGTGTGTGTGCGCGCGCGTGCATGCGCGTGTGTGTACACGCATGCGCTCGCGTTCATAATATGACAGCTTTGACATAAACCAAAGTGCAACCCTAACCCTAAACCCAAAAGGCAGCCCTACCCCAGACCCTAACCCTACCACCCATTATACTTGACATACAACGTCTTAACTAACCTCTCTTCCTATGATTTACGTCCCATTACAACGAAACCGGAGCATGTTCTTTTCACAGGAAGCTTAGAATGAACACATGTCCCACCAAATGGAATAATTTCCGGAGACACATTTCACGATCACGTGATGTACTAAGTTATTTTTTTTACAATATTTTGATTGAATAGTTCACCGAATATTACGTACGTTTACTGGTCCCTGGCCAGATTCATTTATCGTTGTCTTAAATGGGATTCGGAATAATTTTGATGCCTCATACATTATCTACAAGAGTTTTGATTTGTTAGTGAAGTGTTATACTGATAATCTTGTCCAATTCTTCTAAAGTCTAAATTAACGTAAGCAAATGTTTTGGAACTATCAGAAAGATCATTTGATCAGTAGAAATGTTGCTATTCGTTTATGGAACAAATGAGATTTCAAATCAGCTCATAAAACGCTTTTCACAAAAATCATGATATTAAATATGAATATTTGCAGAACACAATTAGATGAATTGATTACTTTAGTAACGATAAGCTATACTTATCCAGCGTTGTCCGGGTTAGGTTTTTACTTCCATGTTTGTTTCTATTTTTTTTTTTTTTTCGTGCAGAGAAATACATACACGCAAGGAGTATTTACACAGTTTTATTAATATAAAGATTTGAAAAAAAATATATTTACTTTTTGTAGATTTATGATTTCTCTGATCTTCCATAAAGCAAAACTCTTCATCGTCTCCCGTCACTCTCATTCTCTTTTTCGCTCATTTTCTTTCTATGTAAACGACAACTTTGAGTAAACATGACTGACCCTTCCCCAGAATCAGACCAAGCGGACATCCATGCGTACCCGAGCACCCAGAACTAAAATTTTCTATTTATTTCGCATATAAAACAAGAAAAATATGACACGCAAATTCCGGCTCAAAAGATTTAACGAATTTGCAAACATAAAATATTGTTTTGTATTTGTAAACCTAGTTAATTGTGTAGTCGTCTTTCGTTTTTATTTCATTGGTATTCAAACTTGGTAAGTATTTCATTACAACTAAATATATTCTCGTTGTCTCCCAAATGTTTGGCCTATAACAAAAACGAAATTTCCTCTGCTTTATTTACCGAAATAGATTTGTTTTTCAAAAAACTTTGTTTTTTGTTTTTAATTCTCTACATATTTTGTTTGAATAAAAAGGAAAGCGTTAAACTTTCAGGTTTGAAATTTCTTATTATCACACTTATTATTGTCTGTTAAATTTTCTGCATATTATTTTCTGCTAAAACTCTAATTTATGTTTTCATTTTTCCCTGATATTTGTTAAGTAATATCTTGTAAAGGTGTTTTAGTTGTATGTGGAAGAAAAATTAAAAACTCATGATTGAATCAATTTTTTTTTCAAAGTTTAAAATTACCATATTTTCCAAATTTCCAATCGAAAATTTGTTTTAAAAGACTGTAAATATGCAAAAAAAGTATTGGAATGTTATTTCTGATTAATCAGAGAAGCACACAATTCTTTACTAGATAGTGCTAATCATCTGACTCTTTGATGTGTATTTTGCAATTTAACGATTAAAAATAGAAAAAACTAAAGGATTATCCAGAGATATGCGAGACAGAATCATTGAACCTCGCCAAGGAGGATAAAAATTATCGATAAAATGAGAAAAGAAAGGAATCTAGCTCTAAGTACAATAGGAAATATCATCAGAAAGTATGAAGATGGTACACAAACCCCCCCAAGAAATGGATAAACCGAAAATAATAAATAAGAGGTCTTGACGGTGATAGAGAAAAAATGTGCAAAAATTCATTACTCGTTTGAACTAATACTGATCTTGAGTGTGCCGGAATTAATAGAAATAAGGATACAGTCAGCAAAGTTCTATATTGTACAGGCTTAAATCAAGATCACTAAGAAAAATGCCTTTACTGAAAAGCAAATATGTCAAAGACCGATTAAATTTTGTTGAAACTTATGAAAAAAAATGTAGTTTTGGGAAAAGACAATTTGGTCGGATAAAACGAAAGTTGAACTATTCGGAAGGAACACAACGACAAGTGTTTGCGTAAAAAATGGCACTGTCTTCAACAAGCACAATAGCATTATTACAGTAAAGTTTGGAGGTGTTTCCTTGTGATGTGGGGATGCTTTTCATCCAAGGGCATTGCTGAGTTACAATGGTGGAATGAATTGTAAACATGTACAGGAGGATTCTAAAGAAGCACCTTCAGAAATCTACAACTTCTTTAGCACGTGCTCAACACGATAATGATCCCAAACATACCGCAAAACTTACAAAGGAATGGTTTGAAAATAATGGTATTACTACTCTCAATTGGTCAAGTCAGCCTCCTAACTCGAATACAATTAAGAATGTGTGGAACACTTTGATGGTTAAAGTTCATAAGCGGAATCCATAAAATATCAAACAATTAGAACAATTATGTACGGAAGAATCGGGGTAAAGTAATGGTGGGTCAATGTGAAAAACTTGTGGCTAACTGCAGAAAACGAATGAAAGCAGTGAAATAAAACAGAGGCTACACAACAAAATATTAAATTGATGTATCCAATACATTTGCATAGAGTAATCTTAAACTTTCATAGAAAAATAATTCAACCGTGAGTTTACAAAATTTCAACACCTATCTCTGACGAAAAAAAAAATATTGATCCGAACTAATATTGGTGACATCGATTAATATGATTAAAATAGATTTATTTTAGAATACGAACTAATATTGGTGACATCGATGAATATGATTGAAAATAGATTTATTTTAGAATACGAACTAATATTGGTGACATCAATGGATATGAATTAAAATAGATTTATTTTAGAATACGAACTAATATTGGTGACATCGATGAATATGATTGAAAATAGATTTATTTTAGAATACGAACTAATATTGGTGACATCGATGAATATGATTGAAAATAGATTTATTTTAGAATACGAACTAATATTGGTGACATCGATGAATATGATTGAAAATAGATTTATTTTAGAATACAAACTAATATTGGTGATATCGATAAATATAATTGAAAATAGATTTATTTTAACATACGAACTAATATTGGTGATATCGATGAATATGATTGAAAATAGATTTATTTTAGAATACGAACTAATATTGGTGACATCGATGAATATGATTGAAAATAGATTTATTTAAGAATACGAACTAATATTGGTGACATCGATGAATATGATTGAAAATAGATTTATTTTAGAATACGAACTAATATTGGTGACATCGATGAATATGAATTAAAATAGATTTATTTTAGAATACGAACTAATATTGGTGACATCGATGAATATGATTGAAAATAGATTTATTTTAGAATACGAACTAATATTGGTGACATCGATGAATATGATTGAAAATAGATTTATTTTAGAATACGAACTAATATTGGTGACATCGATGAATATGAATTAAAATAGATTTATTTTAGAATACGAACTAATATTGGTGACATCGATGAATATGATTGAAAATAGATTTATTTTAGAATACGAACAAATATTGGTGACATCGATGAATATGAATTAAAATAGATTTATTTTAGAATACGAACTAATATTGGTGACATCGATGAATATGATTGAAAAAAGATTTATTTTAGAATACGAACTAATATTGGTGACATCAATGAATATGAATTAAAATAGATTTATTTTAGAATACGAACTAATATTGGTGACATCGATTAATATGATTGAAAATAGATTTATTTTAGAATACGAACTAATATTGGTGACATCGATGAATATGAATAAAAATAGATTTATTTTAGAATACGAACTTATATTGGTGATATCGATAAATATGATTGAAAATAGATTCATTTAAGAATACGAACTTATATTGGTGATATCGATAAATATGATTGAAAATAGATTTATTTTAGAATACGAACTTATATTGGTGATATCGATAAATATGATTGAAAATAGATTTATTTTAGAATACGAACTAATATTGGTGACATCGATGAATATGACTTAAAATAGATTTATTTTAGAATACGAACTAATATTGGTGACATCGATGAATATGATTGAAAATAGATTTATTTTAGAATACGAACTTATATTGGAGATATCGATAAATATGATTTAAAATAGATTTATTTTAGAATACGAACTAATATTGGTGACATCGATGAATATGAATTAAAATAGATTTATTTTAGAATACGAACTAATATTGGTGATATCGATAAATATGATTGAAAATAGATTTATTTTAGAAGACCCTAATATTGGTGACATCGATGAATATGAATTAAAATAGATTTATTTTAGAATACGAACCAATATTGGTGACATCGATGAATATGAATTAAAATAGATTTATTTCAGAATACGAACTTATATTGGTGATATTGATAAATATGATTGAAAATAGATTTATTTTAGAATACGAACTAATATTGGTGACATCGATGAATATGAATTAAAATAGATTTATTTTAGAATACGAACTAATATTGGTGACATCGATGAATATGATTGAAAATAGATTTATTTTAGAATACGAACTAATATTGGTGACATCGATGAATATGATTGAAAATAGATTTATTTTAGAATACGAACTAATATTGGTGACATCGATGAATATGAATTAAAATAGATTTATTTTAGAATACGAACTAATATTGGTGACATCGATGAATATGATTGAAAATAGATTTATTTTAGAATACGAACAAATATTGGTGACATCGATGAATATGAATTAAAATAGATTTATTTTAGAATACGAACTAATATTGGTGACATCGATGAATATGATTGAAAATAGATTTATTTTAGAATACGAACTAATATTGGTGACATCGATGAATATGATAAAAATAGATTTATTTCAGAATACGAACTAATATTGGTGACATCGATGAATATGATAAAAATAGATTTATTTAAGAATACGAACTAATATTGGTGACATCGATGAATATGAATTAAAATAGATTTATTTTAGAATACGAATTTATATTGGTGATATCGATAAATTTGATTGAAAATAGATTTATTTAAGAATACGAACTAATATTGGTGACATCGATGAATATGATTGAAAATAGATTTATTTTAGAATACGAACTAATATTGGAAACATCGATAAATATGATTGAAAATAGATTTATTTTAGAATACGAACTAATATTGGTGACATCGATGAATATGAATAAAAATAGATTTATTTCAGAATACGAACTAATATTGGTGATATCAATGAATATGATTGAAAATAGATTTATTTTAGAATACGAACTTATATTGGTGATATCGATAAATATGATTGAAAATAGATTTATTTTAGAATACGAACTAATATTGGTGACATCGATGAATATGATTGAAAATAGATTTATTTTAGAATACGAACTTATATTGTTGATATCGATAAATATGATTGAAAATAGATTTTTTTTAGAATACGAACTAATAATTGTGACATCGATGAATATGATTGAAAATAGATTTATTTTAGAATACGAACTAATATTGGTGATATCGATAAATATGATTAAAATAGATTTATTTTAGAATACGAACTAATATTAGTGACATCGATGAATATGATTGAAAATAGATTTATTTTAGAATACGAACTAATATTGGTGACATCGATAAATATGATTGAAAATAGATTTATTTTAGAATACGAACTAATATTGGTGACATCGATGAATATGAATTAAAATAGATTTATTTAAGAATACGAACTTATATTGGTGACATCGATGAATATGAATTAAAATAGATTTATTGTAGAATACGAACTAATATTGGTGATATCGATGAATATGATTGAATATAGATTTATTTTAGAATACGAACCTATATTGGTGACATCGATTAATATGAATTAAAATAGATTTATTTTAGAATACGAACTAATATTGGTGACATCGATGAATATGATTGAAAATAGATTTATTTTAGAATACGAACTAATATTGGTGATATCGATGAATATGAATTAAAATAGATTTATTTAAGACTACGAACTAATATTGGTGATATCGATGAATATGATTGCAAATAGATTTGTTTTAGAATACGAACTAATATTGGTGACATTGGTGAATATGAATTAAAATAGATTTATTTTAGAATACGAACTAATATTGGTGACATCGATGAATATGAATTAAACTAGATTTATTTTAGAATACGAACTAATATTGGTGATATCGATGAATATGATTGAAAAGAGATTTATTTTAGAATACGAACAAATATTGGTGACATCGATGAATATGAATAAAAATAGATTTATTTTAGAATACGACCTTATATTGGTGATATCGATGAATATGATTGAAAATAGATTCATTTTAGAATACGAACTAATATTGGTGACATCGATGAATATGATTTAAAATAGATTTATTTTAGAATACGATCTAATATTGGTAACATCGATAAATATGATTGAAAATAGATTTTTTTTAGAATACGAACTAATATTGGTGACATCGATGAATATGAATTAAAATAGATTTATTTTAGAATACGAACAAATATTGGTGATATCGATAAATATGATTGAAAATAGATTTATTTTAGAATACGAACTAATATTGGTGACATCGAAGAATATGATTGAAAAGAGATTTATTTTAGAATACGAACTTATATTGGTGACATCGATGAATATGATTGAAAATAGATTTATTTTAGAATACGAAATATTATTGGTGATATCGATGAATATGACTTAAAATAGATTTATTTTAGAATACGAACTAATATTGGTAACATCGATAAATATGATTAAAAATAGATTTATTTTAGAATACGAACTAATATTGGTGACATCGATGAATATGAATTAAAATAGATTTATTTTAGAATACGGACAAATATTGGTGACATCGATGAATATGATTGAAAAGAGATTTATTTTAGAATACGAACTAATATTGGTGACATCGATGTATATTAATTAAAATAGATTTATTTTAGAATACGAACTTGTATTGGTGATATCGATAAATATGATTGAGAATAGATTTATTTTAGAATACGAACTAATATTGGTGACATCGATGAATATGATTGAAAAGAGATTTATTTTAGAATACGAACTATTATTGGTTACATCGATGAATATGAATGAAAATAGATTTATTTTAGAATACGAACTAATATTGGTGACATCGATGAATATGAATTAAAATAGATTTATTTTAGAATACGAACTAATATTGCTGATATCGATGAATATGTATTAAAATAGATATATTTTAGAATACGACCAAATATTGGTGATATCGATGAATATGATTGAAAATAGATTTATTTTAGAATACGGACAAATATTGGTGACATCGATGAATATGATTGAAAAGAGATTTATTTTAGAATACGAACTAATATTGGTGACATCGATGAATATTAATTAAAATAGATTTATTTTAGAATACGAACTTGTATTGGTGATATCGATAAATATGATTGAGAATAGATTTATTTTAGAATACGAACTAATATTGGTGACATCGATGAATATGATTGAAAAGAGATTTATTTTAGAATACGAACTATTATTGGTTACATCGATGAATATGAATGAAAATAGATTTATTTTAGAATACGAACTAATATTGGTGACATAGATGAATATGAATTAAAATAGATTTATTTTAGAATACGAACTAATATTGCTGATATCGATGAATATGTATTAAAATAGATTTATTTTAGAATACGACCAAATATTGGTGATATCGATGAATATGATTGAAAATAGATTTATTTTAGAATACGGACAAATATTGGTGACATCGATGAATATGATTGAAAAGAGATTTATTTTAGAATACGAACTAATATTGGTGACATCGATGAATATTAATTAAAATAGATTTATTTTAGTATACGAACTTGTATTGGTGATATCGATAAATATGATTGAGAATAGATTTATTTTAGAATACGAACTAATATTGGTGACATCGATGAATATGATTGAAAAGAGATTTATTTTAGAATACGAACTATTATTGGTTACATCGATGAATATAAATTAATATAGGTTTTTTTTAGAATACGAACTAATATTGGTGACATCGATGAATATGAATAAAAATAGATTTATTTTTGAATACGAACTAATATTGGTGATATCGATGAATATGATTGAAAATAGATTTATTTTAGAATACGAACTAATATTGGTGACATCGATGAATATGAATTAAAATAGATTTATTTTAGAATACGAACTAATATTGGTGACATCGATGAATATGATTGAAAATGGATTTATTTTAGAATACGAACTAATATTGGTGATATCGATGAATATGAATTAAAATAGATTTATTTTAGAATACGATCTAATATTGGTAACATACATAAATATGATTGAAAATAGATTTATTTTAGAATACGCACTAATATTGGTGACATCGATGAATATGATTGAAAATAGATTTATTTTAGAATATAAAATAATATTGGTGACATCGATGAATATTAATTAAAATAGATTTATTTTAGAATACGAACTAATATTGGTGACATCGATGAATATGAATTAAAATAGATTTATTTTAGAATACGAACTTATATTGGTGATATCGATAAATATGATTGAAAATAGATTTATTTTAGAATTAGAACTAATATTGGTGACATCGATGAATATGATTGAAAACAGATTTATTTTAGAATACGAACTAATATTGGTGATATCGATGAATATGAATTAAAATAGATTTGTTTTAGAATACGAACTAATATTGGTAACATCGATAAATATGATTGAAAATAGATTTATTTAAGAGTACGAACTAATATTGGTGACATCGATCAATATGATTGAAAATAGATTTATTTTAGAATACGAACTAATATTGGTGACATCGATGAATATGAATTAAAATAGATTTATTTTAGAATACGAACTAATATTGGTGATATCGATGAATATGATTAAAAATAGATTTATTTTAGAATACGAACTAATATTGGTGACATCGATGAATATGAATTAAAAAAGATTTATTTTTGAATACGAACTAATATTGGTGATATCGATGAATATGATGGAAAATAGATTCATTTTAGAATACGAACTAATATTGGTGCCATCGATGAATATGATTGAAAATAGATTTATTTTAGAATACGAACTAATATTGGTAACATCGATAAATATGATTGAAAATAGATTTATTTTAGAATACGAACTAATATTGGTGACATCGATGAATATGATTGAAAACAGATTTATTTTAGAATACGAACTAATATTGGTAACATCGATAAATATGATTGAAAATAGATTTATTTTAGAATACGAACTAATATTGGTGACATCGATAAATATGATTGAAAATAGATTTATTTTAGAATACGAACTTATATTGGTGATATCGATGAATATGATTGAAAATAGATTTATTTTAGAATACGAACTAATATTGGTGACATCGATGAATATGAATTAAAATAGATTTATTTTAGAATACGAAATATTATTGGTGATATCGATGAATATGAATTAAAATAGATTTATTTTAGAATACGAACTAATATTGGTTATATCGATGAATATGAATTAAAATAGATTTATTTTAGAATACGAACTAATATTGGTGACATCGATGAATATGAATTAAAATAGATTTATTTTAGAATACGAACTAATATTGGTGACATCGATGAATATGAATTAAAATAGATTTATTTTAGAATACGAACTAATATTGGTGACATCGATGAATATGAATTAAAATAAATTTATTTTAGAATACGAACTAATATTGGTGACATCGATGAATATGAATTAAAATAGATTTATTTTAGAATACGAACTAATATTGGTGACATCGATTAATATTAATTTAAATAGATTTATTTTAGAATACGAACTAATATTGGTGACATCGATGAATATGATTGAAAAGAGATTTATTTTAGAATACGAACTAATATTGGTGACATCGATGAATATGAATTAACATAGATTTATTTTAGAATACGAACTAATATTGGTGACATCGATGAATATGAATTAAAATAGATTTATTTTAGAATACGAACTAATATTGGTGATATCGATGAATATGAATTAAAATAGATTTATTTTAGAATACGAACTAATATTGGTGATATCGATGAATATGAATTAAAATAGATTTGTTTTAGAATACGAACTAATATTGGTAACATCGATAAATATGATTGAAAATAGATTTATTTAAGAGTACGAACTAATATTGGTGACATCGATCAATATGATTGAAAATAGATTTATTTTAGAATACGAACTAATATTGGTGACATCGATGAATATGAATTAAAATAGATTTATTTTAGAATACGAACTAATATTGGTGATATCGATGAATATGATTAAAAATAGATTTATTTTAGAATACGAACTAATATTGGTGACATCGATGAATATGAATTAAAATAGATTTATTTTAGAATACGAACTAATATTGGTGACATCGATGAATATGAATTAAAATAGATTTATTTTAGAATACGAACTAATATTGGTGATATCGATGAATATGATTGAAAACAGATTTATTTTAGAATACGAACTAATATTGGTGACATCGATGAATATGAATTAAAATAGATTTATTTTAGAATACGAACTAATATTGGTGACATCGATGAATATGAATTAAAATAGATTTATTTTAGAATACGAACTAATATTAGTGATATCGATGAATATGAATTAAAATAGATTTATTTTAGAATACGAACTAATATTGGTAACATCGATAAATATGATTGAAAATAGATTTTTTTTAGAATACGGACTAATATTGGTGACATCGATGAATATGATTTACAACAGATTTATTTTAGAATACGAACTAATATTGGTGATATCGATGAATATGATTGAAAATAGATTTATTTTAGAATACGAACTAATATTGGTGACATCGATGAATATTAATTAAAATAGATTTATTTTAGAATACGAACTAATATTGGTGACATCGATGAATATGATTGAAAATAGATTTATTTTAGAATACGAACTTATATTTGTGATATCGATAAATATGATTGAAAAGAGATTTATTTTAGAATACGAACTAATATTGGTGACATCGATGAATATAATTGAAAATAGATTTATTTTAGAATACGAACTAATATTGGTGATATCGATGAATATGAATTAAAATAGATTTATTTTAGAATACGAACGAATATTGGTAACATCGATAAATATGATTGAAAATAGATGATTTTAGGATACAAACTAATATTGGTGACATCGATAAATATGATTGAAAATAGACTTGTTTTAGAATACGAACTAATATTGGTGACATCGATGAATATGAATAAATAGATTTATTTTAGAATACGAACTAATATTGGTAACATCGATAAATATGATTGAAAATAGATTTATTTTAGAATACGAACTTATATTGGTGACATGGATGAATATGATAGAAAATAGATTTATTTTAGAATACGAACTAATATTGGTGACATCGATTAATATGATTGAAAATAGATTTATTTTAGAATACGAACTTATATTGGTGATATCGATAAATATGATTGAAAATAGATTTATTTTAGAATACGAACTTATATTGATGATATCGATGAATATGATTGAAAATAGATTTATTTTAGAATACAGACTAATATTGGTGATATCGATGAATATGAATTAAAATAGATTTATTTTAGAATACTAATTAATATTGGTGATATCGATGAATATAATTTAAAATAGATTAATTTTAGAATACGAACTAATATTGGTGACATCGATGAATATGAATTAAAATAGATTTATTTTAGAATACGAACTAATATTGGTGACATCGATGAATATGAATTTAAATAGATTTATTTTATAATACGAACTAATATTGGTGACATCGATGAATATGAATTAAAATAGACTTATTTTAGAATACGAACTAATATTGGTGACATCGATGAATATTAATAAAAATAGATTTATTTTAGAATACGAACTTATATTGGTGACATCGATGAATATGAATTAAAATAGATTTATTTTAGAATACGAACTAATATTGGTGATATCGATGAATATGAATTAAAATAGATTTATTTTAGAATACGAAAAAATATTGGTGACATCGATGAATATGATTAAAAATAGATTTATTTTAGAATACGAACTAATATTGGTAACATCGATAAATATGATTGAAAAGAGATTTATTTTAGAATACGAACTTATATTGGTGACATCGATGAATATGATTGAAAATAGATTTATTTTAGAATACGAACTAATATTGGTGATATCGATAAATATGATTGAAAATAGATTTATTTTAGAATACGAACTAATATTGGTGATATCGATGAATATGATTGAAAATAGATTTATTTTAGAATACGAACTAATATTGGTGACATCGATGAATATGATTGAAAAAAGATTTATTTTAGAATACGAACTAATATTTGTGATATCGATGAATATGAATTAAAATAGATTTATTTTAGAATACGAACTAATATTGGTTATATCGATGAATATGATTTAACATAGATTTATTTTAGAATACGAACTAATATTGGTGACATCGATGAATATGAATTAAAATAGATTTATTTTAGAATACGAACTAATATTGGTGACATCGATGAATATGAATTAAAATAGATTTATTTTAGAAAACGAACTAATATTGGTGACATCGATGAATATGAATTAAAATAAATTTATTTTAGAATACAAACTAATATTGGTGACATCGATGAATATGAATTAAAATAGATTTATTTTAGAATACGAACTAATATTGGTGACATCGATGAATATTAATTTAAATAGATTTATTTTAGAATACGAACTAATATTGGTGATATCGATGAATATGATTGAAAAGAGATTAAGTTTAGAATACGAACTAATATTGGTGACATCGATGAATATGAATTAAAATAGATTTATTTTAGAATACGAACTAATATTGGTGACATCGATGAATATGAATTAAAATAGATTTATTTTAGAATACGAACTAATATTGGTGATATCGATGAATATGAATTAAAATAGATTTATTTTAGAATACGAACTAATATTGGTGATATCGATGAATATGATTGAAAAAAGATTTATTTTAGACTACGACCTAATATTTGTGACATCATAAATATGAATTAAAATAGATTTATTTTAGAATACGAAGTAATATTTGTGACATCGATGAATATGAATTAAAATAGATTTATTTTAGAATACGAACTAATATTGGTGACATCGATGAATATGAATTAAAATAGATTTATTTTAGAATACGAACTAATATTGGTGACATCGATGAATATGAATTAAAATAGATTTTTTTTAGACTACGAACTAATATTGGTGATATCGATGAATATGATTGAAAACAGATTTATTTTAGAATACGAACTAATATTGGTGACATCGATGAATATGAATTAAAATAGATTTATTTTAGAATACGAACTAATATTGGTGACATCGATGAATATGATTGAAAATGGATTTATTTTAGAATACGAACTAATATTAGTGATATCGATGAATATGAATTAAAATAGATTTATTTTAGAATACGAACTAATATTGGTAACATCGATAAATATGATTGAAAATAGATTTATTTTAGAATACGGACAAATATTGGTGACATCGATTAATATGATTTACAACAGATTTATTTTAGAATACGAACTAATATTGGTGATATCGATTAATATGATTGAAAATAGATTTATTTTAGAATACGAACTAATATTGGTGACATCGATGAATATGATTGAAAATAGATTTATTTTAGAATACGAACTTATATTTGTGATATCGATAAATATGATTGAAAATAGATTTATTTTAGGATACGAACCAATATTGGTGACATCGATGAATATGATTGAAAACAGACTTATTTTAGAATACGAACTTATATTGGTGACATCGATGAGTATGAAGGAAAATAGATTTATTTTAGAATACGAACTAATATTGGTGATATCGATTAATATGATTGAAAATAGATTTATTTTAGAATACGAACTAATATTGGTGACATCGATGAATATGATTTAAAATAGATTTATTTTAGAATACGAACTAATATTGGTAACATCGATAAATATGATTGAAAATAGATTTATTTTAGAATACGAACTTATATTGGTGACATCGATGAATATGATAGAAAAAAGATTTATTATAGAATACGAACTAATATTGGTGACATCGATAAATATGATTGAAAAGAGATTTATTTTAGAATACGAACTAATATTGGTGACATCGATGAATATGAATTAAAATAGATTTATTTTAGAATACGAACTAATATTGGTGACATCGATAAATATGATTGAAAATAGATTTATTTTAGAATACGAAGTAATATTGGTGACATCGATAAATGTGATTGAAAATAGTTTTATTTTAGAATACGAAATTATATTGGTGATATCGATAAATATGATGTAAAATAGATTTATTTTAGAATACGAACTTATATTGATGATATCGATGAATATGATTGAAAATAGATTTATTTTGGAATACGAACTAATATTGGTGACATCGATGAATATGATTGAAAATAGATTTATTTTAGAATACGAACTAATATTGGTGATATCGATGAATATGAATTAAAATAGATTTTTTTTAGAATACGAACTAATATTGGTGATATCGATGAATATAATTTAAAATAGATTTATTTTAGAATACGAACTAATATTGGTGACATCGATGAATATGAATTAAAATAGATTTTTTTTAGAATACGAACTAATATTGGTGATATCGATGAATATAATTTAAAATAGATTTATTTTAGAATACGAACTAATATTGGTGACATCGATGAATATGAATTAAAATAGATTTATTTTAGAATACGAACTAATATTGGTGACATCGATGAATATGAATTTAAATAGATTTATTTTATAATACGAACTAATATTGGTGACATCGATGAATATGAATTAAAATAGATTTATTTTAGAATACGAACTAATATTGGTGACATCGATGAATATTAATTAAAATAGATTTATTTTAGAATACGAACTTATATTGGTGATATCGATGAATATGATTGAAAAGAGATGTATTTTAGAATACGAACTAATATTGGTGACATCGATGAATATGAATTAAAATAGATTTATTTTAGAATACGAACTAATATTGGTGATATCGATGAATATGAATTAAAATAGATTTATTTTAGAATACGAACTAATATTGGTGATATCGATGAATATGATTGAAAAAAGATTTATTTTAGACTACGACCTAATATTTGTGACATCATAAATATGAACTAAAATAGATTTATTTTAGAATACGAAGTAATATTTGTGACATCGATGAATATGAATTAAAATAGATTTATTTTAGAATACGAACTAATATTGGTGACATCGATGAATATGAATTAAAATAGATTTATTTTAGAATACGAACTAATATTGGTGACATCGATGAATATGAATTAAAATAGATTTATTTTAGAATACGAACTAATATTGGTGACATCGATGAATATGATTGAAAATGGATTTATTTTAGAATACGAACTAATATTAGTGATATCGATGAATATGAATTAAAATAGATTTATTTTAGAATACGAACTAATATTGGTAACATCGATAAATATGATTGAAAATAGATTTATTTTAGAATACGGACAAATATTGGTGACATCGATTAATATGATTTACAACAGATTTATTTTAGAATACGAACTAATATTGGTGATATCGATTAATATGATTGAAAATAGATTTATTTTAGAATACGAACTAATATTGGTGACATCGATGAATATGATTGAAAATAGATTTATTTTAGAATACGAACTTATATTTGTGATATCGATAAATATGATTGAAAATAGATTTATTTTAGGATACGAACCAATATTGGTGACATCGATGAATATGATTGAAAACAGACTTATTTTAGAATACGAACTTATATTGGTGACATCGATGAGTATGAAGGAAAATAGATTTATTTTAGAATACGAACTAATATTGGTGATATCGATTAATATGATTGAAAATAGATTTATTTTAGAATACGAACTAATATTGGTGACATCGATGAATATGATTTAAAATAGATTTATTTTAGAATACGAACTAATATTGGTAACATCGATAAATATGATTGAAAATAGATTTATTTTAGAATACGAACTTATATTGGTGACATCGATGAATATGATAGAAAAAAGATTTATTATAGAATACGAACTAATATTAGTGACATCGATAAATATGATTGAAAATAGATTTATTTTAGAATACGAACTAATATTGGTGACATCGATGAATATGAATTAAAATAGATTTATTTTAGAATACGAACTAATATTGGTGACATCGATAAATATGATTGAAAATAGATTTATTTTAGAATACGAACTAATATTGGTGACATCGATAAATGTGATTGAAAATAGATTTATTTTAGAATACGAAATTATATTGGTGATATCGATAAATATGATGTAAAATAGATTTATTTTAGAATACGAACTTATATTGATGATATCGATGAATATGATTGAAAATAGATTTATTTTAGAATACTAACTAATATTGGTGACATCGATGAATATGATTGAAAATAGATTTATTTTATAATACGAACTAATATTGGTGATATCGATGAATATGAATTAAAATAGATTTTTTTTAGAATACGAACTAATATTGGTGATATCGATGAATATAATTTAAAATAGATTTATTTTAGAATACGAACTAATATTGGTGACATCGATGAATATGAATTAAAATAAATTTATTTTAGAATACGATCTAATATTGGTGACATCGATGAATATGAATTTAAATAGATTTATTTTATAATACGAACTAATATTGGTGACATCGATGAATATGAATTAAAATAGATTTATTTTAGAATACGAACTAATATTGGTGACATCGATGAATATTAATTAAAATAGATTTATTTTAGAATACGAACTTATATTGGTGATATCGATGAATATGATTGAAAAGAGATGTATTTTAGAATACGAACTAATATTGGTGACATCGATGAATATTAATTAAAATAGATTTATTTTAGAATACGAACTAATATTGGTGACATCGATGAATATGAATTAAAATAGATTTATTTTAGAATACGAACAAATATTTGTGATATCGATGAATATGAATTAAAATAGATTTATTTTAGAATACGAACTAATATTGGTGATATCGATAAATATGATTGAAAATAGATTTATTTTAGAATACGAACTAATATTGGTGACATAAATATGAATTAAAATAGATTTATTTTAGAATACGAACTAATATTGGTGACATCGATGAATATGAATTAAAATAGATTTATTTTGGAATACGAACTAATATTGGTGACATCGATGAATATTAATTAAAATAGATTTATTTTAGAATACGAACTAATATTGGTGACATCGATGAATATGATTGAAAATAGATTTATTTTAGAATACGAACTAATATTGGTGATATCGATGAATATGATTGAAAATAGATTTATTTTAGAATACGAACTAATATTGGTGACATCGATGAATATGATTGAAAATAGATTTATTTTAGAATACGAACAAATATTGGTAACATCGATAAATATGATTGAAAATAGTTTTTTTTTAGAATACGAACTAATATTGGTGATATCGATAAATATGATTGAAAATGGATTTATTTTAGAATACGAACTTATATTGGTGATATCGATGAATATGATTGAAAATAGATTTATTTTAGAATACGAACTAATATTGGTGACATCGATGAATATGATTGAAAATAGATTTATTTTAGAATACGAACTAATATTGGTGATATCGATGAATATGAATTAAAATTGATTTATTTTAGAATACGAACTAATATTGGTTATATCGATGAATATGATTTAAAATAGATTTATTTTAGAATACGAACTAATATTGGTGACATCGATGAATATGAATTAAAATAGATTTATTTTAGAATACGAACTAATATTGGTGACATCGATGACAATGAATTAAAATAGATTGATTTAGAATACGAACTAATATTGGTGACATCGATGAATATGAATTAAAATAAATTTATTTTAGAATACAAACTAATATTGGTGACATCGATGAATATGAATTAAAATAGATTTATTTTAGAATACGAACTAATATTGGTGACATCGATGAATATTAATTTAAATAGATTTATTTTAGAATACGAACTAATATTGGTGATATCGATGAATATGATTGAAAAGAGATTTAGTTTAGGATACGAACTAATATTGGTGACATCGATGAATATGAATTAAAATAGATTTATTTTAGAATACGAACTAATTTTGGTGACATCGATGAATATGAATTAAAATAGATTTATTTTAGAATACGAACTAATATTGGTGATATCGATGAATATGAATTAAAATAGATTTATTTTAGAATACGAACTAATATTGGTGATATCGATGAATATGAATTAAAATAGATTTATTTTAGAATACGAACTAATATTAGTGATATCGATAAATATGATTGAAAATAGATTTATTTTTGAATACGAACTAATATTGGTGACATAAATATGAATTAAAATAGATTTATTTTAGAATACGAACTAATATTGGTGACATCGATGAATATGAATTAAAATAGATTTATTTTGGAATACGAACTAATATTGGTGACATCGATGAATATGAATTAAAATAGATTTATTTTAGAATACGAACTAATATTGGTGACATCGATGAATATGAATTAAAATAGATTTATTTTAGAATACGAACTAATATTGGTGATATCGATGAATATGATTGAAAATAGATTTATTTTAGAATACGAACTAATATTGGTGACATCGATGAATATGATTGAAAATAGATTTATTTTAGAATACGAACAAATATTGGTAACATCGATAAATATGATTGAAAATAGATTTATTTTAGAATACGAACTAATATTGGTGATATCGATAAATATGATTGAAAATGGATTTATTTTAGAATACGACCTTATATTGGTGATATCGATGAATATGATTGAAAATAGATTTATTTTAGAATACGAACTAATATTGGTGACATCGATGAATATGATTGAAAATAGATTTATTTTAGAATACGAACTAATATTGGTGATATCGATGAATATGAATTAAAATTGATTTATTTTAGAATACGAACTAATATTGGTTATATCGATGAATATGATTTAAAATAGATTTATTTTAGAATACGAACTAATATTGGTGACATCGATGAATATGAATTAAAATAGATTTATTTTAGAATACGAACTAATATTGGTGACATCGATGACAATGAATTAAAATAGATTTATTTTAGAATACGAACTAATATTGGTGACATCGATGAATATGAATTAAAATAAATTTATTTTAGAATACAAACTAATATTGGTGACATCGATGAATATGAATTAAAATAGATTTATTTTAGAATACGAACTAATATTGGTGACATCGATGAATATTAATTTAAATAGATTTATTTTAGAATACGAACTAATATTGGTGATATCGATGAATATGATTGAAATGAGATTTAGTTTAGAATACGAACTAATATTGGTGACATCGATGAATATGAATTAAAATAGATTTATTTTAGAATACGAACTAATATTGGTGACATCGATGAATATGAATTAAAATAGATTTATTTTAGAATACGAACTAATATTGGTGATATCGATGAATATGAATTAAAATAGATTTATTTTAGAATACGAACTAATATTGGTGATATCGATGAATATGATTGAAAATAGATTTATTTTAGAATACGACCTAATATTTGTGACATCATAAATATGAATTAAAATAGATTTATTTTAGAATACGAAGTAATATTTGTGACATCGATGAATATGAATTAAAAAAGATTTGTTTTAGAATACGAACTAATATTGGTGACATCGATGAATATGAATTAAAATAGATTTATTTTAGAATACGAACTAATATTGGTGACATCGATGAATATGAATTAAAATAGATTTATTTTAGAATACGAACTAATATAGGTAATATCGATGAATATGATTGAAAACAGATTTATTTTAGAATACGAACTAATATTGGTGACATCGAGGAATATTAATTAAAATAGATTTATTTTAGAATACGAACTAATATTGGTGACATCGATGAATATGATTGAAAATAGATTTATTTTTGAATACGAACTAATATTGGTGACATAAATATGAATTAAAATAGATTTATTTTAGAATACGAACTAATATTGGTGACATCGATGAATATGAATTAAAATAGATTTATTTTGGAATACGAACTAATATTGGTGACATCGATGAATATGAATTAAAATAGATTTATTTTAGAATACGAACTAATATTGGTGACATCGATGAATATGAATTAAAATAAATTTATTTTAGAATACGAACTAATATTGGTGATATCGATGAATATGATTGAAAATAGATTTATTTTAGAATACGAACTAATATTGGTGACATCGATGAATATGATTGAAAATAGATTTATTTTAGAATACGAACAAATATTGGTAACATCGATAAATATGATTGAAAATAGATTTATTTTAGAATACGAACTAATATTGGTGATATCGATAAATATGATTGAAAATGGATTTATTTTAGAATACGACCTTATATTGGTGATATCGATGAATATGATTGAAAATAGATTTATTTTAGAATACGAACTAATATTGGTGACATCGATGAATATGATTGAAAATAGATTTATTTTAGAATACGAACTAATATTGGTGATATCGATGAATATGAATTAAAATTGATTTATTTTAGAATACGAACTAATATTGGTTATATCGATGAATATGATTTAAAATAGATTTATTTTAGAATACGAACTAATATTGGTGACATCGATGAATATGAATTAAAATAGATTTATTTTAGAATACGAACTAATATTGGTGACATCGATGACAATGAATTAAAATAGATTTATTTTAGAATACGAACTAATATTGGTGACATCGATGAATATGAATTAAAATAAATTTATTTTAGAATACAAACTAATATTGGTGACATCGATGAATATGAATTAAAATAGATTTATTTTAGAATACGAACTAATATTGGTGACATCGATGAATATTAATTTAAATAGATTTATTTTAGAATACGAACTAATATTGGTGATATCGATGAATATGATTGAAATGAGATTTAGTTTAGAATACGAACTAATATTGGTGACATCGATGAATATGAATTAAAATAGATTTATTTTAGAATACGAACTAATATTGGTGACATCGATGAATATGAATTAAAATAGATTTATTTTAGAATACGAACTAATATTGGTGATATCGATGAATATGATTGAAAATAGATTTATTTTAGAATACGAACTAATATTGGTGATATCGATGAATATGATTGAAAATAGATTTATTTTAGAATACGACCTAATATTTGTGACATCATAAATATGAATTAAAATAGATTTATTTTAGAATACGAAGTAATATTTGTGACATCGATGAATATGAATTAAAAAAGATTTGTTTTAGAATACGAACTAATATTGGTGACATCGATGAATATGAATTAAAATAGATTTATTTTAGAATACTAACTAATATTGGTGACATCGAAAAATATGAATTAAAATAGATTTATTTTAGAATACGAACTAATATAGGTAATATCGATGAATATGATTGAAAACAGATTTATTTTAGAATACGAACTAATATTGGTGACATCGAGGAATATGAATTAAAATAGATTTATTTTAGAATACGAACTAATATTGGTGACATCGATGAATATGATTGACAATGGATTTATTTTAGAATACGAACTAATATTAGTGATATCGATGAATATGAATTAAAATAGATTTATTTTAGAATACGAACTAATATTGGTAACATCGATGAATATGATTGAAAATAGATTTATTTTAGAATACGGACTAATATTGGTGACATCGATGAATATGATTTACAACAGATTTATTTTAGAATACGAACTAATATTGGTGATATCGATGAATATGATTGAAAATAGATTTATTTTAGAATACGAACTAATATTGGTGACATCGATGAAATTGAATTAAAATAGATTTATTTTAGAATACGAACTAATATTGGTGACATCGATGAATATGATTGAAAATAGATTTATTTTAGAATACGAACTTATATTTGTGATATCGATAAATATGATTGAAAATAGATTTATTTTAGAATACGAACTAATATTGGTGACATCGATGAATATAATTGAAAATAGATTTATTTTAGTATACGAACTAATATTGGTGCCATCGATGAATATGATTGAAAATAGATTTATTTTAGAATACGAACTAATATTGGTGGCATCAATGAATATGAATTAAAATAGATTTATTTTAGAATACGAACTAATATTAGTGACATCGATAAATATGATTGAAAATAGATTTATTTTAGAATACGAACTAATATTGGTGACATCGATAAATGTGATTGAAAATAGATTTATTTTAGAATACGAACTTATATTGGTGATATCGATAAATATGATTGAAAATAGATTTATTTTAGAATACGAACTTATATTGATGATATCGATGAATATGATTGAAAATAGATTTATTTTAGAATACTAACTAATATTGGTGACATCGATGAATATGATTGAAAATAGATTTATTTTAGAATACGAACTAATATTGGTGATATCGATGAATATGAATTAAAATAGATTTATTTTAGAATACGAACTAATATTGGTGATATCGATGAATATAATTTAAAATAGATTTATTTTAGAATACGAACTAATATTGGTGACATCGATGAATATGAATTAAAATAGATTTATTTTAGAATACGAACTAATATTGGTGACATCGATGAATATGAATTTAAATAGATTTATTTTAGAATACGAACTAATATTGGTGACATCGATGAATATGAATTAAAATAGATTTATTTTAGAATACGAACTAATATTGGTGACATAGATGAATATTAATTAAAATAGATTTATTTTAGAATACGAACTTATATTGGTGATATCGATGAATATGATTGAAAAGAGATTTATTTTAGAATACGAACTAATATTGGTGACATCGATGAATATGAATTAAAATAGATTTATTTTAGAATACGAACTAATATTGGTGACATCGATGAATATGAATTAAAATAGATTTATTTTAGAATACGAACTAATATTGGTGATATCGATGAATATGAATTAAAATAGATTTATTTTAGAATACGAACTAATATTGGTGATATCGATGAATATGATTGAAAATAGATTTATTTTAGAATACGAACTAATATTGGTGACATAAATATGAATTAAAATAGATTTATTTTAGAATACGAACTAATATTGGTGACATCGATGAATATGAATTAAAACAGATTAATTTTAGAATACGAACTAATATTTGTGACATCGATTAATATGATTGAAAATAGATTTATTTTAGAATACGAACTAATATTGGTGATATCGATGAATATGATTGAAAATAGATTTATTTTAGAATACGAACTAATATTGGTGACATCGATGAATATTAATTAAAATAGATTTATTTTAGAATACGAACTAATATTGGTGACATCGATGAATATGATTGAAAATAGATTTATTTTAGAATACGAA
This sequence comes from Euprymna scolopes, assembly GCF_053919585.1. NCBI lineage: Eukaryota > Metazoa > Mollusca > Cephalopoda > Sepiida > Sepiolidae > Euprymna > Euprymna scolopes. The sequence continues at coordinate 85,220,208 of NC_136484.1, read as the reverse complement.
CTTATATTTGTGATATCGATAAATATGATTGAAAATAGATTTATTTTAGAATACGAACTAATATTGGTGACATCGATGAATATAATTGAAAATAGATTTATTTTAGCATACGAACTAATATTGGTGACATCGATAAATATGATTGAAAATAGATTTATTTTAGAATACGAACTAATATTGGTGGCATCAATGAATATGAATTAAAATAGATTTATTTTAGAATACGAACTAATATTAGTGACATCGATAAATATGATTGAAAATAGATTTATTTTAGAATACGAACTAATATTGGTGACATCGATAAATGTGATTGAAAATAGATTTATTTTAGAATACGAACTTATATTGGTGATATCGATAAATATGATTGAAAATAGATTTATTTTAGAATACGAACTTATATTGATGATATCGATGAATATGATTGAAAATAGATTTATTTTAGAATACTAACTAATATTGGTGACATCGATGAATATGATTGAAAATAGATTTATTTTAGAATACGAACTAATATTGGTGATATCGATGAATATGAATTAAAATAGATTTATTTTAGAATACGAACTAATATTGGTGATATCGATGAATATAATTTAAAATAGATTTATTTTAGAATACGAACAAATATTGGTGACATCGATGAATATGAATTAAAATAGATTTATTTTAGAATACGAACTAATATTGGTGACATCGATGAATATGAATTTAAATAGATTTATTTTAGAATACGAACTAATATTGGTGACATCGATGAATATGAATTAAAATAGATTTATTTTAGAATACGCACTAATATTGGTGACATAGATGAATATTAATTAAAATAGATTTATTTTAGAATACGAACTTATATTGGTGATATCGATGAATATGATTGAAAAGAGATTTATTTTAGAATACGAACTAATATTGGTGACATCGATGAATATGAATTAAAATAGATTTATTTTAGAATACGAACTAATATTGGTGACATCGATGAATATGAATTAAAATAGATTTATTTTAGAATACGAACTAATATTGGTGATATCGATGAATATGAATTAAAATAGATTTATTTTAGAATACGAACTAATATTGGTGATATCGATGAATATGATTGAAAATAGATTTATTTTAGAATACGAACTAATATTGGTGACATAAATATGAATTAAAATAGATTTATTTTAGAATACGAACTAATATTGGTGACATCGATGAATATGAATTAAAACAGATTTATTTTAGAATACGAACTAATATTTGTGACATCGATTAATATGATTGAAAATAGATTTATTTTAGAATACGAACTAATATTGTTGATATCGATGAATATGAATTTATATAGATTTATTTTAGAATACGAACTAATATTGGTAACATCGATGAATATGATTGAAAATAGATATATTTTAGAATACGAACTAATATTGGTGATATCGATGAATATGATTGAAAATAGATTTATTTTAGAATACGAACTAATATTGGTGACATCGATGAATATGATTGAAAATAGATTTATTTTAGAATACGAACTAATATTGGTGACATCGATGAATATGAATTAAAATAGATTTATTTTAGAATACGAACTAATATTTGTGATATCGATGAATATTATTGAAAATAGATTTATTTTAGAATACGAACTAATATTGGTGCCATCGATGAATATGATTTAAAATAGATTTATTTTAGATTACGAACTAATATTTGTAACATCGATAAATATGATTGAAAATAGATTTATTTTAGAATACGAACAAATATTGGTGACATCGATGAATATGATTGAAAATAGATTTATTTTAGAATACGAACTAATATTGGTAACATCGATAAATATGATTGAAAATAGATTTATTTTAGAATACGAACTTATATTGGTGACATCGATGAATATCATTAAAATAGATTTATTTTAGAATACGAACTAATATTGGTGATATCGATGAATATGAATTAAAATAGATTTATTTTAGAATACGAACTAACATTGGTAACATCGATAAATATGATTGAAAATAGATTTATTTTAGAATACGAACTAATATTGGTGACATCGATGAATATGAACTAAAATAGATTTATTTTAGAATACGAACTAATATTGGTGATATCGATGAATATGATTGAAAATAGATTTTTTTTAGAATACGAACTTATATGGGTGACATCGATGAATATGATTGAAAATAGATTCATTTTAGAATACGAACTAATATTGGTGACATCGATGAATATGAATTAAAATAGATTTATTTTAGAATACGCACGAATATTGGTGACATCGATGAATATGAATTAAAATAGATTTATTTAAGAATACGAACTAATATTGGTGACATCGATGAAAATATTTGAAACTAGATGTATTTTAGAATACGAACTAATATTGGTGACATCGATGAATATGAATGAAAACAGATTTATATTAGGATACGAACTAATATTGGTGACATCGATGAATATTAATTAAAATAGATTTATTTTAGAATACGAACTAATATTGGTGATATCGATGAATATGATTGAAAAGAGATTTAGTTTAGAATACGAACTAATATTGGTGACATCGATGCATATGAATTAAAATAGATTTATTTTAGAATACGAACTAATATTGGTGACATCGATGAATATGAATTAAAATAGATTTATTTTAGAATACGAACTAATATTGGTGATATCGATGAATATTAATTAAAATAGATTTATTTTAGAATACGAACTAATATTGGTGATATCGATGAATATGATTGAAAATAGATTTATTTTAGAATACGACCTAATATTTGTGACATCATAAATATTAATTAAAATAGATTTATTTTAGAATACGAAGTAATATTTGTGACATCGATGAATATGAATTAAAATAGATTTATTTTAGAATACGAACTAATATTGGTGACATCGATGAATATGAATTAAAATAGATTTATTTTAGAATACGAACTAATATTGGTGACATCGATGAATATGAATTAAAATAGATTTATTTTAGAATACGAACTAATATTGGTGATATCGATGAATATGATTGAAAACAGATTTATTTTAGAATACGAACTAATATTGGTGACATCGATGAATATGAATTAAAATAGATTTATTTTAGAATACGAACTAATATTGGTGACATCGATGAATATGATTGAAAATGGATTTATTTTAGAATACGAACTAATATTAGTGATATCGATGAATATGAATTAAAATAGATTTATTTTAGAATACGAACTAATATTGGTAACATCGATAAATATGATTGAAAATAGATTTATTTTAGAATACGGACTAATATTGGTGACATCGATGAATATGATTTACAACAGATTTATTTTAGAATACGAACTAATATTGTGATATCGATGAATATGATTGAAAATAGATTTATTTTAGAATACGAACTAATATTGGTGACATCGATGAATATTAATACCAATAGATTTATTTTAGAATACGAACTAATATTGGTGACATCGATGAATATGATTGAAAATAGATTTATTTTAGAATACGAACTTATATGTGTGATATCGATAAATATGATTGAAAATAGATTTATTTTAGAATCCGAACTAATATTGGTGACATCGATGAATTTAATTGAAAATAGATTTATTTTAGAATACGAACTAATATTGGTGATATCGATGAATATGAATTAAAATAGATTTATTTTAGAATACGAACTAATATTGGTAACATCGATAAATATGATTGAAAATAGATTTATTTTAGGATACGAACTAATATTGGTGACATCGATGAATATGATTGAAAATAGACTTATTTTTGAATACGAACTAATATTGGTGACATCGATGAGTATGAAGGAAAATAGATTTATTTTATAATACGAACTAATATTAGTGATATCGATTAATATGATTGAAAATAGATATATTTTAGAATACGAACTAATATTGGTGGCATCGATGAATATGATTGAAAATAGATTTATTTTAGAATACGAACTAATATTGGTAACATCGAAAAATATGATTGAAAATAGATTTATTTTAGAATACGAACTTATATTGGTGACATCGATGAATATGATAGAAAATAGATTTATTTTAGAATACGAACTAATATTGGTGACATCGATAAATATGATTGAAAATAGATTTATTTTAGAATACGAACTAATATTGGTGACATCGATGAATATGAATTAAAATAGATTTATTTTAGAATACGAACTAATATTGGTGACATCGATAAATATGATTGAAAATAGATTTATTTTAGAATACGAACTAATATTGGTGACATCGATAAATGTGATTGATTATAGATTTATTTTAGAATACGATCTTATATTGGTGATATCGATAAATATGATTGAAAATAGATTTATTTTAGAATACGAACTTATATTGATGATATCGATGAATATGATTGAAAATAGATGTATTTTAGAATACTAACTAATATTGGTGACATCGATGAATATGATTGAAAATAGATTTATTTTAGAATGCGAACTAATATTGGTGATATCGATGAATATGAATTAAAATAGATTTATTTTAGAATACGAACTAATATTGGTGATATCGATGAATATAATTTAAAATAGATTTATTTTAGAATACGAACTAATATTGGTGACATCGATGAATATGAATCAAAATAGATTTATTTTAGAATAGGAACTAATATTGGTGACATCGATGAATATGAATTAAAATAGATTTATTTTATAATACGAACTAATATTGGTGACATCGATGAATATGATTGAAAATAGATTTATTTTAGAATACGAACTAATATTGGTGACATCGATGAATATGATTGAAAATAGATTTATTTTAGAATACGAACTAATATTGGTGACATCGATGAATATTAATTAAAATAGATTTATTTTAGAATACGAATTTATATTGGTGATATCGATGAATATGATTGAAAAGAGATTTATTTTAGAATACGAACTAATATTGGTGACATCGATGAATATGAATTAAAATAGATTTATTTTAGAATACGAACTAATATTGGTGACATCGATGAATATGAATTAAAATAGATTTATTTTAGAATACGAACTAATATTGGTGACATCGATTAATAGGAATTAAAATAGATTTATTTTAGAATACGAACTAATATTGGTGACATCGATGAATATGATTGAAAATAGATTTATTTTAGAATACGAACTAATATTGGTGACATCCTAAATATGAATTAAAATAGATTTATTTTAGAATACGAACTAATATTGGTGATATCGATGAATATGATTGAAAATAGATTGATTTTAGAATACGAACTAATATTGGTGACATCGATGAATATGATTGAAAATGGATTTATTTTAGAATACGAACTAATATTAGTGATATTGATGAATATGAATTAAAACAGATTTATTTTAGAATACGAACTAATATTGGTAACATCGATAAATATGATTGAAAATAGATTTGTTTTCGAATACGGACTAATATTGGTGACATCGATGAATATGAATTAAAATAGATTTATTTTAGAATACGAACTAATATTGGTTATATCGATGAATATGATTGAAAATAGATTTATTTTATAATACGAACTAATAGTGGTGACATCGATTAATATTAATTAAAATAGATTTATTTTAGAATACGAACTAATATTGGTGACATCGATGAATATGATTGAAAATAGATTTATTTTAGAATACGAACTTTTATTTGTGATATCGATAAATATGATTGATTATAGATTTATTTTAGAATACGAAATAATATTGGTGACATCGATGAATATGATTTACAATAGATTTATTTTAGAATACGAACTAATATTGGTGATATCGATTAATATGAATTAAAATAGATTCATTTTAGAATCCGAACTAATATTGGTAACATCGATAAATATGATTGAAAATAGAATTATTTTAGAATACGAACTAATATTGGTGACATCGATGAATATGATTTAAATGAGATTTTTTTTAGAATACGAACTAATATTGGTGACATCGATGAGTATGAAGGAAAATAGATTTATTTTAGAATGCGAATTAATATTGGTGATATCGATAAATATGAATTTAAATAGATTTATTTTAGAATACGAACTAATATTGGTGACATCGATGAATATAAATTAATATAGATTTATTTTAGAATGCGAACTAATATTGGTGATATCGATGAATATGATTGAAAATAGATTTATTTTAGAATACGAACTAATATTGGTGATATCGATGAATATGATTGAAAATAGATTTATTTTAGAATACGAACTTATATTTGTGATATCGATAAATATGATTGAAAATAGATTTATTTTAGAATACGAACTAATATTGGTGACATCGATGAATATGATTGAAAATAGATTTATTTAAAAATACGAACTAATATTGGTGATATCGATGAATATGAATTAAAATAGATTTATTTAAGAATACGAACTAATATTGGGTACATCGATAAATATGATTGAAAATAGATTTATTTTAGAATACGCACTAATATTGGTGACATCGATGAATATGATTGAAAATAGATTTTTTTTAGAATACGAACTAATATTGGTGACTTCGATGACTATGAAGGAAAATAGATTTATTTTAGAATGCGAACTAATATTGGTGATATCGATGAATATGAATTAAAATAGATTTATTTTAGAATACGAACTAATATTGGTGACATCGATGAATATGATTGAAAATAGATTTATTTTAGAATACGAACTAATATTGGTGACATCGATGAATATTAATTAAAATAGATTTATTTTAGAATACGAATTTATATTGGTGATATCGATGAATATGATTGAAAAGAGATTTATTTTAGAATACGAACTAATATTGGTGACATCGATGAATATGAATTAAAATAGATTTATTTTAGAATACGAACTAATATTGGTGACATCGATGAATATGAATTAAAATAGATTTATTTTAGAATACGAACTAATATTGGTGATATCGATTAATATGAATTAAAATAGATTTATTTTAGAATACGAACTAATATTGGTGATATCGATGAATATGATTGAAAATAGATTTATTTTAGAATACGAACTAATATTGGTGACATCCTAAATATGAATTAAAATAGATTTATTTTAGAATACGAACTAATATTGGTGATATCGATGAATATGATTGAAAATAGATTGATTTTAGAATACGAACTAATATTGGTGACATCGATGAATATTATTAAAAATGGATTTATTTTAGAATACGAACTAATATTAGTGATATCGATGAATATGAATTAAAACAGATTTATTTTAGAATACGAACTAATATTGGTAACATCGATAAATATGATTGAAAATAGATTTGTTTTCGAATACGGACTAATATTGGTGACATCGATGAATATGAATTAAAATAGATTTATTTTAGAATACGAACTAATATTGGTTATATCGATGAATATGATTGAAAATAGATTTATTTTATAATACGAACTAATAGTGGTGACATCGATTAATATTAATTAAAATAGATTTATTTTAGAATACGAACTAATATTGGTGACATCGATGAATATGATTGAAAATAGATTTATTTTAGAATACGAACTTTTATTTGTGATATCGATAAATATGATTGATTATAGATTTATTTTAGAATACGAAATAATATTGGTGACATCGATGAATATGATTTACAATAGATTTATTTTAGAATACGAACTAATATTGGTGATATCGATTAATATGAATTAAAATAGATTCATTTTAGAATCCGAACTAATATTGGTAACATCGATAAATATGATTGAAAATAGAATTATTTTAGAATACGAACTAATATTGGTGACATCGATGAATATGATTTAAATGAGATTTTTTTTAGAATACGAACTAATATTGGTGACATCGATGAGTATGAAGGAAAATAGATTTATTTTAGAATGCGAATTAATATTGGTGATATCGATAAATATGAATTTAAATAGATTTATTTTAGAATACGAACTAATATTGGTGACATCGATGAATATAAATTAATATAGATTTATTTTAGAATGCGAACTAATATTGGTGATATCGATGAATATGATTGAAAATAGATTTATTTTAGAATACGAACTAATATTGGTGATATCGATGAATATGATTGAAAATAGATTTATTTTAGAATACGAACTTATATTTGTGATATCGATAAATATGATTGAAAATAGATTTATTTTAGAATACGAACTAATATTGGTGACATCGATGAATATGATTGAAAATAGATTTATTTTTGAATACGAACTAATATTGGTGATATCGATGAATATGAATTAAAATAGATTTATTTAAGAATACGAACTAATATTGGGTACATCGATAAATATGATTGAAAATAGATTTATTTTAGAATACGCACTAATATTGGTGACATCGATGAATATGATTGAAAATAGATTTTTTTTAGAATACGAACTAATATTGGTGACTTCGATGACTATGAAGGAAAATAGATTTATTTTAGAATGCGAACTAATATTGGTGATATCGATGAATATGAATTAAAATAGATTTATTTTAGAATACGAACTAATATTGGTGACATCGATGAATATGATTGAAAATAGATTTATTTTAGAATACGAACTAATATTGGTGACATCGATGAATATTAATTAAAATAGATTTATTTTAGAATACGAATTTATATTGGTGATATCGATGAATATGATTGAAAAGAGATTTATTTTAGAATACGAACTAATATTGGTGACATCGATGAATATGAATTAAAATAGATTTATTTTAGAATACGAACTAATATTGGTGACATCGATGAATATGAATTAAAATAGATTTATTTTAGAATACGAACTAATATTGGTGATATCGATTAATATGAATTAAAATAGATTTATTTTAGAATACGAACTAATATTGGTGATATCGATGAATATGATTGAAAATAGATTTATTTTAGAATACGAACTAATATTGGTGACATCCTAAATATGAATTAAAATAGATTTATTTTAGAATACGAACTAATATTGGTGATATCGATGAATATGATTGAAAATAGATTGATTTTAGAATACGAACTAATATTGGTGACATCGATGAATATTATTAAAAATGGATTTATTTTAGAATACGAACTAATATTAGTGATATCGATGAATATGAATTAAAACAGATTTATTTTAGAATACGAACTAATATTGGTAACATCGATAAATATGATTGAAAATAGATTTGTTTTCGAATACGGACTAATATTGGTGACATCGATGAATATGAATTAAAATAGATTTATTTTAGAATACGAACTAATATTGGTTATATCGATGAATATGATTGAAAATAGATTTATTTTATAATACGAACTAATAGTGGTGACATCGATTAATATTAATTAAAATAGATTTATTTTAGAATACGAACTAATATTGGTGACATCGATGAATATGATTGAAAATAGATTTATTTTAGAATACGAACTTATATTTGTGATATCGATGAATATGATTGATTATAGATTTATTTTAGAATACGAACTAATATTGGTGACATCGATGAATATGATTTACAATAGATTTATTTAAGAATACGAACTAATATTGGTGATATTAATTAATATGAATTAAAATAGATTCATTTTAGAATCCGAACTAATATTGGTAACATCGATAAATATGATTGAAAATAGATTTATTTTAGAATACGAACTAATATTGGTGACATCGATGAATATGATTGAAAAGAGATTTTTTTTAGAATACGAACTAATATTGGTGACATCGATGAGTATGAAGGAAAATAGATTTATTTTAGAATGCGAATTAATATTGGTGATATCGATGAATATGAATTAAAATAGATTTATTTTAGAATACGAACTAATATTGGTGATATCGATGAATATGATTGAAAATAGATTTATTTTAGAATACGAACTAATATTGGTGATATCGATAAATATGATTGAAAATAGATTTATTTTAGAATACGAACTTATATTTGTGATATCGATGAATATGAATTAATATAGATTTATTTTAGAATGCGAACTAATATTGGTGATATCGATGAATATGATTGAAAATAGATTTATTTTAGAATACGAACTAATATTGGTGATATCGATGAATATGATTGAAAATAGATTTATTTTAGAATACGAACTAATATTGGTGATATCGATGAATATGATTGAAAATAGATTTATTTTAGAATACGAACTAATATTGGTGATATCGATGAATATGATTGAAAATAGATTTATTTTAGAATACGAACTAATATTGGTGATATCGATGAATATGATTGAAAATAGATTTATTTTAGAATGCGAACTAATATTGGTGATATCGATGAATATGATTGAAAATAGATTTATTTTAGAATACGAACTAATATTGGTGATATCGATGAATATGATTGAAAATAGATTTATTTTAGAATGCGAACTAATATTGGTGATATCGATGAATATGATTGAAAATAGATTTATTTTAGAATACGAACTAATATTGGTGATATCGATGAATATGATTGAAAATAGATTTATTTTAGAATACGAACTAATATTGGTGATATCGATAAATATGATTGAAAATAGATTTATTTTAGAATACGAACTAATATTGGTGATATCGATGAATATGATTGAAAATAGATTTATTTTAGAATACGAACTTATATTTGTGATATCGATAAATATGATTGAAAATAGATTTATTTTAGAATACGAACTAATATTGGTGACATCGATGAATATGATTGAAAATAGATTTATTTTAGAATACGAACTAATATTGGTGATATCGATGAATATGAATTAAAATAGATTTTTTTAAGAATACGAACTAATATTGGGTACATCGATAAATATGATTGAAAATAGATTTATTTTAGAATACGCACTAATATTTGTGACATCGATGAATATGATTGAAAATAGATTTATTTTAGAATACGAACTAATATTGGTGACATCGATGAGTATGAAGGAAAATAGATTTATTTTAGAATGCGAACTATTATTGGTGATATCGATGAATATGAATTAAAATAGATTTATTTTAGAATACGAACTAATATTGGGGATATCGATGAATATGATTGAAAATAGATTTATTTAGAATACGAACTAATATTGGTGACATCGACGAATATGAATTAAAATAGATTTTTTTTAGAATACGAACTAATATTGGTGACATCGATGAATATGATTGAAAATGGATTTATTTTAGAATACGAACTAATATTGGTGATATCGATGAATATGAATTAAAATAGATTTATTTTAGAATACGAACTAATATTGGTAACATCGATAAATATGATTGAAAATAGATTTATTTTAGAATACGAACTAATATTGGTGACATCGATGAATATGAATGAAAATAGATTTATTTTAGAATACGAACTTATATTGGTGATATCGATGAATATGATTGAAAATAGATTTATTTTATAATACGAACTAATATTGGTGACATCGATGAATATTAATTAAAATAGATTTATTTTAGAATACGAACTAATATTGGTGACATCGATGAATATGATTGAAAATAGATTTATTTTAGAATACGAACTTATATTCGTGATATCGATAAATATGATTGAAAATAGATTTATTTTAGAATACGAACTAATATTGGTGACATCGATTAATATGATTGAAAATAGATTTATTTTAGAATACGAACTAATATTGGTGATATCGATGAATATGAATTTATATAGATTTATTTTAGAATACGAACTAATATTGGTAACATCGATAAATATGATTGAAAATAGATATATTTTAGAATACGAACTAATATTGGTGATATCGATGAATATGATTGAAAATAGATTTATTTTAGAATACGAACTAATATTGGTGACATCGATGAATATGATTGAAAATAGATTTATTTTAGAATACGAACTAATATTGGTGACATCGATGAATATGAATTAAAATAGATTTATTTTAGAATACGAACTAATATTTGTGACATCGATGAATATTATTGAACATAGATTTATTTTAGAGTACGAACTAATATTGGTGCCATCGATGAATATGATTGAAAATAGATTTATTTTCGAATACGAACTAATATTGGTAACATCGATAAATGTGATTGAAAATAGATTTATTTTAGAATACGAACAAATATTGGTGATATCGATGAATATGATTGAAAATAGATTTATTTTAGAATACGAACTAATATGGGTGACATCGATGAATGGTATTGAAAATCGATTCATTTTAGAATACGAACTAATATTAGTGACATCGATGAATATGAATTAAAATAGATTGATTTTAGAATACGAACTAATATTGGTGACATCGATGAATATGGATAAAAATAGATATATTTTAGAATACGAACTAATATTGGTGACATCGATGAAAATATTTGAAACTAGATTTATTTTAGAATACGAACTAATATTGGTGACATCGATTAATATGATTGAAAATAGATTCATTTTAGAATACGAACTAATATTGGTGACATCGATGAATATGAATTACAATAGATTTATTTCAGAATACGAACTAATATTGGTGACATCGATGAATATGAATTAAAATAGATTTATTTTAGAATACGAACTAATATTGGTGACATCGATGAAAATATTTGAAACTAGATTTATTTTAGAATACGAACTAATATTGGTGACATCGATGAATATGAATGAAAATAGATTTATTTTAGAATACGAACTAATATTGGTGACATCGATGAATATGAATTAAAATAGATTTATTTTAGAATACGAACTAATATTGGTGACATCGATAAATAGGAATTAAAATAGATTTATTTTAGAATACGAACTAATATTAGTGATATCGATGAATATGAATTAAAATAGATTTATTTTAGAATACGAACTAATATTGGTGACATCGATTAATATGATTGAAAATAGATTTATTTTAGAATACGAACTAATATTGGTGACATCGATGAATATGAATTAACATAGATTTATTTTAGAATACGAAATAATATTTGTGACATCGATGAATATTAATTAAAATAGATTTATTTAAGAATACGAACTAATAGTGGTGACATCGATGAATATGAATTAAAACAGATTTATTTTAGAATACGAACTAATATTGGTGACATCGATGAATATGAATTAAAATAGATTTATTTTAGAATACGAACTAATATTGGTAACATCGATAAATATGATTGAAAATAGATTTATTTTAGAATACGAACTAATATTGGTGACATCGATGAATATGAATTATAATAGATTTATTTTAGAATACGAACTAATATTGGTGACATCAATGAATATGATTGAAAATAGATTTTTTTTAGAATACGAACTAATATTGGTGATATCGATTAATATGAATTAAAATAGATTTATTTTAGAATACGAACTAATATTGGTGACATCGATAAATATGATTGAAAATAGATTTATTTTAGAATACGAACTAATATTGGTGATATCGATGAATATGATTGAAAATAGATTGTTTTTAGAATACGAACGAATATTGGTAACATCGATAAATATGATTGAAAATAGATTTATTTTAGAATACGAACTAATATTGGTGACATCGATGAATATGAATTAAAATAGATTTATTTTAGAATACGAACTAATATTGGTGACATCGATGAATATGAATTAAAATAGATTTATTTTAGAATACGAACTAATATTGATGACATCGATGAATATGAATTAAAATAGATTTATTTTAGAATACGACCTAATATTGGTGACATCGATGAATATGATTGAAAATAGATTTATTTTAGAATACGAACTAATATTGGTGACATCGATGAATATGAATTAAAATAGATTTATGTTAGAATACGAACTAATATTGGTGATATCGATGAATATGAGTGAAAATAGATTTATTTTAGAATACGAACTAATATTGGTGACATCGATGAATATGAATTAAAATAGATTTATTTTAGAATACGAACTAATATTGGTGACATCGATGAATATGAATTTATATAGATTTATTTTAGAATACGAACTTATAGTGGTGATATCGATAAATATGATTGAAAATAGATTTATTTTAGAATACGAACTAATATAGGTGACATCGATTAATATTAATTAAAATAGATTTATTTGAGAATACGAACTAATATTGGTGACATCGATTAATATGAATTAAAATAGATTTATTTTAGAATACGAACTAATATTGGTGACATCGATAAATATGATTGAAAATAGATTTATTTTAGAATACGAACTAATATTGGTGACATCGATGAATATGAATTAAAATAGATTTATTTTAGAATACGAACTAATATTGGTGACATCGATGAATATGAATTAAAATAGATTTATTTTAGAATACGAACTAATATGTGTGATATCGATGAATATGATTGAAAATAGATTTATTTTAGTATACGAACTAATATTGGTGACATCGATGAATATGAATTAAAATAGAATGATTTTAGAATACGCACTTATATTGGTGATATAGATAAATATTATTGAAAATAGATTTATTTTAGAGTACGAACTAATATTGGTGACATCTATGAATATGTTTGAAAATAGATTTATTTTAGAATACGAACTTATATTGTTGGTATCGATAAATATGATTGAAAATAGATTTATTTTAGAATACGATCTAATATTGGTGACATCGTTTAATATGATTAAAAAAAATTTATTTTAGAATACGTATTGGGATTTCCCAAACGTTTGAGGTAACAAAGTAATGTTACGACGTCAAGAAGAAAGGAAAAACAAACACAGAGTTAAATGTTATAAAAAAACTGTATTTACAAAAAGGGAAAATAAAGGTGTTGCAAACAATTGGGTTTGCGGGAAACTTATCTCACAGATGTGATGTGTCCGTTTATCAATTAAATCTTTCCTGTGTCCTTAGTTGGTATGAAAGAGAAAAGGTGTGGCCTTGTTGGTCTGTGCTGCTATTACGGCTTGGACTCCATGTGCGTCCCGTATTTCTGGTGGCGGAGAGCTGGCGAAATGGATGTACTCGCAATCAGGTCCCAACCGCAAAAGAGGCCGAAAGTTCGAAGGGGCCGCGCAAATAGGGGTCGGGGAGGAAACTAGAATGGCAGCCCGTGATTGGTTGTTTTTCATCCAATCACAGGGCACTACACTAGTGACTCCGTAATAATTCCAATATTCTCCCCCAAAACAAAATTGCAATATGAAATCATTGCAACATAATTCTCTGCAGTTACAGGTCCTTATGCTTTTAAGCTGGAGGTTCATAGCAGGCTTATTGTAAGGCAACTATCCCATAATGAAAGGTCGCAGAAACTTGGATTTGCCTCCCTTTGAAGGCAAATACGGCCCATAGTAAAGTTCATAGGAAAATTGATTTTTTTTTTTTTGAGGGCAAACATAGTTCACAGGAAAATTAATTTTTTTTTTTAAGGCAAACATAGCCAATAATAAAGTTCTCAGGAAAATTGATTTTTTGAAGGCAAACATAGCCAATAATAAAGTTCACAGGAAAATTGATTTTTTTTTTTTTTTTGAAGGCAAACATAGCCAATAATAAAGTTCTCAGGAAAATTGATTTTTTGAAGGCAAACATAGCCAATAATAAAGTTCACAGGAAAATTGATTTTTTTTAAGGCAAACATAGCCAATAATAAGGTCCACAGGAAAAATAGATTTTTTTTTAA
The DNA here is from genome assembly GCF_053919585.1 of Euprymna scolopes. Lineage (NCBI taxonomy): Eukaryota > Metazoa > Mollusca > Cephalopoda > Sepiida > Sepiolidae > Euprymna > Euprymna scolopes. The sequence continues at coordinate 85,204,537 of NC_136484.1, read as the reverse complement.
GGCAAACATAGCCAATAATAAAGTTCACAGGAAAATTGATTTTTTTTTTTTTTGAGGGCAAACATAGTTCACAGGAAAATTGATTTTTTTTTTTTTAAGGCAAACATAGCCAATAATAAAGTTCTCAGGAAAATTGATTTTTTTAAGGCAAACATAGCCAATAATAAAGTTCACAGGAAAATTGATTTTTTTTTTAAGGCAAACATAGCCAATAATAAGGTCCACAGGAAAAATAGATTTTTTTTCTTGAAGGCAAACATACTAGAATATAGAAGAGGTGAAGATTGTTTTAGATAAACTGAATTTAATAGTATATATAGGGGTTAGTAAGAGAGTTTTTACTACCTTTTAAATTTTTAGTCCTTTTAGGACGTTGTTTCATTGGAACAGATGAGCTATTAGTATTTGGTACATCATTAGGAGATTTTGAATTTGCAGCATCAACTACTCTCTTGGAGTCTGGAACAATTCCAGGATGGTGTGCATGAGTTAAAGATAATTCCAGAGGATACAGGAGCTTGATGGAATGGACCTGAACCGACCCGTCACCTCTTTTAACTTTTACAGAACGAATTTTTTTGTCGTCACCAACAATTAATTCCAAAACTCTTCCCAGCAACCAAAATGGTCTAGCCTTGGCAGGATTTTTAACAAGAACCACATCATCAACCTTGATACGATTGTGAAAATTGACCTCGTGCAAATCTTTACATTGCTCCCTCAAACTCAACAAATAGTCTTGATACCAAAGCTCACGGAATCTAGTTAGCATAGAATCCCGTGCTTCAATGGATTTTACTACATTTAATCTTGAAGGAGGGTCAGATTTCCAAACATTCTGGTCATCTAATTTTAGTACAAGTCCTAAATTGGCATTAGGACGAAGAAAACAGTTGGGGGTTATTATTTCGAGGTCTGAATCCGAAGAACACCTGTAAGTGAGAGGTCTTTGATTTATGGCATTTTGAATATCCGAAATTATAGTAAGGAGATCAAAATATTTAATTCGAGATCGCCCAATTGTTTTATACAAACAAGATTTAATGGTTCTGATCATGCGTTCCCATGTGCTCCCCACCCAAGCAGCATATAAAGGTATTCTGATATGCTTAATATTATACACTTGGAAGTGTTCATTAAATTCAGAGGAGGCAAAAACTTCCTCTATAAGGTTACAACCAGCTATAAAGGATCTGGCATTATCGCTGTAAATATGAGATGGGATTCCATGCATATTTGTAAATCTGATCAGAGCCAGGATAAACGAGTGAGTGCTCATATCTTTAACTAATTCTATGTGTACTGCTCTAATGTTTAGGCAAGTAAATATAAGCATATACATTTTACTTACACCTTCATCACCTTTCACCCAAACATGTCCCGTATAGTCAATCCCAGTGTGTAAAAATGGTTTAATGAGATTCACACGATGTTTGGGAAGATTTGTAACCTTAGGATACTTAAACGCAAGGCTATTAAATTTTTTGCACAAGATGCACTTTGAAAGTACTTTTTTGACGGCTTGTCTTGCCTTGGGTATCCAAAACCCTGAAAGGCGGATTTTAGTTAGGGTTGATTGAATTCCCAGATGTTTACATCTTTTGTGGTATTCTACGATGATAAGTTCAGTTAAATCATGATCCTTAGCCAATAAGACAGGATTGATAACTTCATAATCATAAGTAGTGACTTTACCTATTCTACCTTTAGTTCTGATGATTCCACTTTCATCTAAGAATAAATTTAAATTTTTTACTGATTCAGGTACTTCTTTACCTTGAGGCGATTGCAGGTAAGCAAATTCTGTAGGAAAGCTTTGTTGTTGCATTACCTTAAGTAAATAAATTTTAGCACAGTTGCTGGGATCTAGGTCTATATGTTTGATTTTATTTCTAACCTTAAATATGTTGGTAGTAACGTTAAGTAATCTATTGAGATCTGAGTATCTACCAAAGGGTACCACCGGTTGAGGCTCAACATTAACTACAGTGTAATTTAATGACGTAGGCTGTATAATAGATTTATTCTTTAAGCTTAGGCACTGAAGTTCACTTGATGGCCATTCTATGGGACTTTTACTAAGCCATTCAGGACCCGAAGTCCAGCGGCTTAAATTCTGCTGAAATTTTTCAAAGGTTACTCCTCTTGTGAGCAAGTCGGCAGGATTTTGATCTGTAGGAACGTATCTGAATTTTACAGTTAACGATCTTTTTTCTTTTAGTTCCTCAGTCATTTGTTGGATGTCTTTTAGTCTGTTTCTTACAAACAGGTTTTTAGTTTTGATGTTGTCAGACAAAAGCCATGACAGCACAACCTGTGCATCAACAGATATAACGATATCTCTGATCTCAATTTGGGAGTAGGCTTTCAACAAAGGTAATAAGCACTTGATGGCCAAAAACACAGCCAACAATTCCAGCGTAGGTAAACTTTTGGGCTTCATAGGAGCCACCTTAGCTTTGGAAAATAACAAATGGGACTTGCCATTTTGTGCACTATAAACTGCAAACCCATATGCCCCTTTAGAGGCATCACAAAATATAAACAAATCGGCTGGGTTGGCTTCACTGATTACAAATCTAGGGAACTGCAGTGAATCCAGCTTGGAAAGGTCCCGTGATAAAGCAGACCATAAAGCCTGGTATTCCTCGGGCACAACATCATCCCAGTCTAATTTCTGCGACCACAAATCTCTCAAGAGCATTTTGCCTCTGATAGTAACAGGTAGACACAGAGATAGTGGGTCGAAAACCCTTGCAGTTTGAGTTAAAATACCTCTTTTAGTGGTAACTTGCTGATCAATAGATGACCTAGAAATTTGAAGTGTATCCTCTAATGTGGAATACCTGTAGCCTAAAACTTTCTCCAATTCACAGCCATGTTCTACGAGTTTCTGATCTTTTATCATTAAGGTTTTAAGTTCCTCACAATTCGTATTCCATGATCTAAGATTAAAATGACCTCTTTCCATACGATGATTGGCCGTTGTATAGAGGTTTGATAACATTTCAACAGAGTTACTTGTTTTAATCAGGTTATCCACATAGAAATTTTTCTTCAACATGTCAGAGCAGTCATCAGCAGGGAACATTCGGGCATGGTGCTTTATTATGAAATTCAAAATGAAGGGACTGGCGTTAAACCCAAAAATAATAGTGGTATATCTAAAACAAATCAGTCTATTGCCTTCCTTCATAAAAAAACAAAACCTGTTACGGTCTTCGAGAGATCCGAGTTTGATCATAAGGAAAGCCTTACGAATGTCTGCTAACATCACATATTTGTTAGATCTAAATAATAATAGTAATTCCAGCATATCTCCCATTAAATTTATGCCAGGATAAGCTGCTTCATTTAAAGAATATTTACCATTAGTCTTCAGAGAGCAGTTAAAGACAGGTCTAATCTTAGTAGTAGACTGTTCATCCATCTTGAAAACAGGCCTATGTGGTATCCAAATGTATTTTGAAAAATTCTCAGGAGCTACCTCAAAACGTTCGATGATACCCTCCTGCTCCTGTTGATGAAATATTTCAGCATAGTCATCGAGTAATTTTTGTTGCTCGAGCTTGTTTACTACTCTGTTTAGCACTGAAAGTGCAATTCTGTGATTGGAAGGTACAGACTTGATTTTGTCATCATGCCAGGGGAGTTTCACATGATACGCATTATTTTTAAATTCAATGGAATTTTCAAATTCCATAATTTTACTCTTGTCATAATTACAAGTAGCCTCGTCTTCCGATGATATACCTAGAGAATCTACATCAAACATTTTCTCTAAATTTCTTTCTACTTGACTCTCATCAAATATTTCAGCAAGGGGATCAGGGTAGCTCTTTATCGGGTTCATTACAAAATTTACCCTAATGTCTGAGCACGTAGAGTATTTGGAGACTATGGCATGATAATTGTGGAGATCCTTATTCTTAATCTTCTTAGGATTACACTGTTTATCATACAAAAAATGTTGGCAATTGCCAAACGGGGAAATGCCTGCAGGAAACTCCCATGCAGAGCCCTGCATGCAGTCTATCATTTTGATGTTCTTCATGAATTGAATCACATCAATGCCTAAAAGGCCATGTACACGAATGTCATTTTTTTTGTGCAAAAAGGCCAGGGTATAATTTAAATTAATTAAATTTTTCTTTACAGACTTAAAATTATCAAATCTTAAGTTCATATCGAATTCATCATCGATAAGAACTGGTAGAGACAAGGAACTACCCTTAGTTACCTCTATCCCCACTACAAGTTGGTTCAATTTTTTTGTTTGCGACCCTAAAAAGGTTTTTACCTCGTATTCAACTGGAGTGAGGAGAGATTTAGAACACCCTAATCTTTCAATAACATTCCTGGAGAAATAGGTTCTTTGACTGCCTGTATCAAAGAGGCAGTTAAATCTATATTTTTGTTTTCCTTTAAAAACAGTAATTGCTACTATCGGCAAAATGTAAGGTTGTTCCTGCATGCTAGTGTTAGCACACACGTGCGTGGAAGCAGTTGGACTGTTTCCACCCTTATCTGTTTCATTACAAAGTGGGGTAACGTGGCCTCGGGATTTACAATGTGCACATCTCCGAGGTAATTTATTTCCTTTGCCATAGCAGTCTTCTGTTCTATGATTGGCACTTGTACAAAGGAGGCATAAGCCCATTTCTCTACACCTAGAACGTCTCGACTCAAGGGAGAAATATTTTGGACAATGGTTCATAGTGTGTCCATTGACGCTGCAAAATCTGCAATGCTTAGTAACTTTGCTAGATTTTATAGCAAAGTTTTCCAACGTTGGGACACCCTTCCTTACATTATTATTTTTATTATAATTTCCTTCCCTAGATTTGAAATTGTCTTGGTGGGAATTTGGAGTTTTTTTAAAACTGGTTTTTATCAAGGTTTTTATGACCTCATTATAACTATCAAAGATCTGATTAATTTTTGGATAGTTACTATCAACTTTTCTTATTATCTCTTTTTGAAGAGTTGGGGGTAATTTCGAAAAAATTACATGGCTAATCAGTTCGTAGCCAGGAGTGTTTTCTTCAAAAAAATCCAGACCATACGAAGTCTTTAGTTCAGCTAGGTCAGCCTTTATTTCTGACAAAAAACTTTTTATGTTAGCAAACTCTGGGTCATATTTAGGAGTATTACCCAGCAGTTGTTTAAAAATTTCATCGATAATGAGAGGAATATCCAAAAACTCCTTTCTCAATAAATTGATGGCCACTTCAAAGTTTTCATCTTCTAACGAGAGGTGAGACACTAACTGAGACGCGTAACCTGTCAAAAAACTTTTTAAAAGTGATAGTTTGGCTTTTTTTGAATGTACGGCGTCCACACAATTCTCAAATTGAGCTAGGAAATTTTTAAATTCAAATTTACCAGCTCTTATGCCACTAAATTTAGCACACTGCAACCGTGGGGCTGAAACGCACGCGGCTGCGAGTGGCATTTGTGGATTTTGTACTAGGACCGATTCTTTATTGGAAGGAGAAATATTCTCTTCCAGTTCAGTGAGCCTTTTGAATATGTTGTAAACGAACTCCGCCTGTAACTTTTCGTCTTCCAACATACCGCTATCTTCTAAATTGATATCGGCCTTTTCACAGGCTTCACTTATTCTATTATTAATTACGTCGACCTCCGTCAACCATTTGTTAATAAGAATTTCTTGCCTTTTAAAACAAATGTTATTGAGCGACACTTCTGCTGACATTAAATCAACGGCCGAAGTTATTTTCCTTTTAAAGGAATCTCTATTAAAAATCAAGGCTCTAACGCCCTTTATCTGTTTAAAATCATTCATACTGCTGAGAGCAAATATCTACAAGCAAAATAAAGGAAGGAAACGGAAGGAAAGAAAGAAAAAAAAGGGGGGACGGACGAAATTAACCTCTACAGATCCAGTAGTAACACCAAAATAGCATAGGCTTGTATTCCCTTCCTCAAGCGACGTCACGGTTGAATTGAATTTACACAAATCTATTTCGTGTTAAATTATTCCACGTGTTATTTTTAGTCTCTAGCGTAAAAGGCTAGTTTCAATTGTTTGCAAATTATTGGGATTTCCCAAACGTTTGAGGTAACAAAGTAATGTGACGACGTCAAGAAGAAAGGAAAAACAAACACAGAGTTAAATGTTATAAAAAAACTGTATTTACAAAAAGGGAAAATAAAGGTGTTGCAAACAATTGGGTTTGCGGGAAACTTATCTCACAGATGTGATGTGTCCGTTTATCAATTAAATCTTTCCTGTGTCCTTAGTTGGTATGAAAGAGAAAAGGTGTGGCCTTGTTGGTCTGTGCTGCTATTACGGCTTGGACTCCATGTGCGTCCCGTATTTCTGGTGGCGGAGAGCTGGCGAAATGGATGTACTCGCAATCAGGTCCCAACCGCAAAAGAGGCCGAAAGTTCGAAGGGGCCGCGCAAATAGGGGTCGGGGAGGAAACTAGAATGGCAGCCCGTGATTGGTTGTTTTTCATCCAATCACAGGGCACTACACTAGTGACTCCGTAATAATTCCAATATACGAACTAATATTGGTGATATCGATGAATATGATTTAAAATAGATTTATTTTAGAATACGAACTAACATTGGTAACATCGATAAATATGATTGAAAATAGATTTATTTTAGAATACGAACTAATATTGGTGACATCGATGAATATGAATTAAAATAGATTTATTTTAGAATACGAACTAATATTGGTGATATCGATGAATATGATTGAAAATAGATTTATTTTAGAATACGAACTAATATGGGTGACATCGATTAATATGATTGAAAATAGATTTATTTTAGAATACGAACTAATATTGGTGACATCGATGAATATGAATTAAAATAGATTTATTTTAGAATACGAACTAATATTGGTGACATCGATGAAAATATTTAAACTAGATTTATTTTAGAATACGAACTAATATTGGTGACATCGATGAATATGAATTAAAATAGATGTATTTTAGAATACGAACTAATATTGGTGACATCGATGAATATGATTGAAAAAAGATTTATTTACAATACGAACTAATATTGGTGACATCGATGAATATGATGGAAAATACCTTTTATTTTAGAATACGACCTAATGTTGGTAACATCGATAAATGTGATTGAAAATAGATTTATTTTAGAATACGAACTAATATTGGTGACATCGATGAATATGAATTAAAATAGATTTATTTTAGAATACGAACTAATATTGGTGACATAGATAAATATGAATTAAAATAGATTTATTTTAGAATACGAACTAATATTAGTGATATCGATGAATATGAATTAAAATAGATTTATTTTAGAATACGAACTAATATTGTTAACATCGATAAATATGATTGAAAATAGATTTATTTTAGAATACGAACTAATATTGGTGACATCGATGAATATGAATTAAAATAGATTTATTTTAGAATACGAAATAATATTTGTGACATCGGTGAATATTAATTAAAATAGATTTATTTAAGAATACGAACTAATATTGGTGACATCGATGAATATGATTGAAAATAGATTTATTTTAGAATACGAACTAATATTGGTGACATCGATGAATATGATTTAAAATAGATTTATTTTAGAATACGGACTAATATTGGTAACATCGATAAATATGATTGAAAATAGATTTATTTTAGAATACGAACTAATATTGGTGACATCGATGAATATGAATTAAAATAGATGTTTTTTAGAATACGAACTAATATTGGTGACATCGATGAATATGAATTAAAATAGATTTATTTTAGAATACGAACTAATATTGGTGACATCGATGAATATGAATTAAAATAGATTTATTTTAGAATACGAACTTATATTGGTGATATGGATAAATATGATTGAAAATAGATTTATTTTAAAATACGAACTTATATAGGTGACATCGATTAATATGAATTAAAATAGATTTATTTTAGAATACGAACTAATATTGGTGACATCGATTAATATGAATTAAAATACATTTATTTTAGAATACGAACTAATATTGGTGACATCGATAAATATGATTGAAAATAGATTTATTTTAGAATACGAACTAATATTGGTGACATCGATGAATATGAATTAAAATAGATTTATTTTAGAATACGAACTAATATTGGTGACATCGATGAATATGAATTAAAATAGATTTATTTTAGAATACGAACTAATATTGGTGATATCGATGAATATGATTGAAAATAGATTTATTTTAGAATACGAACTAATATTGGTGATATCGATGAATATGATTGAAAATAGATTGATTTTAGAATACGAACTTATATTGATGATATCGATAAATATGATTGAAAATAGATTTATTTTAGAATACGAACTAATATTGGTGACATCTATGAATATGATTGAAAATAGATTTATTTTAGAATACGAACTTATATTGTTGGTATCGATAAATATGATTGAAAATAGATTTATTTTAGAATACGAACTAATATTTGTGACATCGATGAATATGAATTAAAATAGATTTATTTTAGAATACGAACTTATATTGTTGATATCGATAAATATGATTGAAAATAGATTTATTTTAGAATACGAACTAATAGTTGTGATATCGTGAATATGATTGACAATAGATTTATTTTAGAATACGAACTAATATGTGTGACATCGATGAATATTATTGAAAATAGATTTATTCTAGAATACGAACTAATATTGGTGACATCGATGAATATGATTTAAGTAGATTTATTTTAGAATACGAACTAATATTGGTGACATCGATTAATATGATTGAAAATAGATTTATTATAGAATATGAACTAATATTGGTGACATCGATTAATATGAATTAAAATAGATTTATTTTAGAATACGAACTAATATTGGTGATATCGATGAATATGATTGAAAATAGATTTATTTTAGAATACGATCTAATATTGGTGACATCGATGAATATGATTGAAAATAGATTTATTTTAGAATCCGAACTAATATTGTTGACATCGATCAATATGATTTGAATATAGATTTATTTTAGAATACGAACTAATATTGGTGATATCGATAAATATGATTGAAAATAGATTTATTTTAGAATCCGAACTTATATTGGTGACCTCAATGAATATGATTGAAAAGAGATTTATTTTAGAATACGCACTTATATTGGTGACATCGATGAATATGAATTAAAATAGATTTATGTTAGAATACGAACTAATATTGGTGACATCGATAAATATGATTGAAAATAGATTTATTTTAGAATACAAACTAATATTGGTGACATCGATGAATATGAATTAAAATAGATTTATTTTAGAATACGAACTAATATTGGTGACATCGATAAATATGATTGAAAATAGATTTATTTTAGAATACGAACTAATATTGGTGACATCGATGAATATGAATTAAAATAGATTGATTTTAGAATACGAACTAATATTGGTGACATCGATGAATATGAATTAAAATAGATTTATTTTAGAATACGAACTAATATGTGTGATATCGATGAATATGATTGAAAATAGATTTATTTTAGAATACGAACTAATATTGGTGACATCGATGAATATGAATTAAAATAGATTGATTTTAGAATACGCACTTATGTTGGTGATATAGATAAATATGATTGAAAATAGATTTATTTTAGAGTACGAACTAATATTGGTGACATCTATGAATATGTTTGAAAATAGATTTATTTAAGAATACGAACTTATATTGTTGGTATCGATAAATATGATTGAAAATAGATTTATTTTAGAATACGAACTTATATTGGTGACATGGTTTAATATGATTAAAAAAAATTTATTTTAGAATACGAACTAATATTGGTGATATCGATGAATATGATTTAAAATAGATTTATTTTAGAATACGAACTAACATTGGTAACATCGATAAATATGATTGAAAATAGATTTATTTTAGAATACGAACTAATATTGGTGACATCGATGAATATGAATTAAAATAGATTTATTTTAGAATACGAACTAATATTGGTGATATCGATGAATATGATTGAAAATAGATTTATTTTAGAATACGAACTAATATGGGTGACATCGATGAATATGATTGAAAATAGATTTATTTTAGAATACGAACTAATATTGGTGACATCGATGAATATGAATTAAAATAGATTTATTTTAGAATACGAACTAATATTGGTGACATCGATGAAAATATTTAAACTAGATTTATTTTAGAATACGAACTAATATTGGTGACATCGATGAATATGAATTAAAATAGATGTATTTTAGAATACGAACTAATATTGGTGACATCGATGAATATGATTGAAAAAAGATTTATTTACAATACGAACTAATATTGGTGACATCGATGAATATGATGGAAAATACCTTTTATTTTAGAATACGACCTAATGTTGGTAACATCGATAAATGTGATTGAAAATAGATTTATTTTAGAATACGAACTAATATTGGTGACATCAATGAATATGAATTAAAATAGATTTATTTTAGAATACGAACTAATATTAGTGATATCGATGAATATGAATTAAAAAAGATTTATTTTAGAATACGAACTAATATTGTTAACATCGATAAATATGATTGAAAATAGATTTATTTTAGAATACGAACTAATATTGGTGACATCGATGAATATGAATTAAAATAGATTTATTTTAGAATACGAAATAATATTTGTGACATCGGTGAATATTAATTAAAATAGATTTATTTAAGAATACGAACTAATATTGGTGACATCGATGAATATGATTGAAAATAGATTTATTTTAGAATACGAACTAATATTGGTGACATCGATGAATATGAATTAAAATAGATGTTTTTTAGAATACGAACTAATATTGGTGACATCGATGAATATGAATTAAAATAGATTTATTTTAGAATACAAACTAATATTGGTGACATCGATGAATATGAATTAAAATAGATTTATTTTAGAATACGAACTTATATTGGTGATATGGATAAATATGATTGAAAATAGATTTATTTTAAAATACGAACTTATATAGGTGACATCGATTAATATGAATTAAAATAGATTTATTTTAGAATACGAACTAATATTGGTGACATCGATTAATATGAATTAAAATACATTTATTTTAGAATACGAACTAATATTGGTGACATCGATAAATATGATTGAAAATAGATTTATTTTAGAATACGAACTAATATTGGTGACATCGATGAATATGAATTAAAATAGATTTATTTTAGAATACGTACTAATATTGGTGACATCGATCAATATGAATTAAAATAGATTTATTTTAGAATACGAACTAATATTGGTGATATCGATGAATATAATTGAAAATAGATTTATTTTAGAATACGAACTAATATTGGTGATATCGATGAATATGATTGAAAATAGATTGATTTTAGAATACGAACTTATATTGATGATATCGATAAATATGATTGAAAATAGATTTATTTTAGAGTACGAACTAATATTGGTGACATCTATGAATATGATTGAAAATAGTTTTATTTTAGAATACGAACTTATATTGTTGGTATCGATAAATATGATTGAAAATAGATTTATTTTAGACTACGAACTAATATTTGTGACATCGATGAATATGAATTAAAATAGATTTATTTTAGAATACGAACTTATATTGTTGATATCGATAAATATGATTGAAAATAGATTTATTTTAGAATACGAACAAATAGTTGTGATATCGTGAATATGATTGACAATAGATTTATTTTAGAATACGAACTAATATGTGTGACATCGATGAATATTATTGAAAATAGATTTATTCTAGAATACGAACTAATATTGGTGACATCGATGAATATGATTTAAGTAGATTTATTTTAGAATACGAACTAATATTGGTGACATCGATTAATATGATTGAAAATAGATTTATTATAGAATATGAACTAATATTGGTGACATCGATGAATATGAATTAAAATAGATTTATTTTAGAATACGAACTAATATTGGTGATATCGATGAATATGATTGAAAATAGATTTATTTTAGAATACGATCTAATATTGGTGACATCGATGAATATGATTGAGAATAGATTTATTTTAGAATCCGAACTAATATTGTTGACATCGATCAATATGATTTGAATATAGATTTATTTAAGAATACGAACTAATATTGGTGATATCGATAAATATGATTGAAAATAGATTTATTTTAGAATCCGAACTTATATTGGTGACCTCAATGAATATGATTGAAAAGAGATTTATTTTAGAATACGCACTTATATTGGTGACATCGATGAATATGAATTAAAATAGATTTATGTTAGAATACGAACTAATATTGGTGACATCGATAAATATGATTGAAAATAGATTTATTTTAGAATACAAACTAATATTGGTGACATCGATGAATATGAACTAAAATAGATTTATTTTAGAATACGAACTAATATTGGTGACATCGATGAATATGAATTAAAATAGATTTATTTTAGAATACGAACTAATATTGTTGACATCGATCAATATGATTTGAAAACAGATTTATTTTAGAATACGAACTAATATTGGTGATATCGATGAATATGATTGAAAATAGATTTATTTTAGAATACGAACTAATATTGGTGACATCGATGAATATGAATTAAAATAGATTTATTTTAGAATACGAACTAATATTGGTGACATCGATGAATATGAATTAAAATAGATTTATTTTAGAATACGAACTAATATTGGTGACATCGATGAAAATATTTGCAAATAGATTTATTTTAGAATACGAACTAATATTGGTGACATCGATGAATATGAATTAAAATAGATTTATTTTAGAATACGTACTAATATTGGTGACATCGATGAATATGATTGAAAATAGATTTATTTTAGAATACGACCTAATATTGGTGATATCGATGAATATGATTGAAAATAGATTTATTTTAGAATACGAACTAATATTGGTAACATCGATAAATATGATTCAAAATAGATTTATTTTAGAATACGAACTAATATTGGTGACATCGATGAATATGATTGAAAATAGATTTATTTTAGAATACGAACCAATATTGGTGACATCGATGAATATGAATTAAAATAGATTTATTTTCGAATACGAACAAATATTGGTGCCATCGATGAATATGAATTAAAATAGATTTATTTTAGAATACGAACTAATATTGGTAACATCGATGAATAAGATTGAAAATAGATTTGTTTTAGAATACGAACTAATATTGGTGATATCGATGAATATTAATTAAAATAGATTTATTTTAGGATACGAACTAATATTGGTAACATCGATAAATATGATTGAAAAAAGATTTATTTTAGAATACGAACTAATATTGGTGACATCGATGAATATGAATTAAAATAGATTTATTTTAGAATACGAACTAATATTGGTGACATCGATGAATATGAATTAAAATAGATTTATTTTAGAATACGAACTTATATTGGTGATATCGATAAATATGATTGAAAATAGATTTATTTTAGAATACGAACTAATATTGGTGACATCGATGAATATGAATTAAAATAGATTTATTTTAGAATACGAACTAATATTGGTGACATCGATTAATATGAATTAAAATAGATTTATTTTAGAATACGAACTAATATTGGGGACATCGATGAATATGATTGAAAATAGATTTATTTTAGAATACGAACTAATATTGGTGACATCGATGAATATGATTGAAAATAGATTTATTTTAGAATACGAACTAATATTGGTGACATCGATGAATATGAATTAAAATAGATTTATTTTAGAATACGAACTAATATTGGTGATATAGATAAATATCATTGAAAATAGATTTATTTTAGAGTACGAACTAATATTGGTGACATCTATGAATATGATTGAAAATAGATTTATTTTAGAATACGAACTTATATTGTTGGTATCGATGAATATGATTGAAAATAGATTTATTTTAGAATACGAACTAATATTGGTGACATCGATGAATATGAATTAAAATAGATTTATTTTAGAATACGAACTTATATTGGTGATATCGATACATATGATTGAAAATAGATTTATTTTAGAATACGAACTAATATTGGTGACATCGATGAATATGAATGAAAACAGATTTATTTTAGAATACGAACTTATATTGTTGATATCGATAAATATGATTGAAAATAGATTTATTTTAGAATACGAACTAATATTTGTGATATCGTGAATATGATTGACAATAGATTTATTTTAGAATATGAACTAATATGTGTGACATCGATGAATATTATTGAAAATAGATTTATTTTAGAATACGAACTAATATTGGTGACATCGATGAATATGATTTAAATAGATTTATTTTAGAATACGAACTAATATTGGTGACATCGATGAATATGATTGAAAATAGATTTATTTTAGAATACGAACTAATATTGTTGACATCGATCAATATGATTTGAAAACAGATTTATTTTAGAATACGAACTAATATTGGTGATATCGATGAATATGATTGAAAATAGATTTATTTTAGAATACGAACTAATATTGGTGACATCGATGAATATGAATTAAAATAGATTTATTTTAGAATACGAACTAATATTGGTGACATCGATGAATATGAATTAAAATAGATTTATTTTAGAATACGAACTAATATTGGTGACATCGATGAAAATATTTGCAAATAGATTTATTTTAGAATACGAACTAATATTGGTGACATCGATGAATATGAATTAAAATAGATTTATTTTAGAATACGTACTAATATTGGTGACATCGATGAATATGATTGAAAATAGATTTATTTTAGAATACGACCTAATATTGGTGATATCGATGAATATGATTGAAAATAGATTTATTTTAGAATACGAACTAATATTGGTAACATCGATAAATATGATTCAAAATAGATTTATTTTAGAATACGAACTAATATTGGTGACATCGATGAATATGATTGAAAATAGATTTATTTTAGAATACGAACCAATATTGGTGACATCGATGAATATGAATTAAAATAGATTTATTTTCGAATACGAACAAATATTGGTGCCATCGATGAATATGAATTAAAATAGATTTATTTTAGAATACGAACTAATATTGGTAACATCGATGAATAAGATTGAAAATAGATTTGTTTTAGAATACGAACTAATATTGGTGATATCGATGAATATTAATTAAAATAGATTTATTTTAGGATACGAACTAATATTGGTAACATCGATAAATATGATTGAAAAAAGATTTATTTTAGAATACGAACTAATATTGGTGACATCGATGAATATGAATTAAAATAGATTTATTTTAGAATACGAACTAATATTGGTGACATCGATGAATATGAATTAAAATAGATTTATTTTAGAATACGAACTTATATTGGTGATATCGATAAATATGATTGAAAATAGATTTATTTTAGAATACGAACTAATATTGGTGACATCGATGAATATGAATTAAAATAGATTTATTTTAGAATACGAACTAATATTGGTGACATCGATTAATATGAATTAAAATAGATTTATTTTAGAATACGAACTAATATTGGGGACATCGATGAATATGATTGAAAATAGATTTATTTTAGAATACGAACTAATATTGGTGACATCGATGAATATGATTGAAAATAGATTTATTTTAGAATACGAACTAATATTGGTGACATCGATGAATATGAATTAAAATAGATTTATTTTAGAATACGAACTAATATTGGTGATATAGATAAATATCATTGAAAATAGATTTATTTTAGAGTACGAACTAATATTGGTGACATCTATGAATATGATTGAAAATAGATTTATTTTAGAATACGAACTTATATTGTTGGTATCGATGAATATGATTGAAAATAGATTTATTTTAGAATACGAACTAATATTGGTGACATCGATGAATATGAATTAAAATAGATTTATTTTAGAATACGAACTTATATTGGTGATATCGATACATATGATTGAAAATAGATTTATTTTAGAATACGAACTAATATTGGTGACATCGATGAATATGAATGAAAACAGATTTATTTTAGAATACGAACTTATATTGTTGATATCGATAAATATGATTGAAAATAGATTTATTTTAGAATACGAACTAATATTTGTGATATCGTGAATATGATTGACAATAGATTTATTTTAGAATATGAACTAATATGTGTGACATCGATAAATATTATTGAAAATAGATTTATTTTAGAATACGAACTAATATTGGTGACATCGATGAATATGATTTAAATAGATTTATTTTAGAATACGAACTAATATTGGTGACATCGATGAATATGATTGAAAATAGATTTATTTTAGAATATGAACTAATATTGTGACATCGATGAATATGAATTAACATAGATTTATTTTAGAATACGAACTAATATTGGTTATATCGATGAATATGATTGAAAATAGATTTATTTTAGAATACGAACTAATATTGGTGACATCGATGAATATGATTGAAAATAGATTTATTTTAGAATCAGAACTAATATTGTTAACATCGATCAATATGATTTGAATATAGATTTATTTTAGAATACGAACTAATATTGGTGATATCGATAAATATGATTGAAAATAGATTTATTTTAGAATCCGAACTTATATTGGTGACCTCAATGAATATGATTGAAAAGAGATTTATTTTAGAATACGCACTTATATTGGTGACATCGATGAATATGATGTAAAATAGATTTATTTTAGAATACGAACTAATATTGGTGACATCGATAAATATGATTGAAAATAGATTTATTTTAGAATACGAACTAATATTGGTGATATCGATTAATATGATTGAAAATAGATTTATTTTAGAATACGAACTAATATTGGTAACATCGATGAATATTATTGAAAATAGATTTGTTTTAGAATACGAACTAATATTGGTGATATCGATGAATATTAATTAAAATAGATTTATTTTAGGATACGAACTAATATTGGTAACATCGATAAATATGATTGAAAAAAGATTTATTTTAGAATACGAACTAATATTGGTGACATCGATGAATATGAATTAAAATAGATTTATTTTAGAATACGAACTAATATTGGTGACATCGATGAATATGAATTAAAATAGATTTATTTTAGAATACGAACTTATATTGGTGATATCGATAAATATGATTGAAAATAGATTTATTTTAGAATACGAACTAATATTGGTGACATCGATGAATATGAATTAAAATAGATTTATTTTAGAATACGAACTAATATTGGTGACATCGATTAATATGAATTAAAATAGATTTATTTTAGAATACGAACTAATATTGGGGACATCGATGAATATGATTGAAAATAGATTTATTTTAGAATACGAACTAATATTGGTGACATCGATGAATATGATTGAAAATAGATTTATTTTAGAATACGAACTAATATTGGTGACATCGATGAATATGAATTAAAATAGATTTATTTTAGAATACGAACTAATATTGGTGATATAGATAAATATCATTGAAAATAGATTTATTTTAGAGTACGAACTAATATTGGTGACATCTATGAATATGATTGAAAATAGATTTATTTTAGAATACGAACTTATATTGTTGGTATCGATGAATATGATTGAAAATAGATTTATTTTAGAATACGAACTAATATTGGTGACATCGATGAATATGAATTAAAATAGATTTATTTTAGAATACGAACTTATATTGGTGATATCGATACATATGATTGAAAATAGATTTATTTTAGAATACGAACTAATATTGGTGACATCGATGAATATGAATGAAAACAGATTTATTTTAGAATACGAACTTATATTGTTGATATCGATAAATATGATTGAAAATAGATTTATTTTAGAATACGAACTAATATTTGTGATATCGTGAATATGATTGACAATAGATTTATTTTAGAATATGAACTAATATGTGTGACATCGATAAATATTATTGAAAATAGATTTATTTTAGAATACGAACTAATATTGGTGACATCGATGAATATGATTTAAATAGATTTATTTTAGAATACGAACTAATATTGGTGACATCGATGAATATGATTGAAAATAGATTTATTTTAGAATATGAACTAATATTGTGACATCGATGAATATGAATTAACATAGATTTATTTTAGAATACGAACTAATATTGGTTATATCGATGAATATGATTGAAAATAGATTTATTTTAGAATACGAACTAATATTGGTGACATCGATGAATATGATTGAAAATAGATTTATTTTAGAATCAGAACTAATATTGTTAACATCGATCAATATGATTTGAATATAGATTTATTTTAGAATACGAACTAATATTGGTGATATCGATAAATATGATTGAAAATAGATTTATTTTAGAATCCGAACTTATATTGGTGACCTCAATGAATATGATTGAAAAGAGATTTATTTTAGAATACGCACTTATATTGGTGACATCGATGAATATGATGTAAAATAGATTTATTTTAGAATACGAACTAATATTGGTGACATCGATAAATATGATTGAAAATAGATTTATTTTAGAATACAAACTAATATTGGTTACATCGATGAATATGATTGAAAATAGATTTTTTTTAGAATACGAACTAATATTGGTGACATCGATGAATATGAATTAAAATAGATTTATTTTAGAATACGAACTAATATTGGTAACATCGATGAATATGATTGAAAAAAGATTTGTTTTAGAATACGAACTAATATTGGTGATATCGATGAATATGAATTAAAATAGATTTATTTTAGGATACGAACTAATATTGGTAACATCGATAAATATGATTGAAAAAAGATTTATTTTAGAATACGAACTAATATTGGTGACATCGATGAATATGAATTAAAATAGATTTATTTTAGAATACGAACTAATATTGGTGACATCGATGAATATGAATTAAAATAGATTTATTTTACAATACGAACTTATATTGGTGATATCGATAAATATGATTGAAAATAGATTTATTTTAGAATACGAACTAATATTGGTGACATCGATGAATATGAATTAAAATAGATTTATTTTAGAATACGAACTAATATTGGTGACATCGATTAATATGAATTAAAATAGATTTATTTTAGGATACGAACTAATATTGGTTACATCGATAAATATGATTGAAAAAAGATTTATTTTAGAATACGAACTAATATTGGGGACATCGATGAATATGATTGAAAATAGATTTATTTTAGAATACGAACTAATATTGGTGACATCGATGAATATGAATTAAAATAGATTTATTTTAGAATACGAACTAATATTGGTGACATCGATGAATATGAATTAAAATAGATTTATTTTAGAATACGAACTAATATTGGTGATATAGATAAATATCATTTAAAATAGATTTATTTTAGAGTACGAACCAATATTGGTGACATCGATGAATATGAATGAAAACAGATTTATTTTAGAATACGAACTTATATTGTTGATATCGATAAATATGATTGAAAATAGATTTATTTTAGAATACGAACTAATATTTGTGATACCGTGAATATGATTGACAATAGATTTATTTTAGAATACGAACTAATATGTGTGACATCGATGAATATTATTGAAAATAGATTTATTTTAGAATACGAACTTATATTGGTGACATCGATGAATATGATTTAAATAGATTTATTTTAGAATACGAACTAATATTGGTGACATCGATGAATATGATTGAAAATAGATTTATTTTAGAATATGAACTAATATTTGTGACATCGATTAATATGAATTAAAATAGATTTATTTTAGAATACGAACTAATATTGGTGATATCGATGAATATGATTGAAAATAGATTTATTTTAGAATACGAACTAATATTGGTGACATCGATGAATATGATTGAAAATAGATTTATTTTAGAATCCGAACTAATATTGTTGACATCGATCAATATGATTTGAATATAGATTTATTTTAGTATACGAACTAATATTGGTGATATCGATAAAGATGATTGAAAAAAGATTTATTTTAGAATACGCACTTATATTGGTGACCTCAATGAATATGATTGAAAAGAGATTTATTTTAGAATACGCACTTATATTGGTGACATCGATGAATATGATGTAAAATAGATTTATTTTAGAATACGAACTAATATTGGTGACATCGATAAATATGATTGAAAATAGATTTATTTTAGAATACAAACTAATATTGGTGACATCGATGAATATGAATTCAAATAGATTTATTTTAGAATACGAACTAATATTGGTGACATCGATGAATATGAATTAAAATAGATTTATTTTAGAATACGAACCAAAATTGTTGACATCGATCAATATGATTTGAAAACAGATTTATTTTAGAATACGAACTAATATTGGTGATATCGATGAATATGATTGAAAATAGATTTATTTTAGAATACGAACTAATATTGGTGACATCGATGAATATGAATTAAAATAGATTTATTTTAGAATACGAACTTATATTGGTGATATCGATACATATGATTGAAAATAGATTTATTTTAGAATACGAAATAATATTGGTGACATCGATGAATATGAATTAAAATAGATTTATTTTAGAATACGAACTTATATTGGTGATATCGATACATATGATTGAAAATAGATTTATTTTAGAATACGAACTAATATTGGTGACATCGATGAATATGAATGAAAACAGATTTATTTTAGAATACGAACTTATATTGTTGATATCGATAAATATGATTGAAAATAGATTTATTTTAGAATACGAACGAATATTTGTGATATCGTGAATATGATTGACAATAGATTTATTTTAGAATACGAACTAATATGTGTGACATCGATGAATATTATTGAAAATAGATTTATTTTAGAATACGAACTAATATTGGTGACATCAATGAATATGATTTAAATAGATTTATTTTAGAATACGAACTAATATTGGTGACATCGATGAATATGATTGAAAATAGATTTATTTTAGAATATGAACTAATATTTGTGACATCGATGAATATGAATTAAAATAGTTTTGTTTTAGAATACGAACTAATATTGGTGATATCGATGAATATGATTGAAAATAGATTTATTTTAGAATACGAACTAATATTGGTGACATCGATGAATATGATTGAAAATAGATTTATTTTAGAATCCGAACTAATATTGTTGACATCGATCAATATGATTTGAATATAGATTTATTTTAGAATACGCACTTATATTGGTGACATCCGTGAATATGATGTAAAATAGATTTATTTTAGAATACGAACTAATATTGGTGACATCGATAAATATGATTGAAAATAGATTTATTTTAGAATACAAACTAATATTGGTGACATCGATGAATATGAATTAAAATAGATTTATTTTAGAATACGAACTAATATTGGTGACATCGATGAATATGAATTAAAATAGATTTCTTTTAGAATACGAACCAAAATTGTTGACATCGATCAATATGATTTGAAAACAGATTTATTTTAGAATACGAACTAATATTGGTGATATCGATGAATATGATTGAAAATAGATTTATTTTAGAATACGAACTAATATTGGTGACATCGATGAATATGAATTAAAATAGATTTATTTTAGAATACGAACTAATATTGGTGACATCGATGAATATGAATTAAAATAGATTTATTTTAGAATACGAACTAATATTGGTGACATCGATGAAAATATTTGCAAATAGATTTATTTTAGAATACGAACTAATATTGGTGACATCGATGAATATGAATTAAAATAGATTTATTTTAGAATACGAACTAATATTGGTGACATCGATGAATATTATTGAAAATAGATTTATTTTAGAATACGAACTAATATTGGTGATATCGATGAATATGATTGAAAATAGATTTATTTTAGAATACGAACTTATATTTGTGATATCGTGAATATGATTGACAATAGATTTATTTTAGAATACGAACTAATATTGGTGACATCGATGAATATTATTGAAAATAGATTTATTTTAGAATACGAACTAATATTGGTGACATCGATGAATATGATTGAAAATAGATTTATTTTAGAATACGAACTAATATTGGTGACATCGATGAATATGAATTAAAATAGATTTATTTTAGAATACGAACTAATATTGGTGATATAGATAAATATCATTGAAAATAGATTTATTTTAGAGTACAAACTAATATTGGTGATATCTATGAATATGATTGAAAATAGATTTATTTTAGAATACGAACTTATATTGGTGACCTCAATGAATATGATTGAAAAGAGATTTATTTTAGAATACGCACTTATATTGGTGACATCGATGAATATGATGTAAAATAGATTTATTTTAGAATACGAACTAATATTGGTGACATCGATAAATATGATTGAAAATAGATTTATTTTAGAATACAAACTAATATTGGTGACATCGATGAATATGAATTAAAATAGATTTATTTTAGAATACGAACTAATATTGGTGACATCGATGAATATGAATTAAAATAGATTTATTTTAGAATACGAACCAAAATTGTTGACATCGATCAATATGATTTGAAAACAGATTTATTTTAGAATACGAACTAATATTGGTGATATCGATGAATATGATTGAAAATAGATTTATTTTAGAATACGAACTAATATTGGTGACATCGATGAATATGAATTAAAATAGATTTATTTTAGAATACGAACTTATATTGGTGATATCGATACATATGATTGAAAATAGATGTATTTTAGAATACGAACTAATATTGGTGACATCGATGAATATGAATTAAAATAGATTTATTTTAGAATACGAACTTATATTGGTGATATCGATACATATGATTGAAAATAGATTTATTTTAGAATACGAACTAATATTGGTGACATCGATGAATATGAATGAAAACAGATTTATTTTAGAATACGAACTTATATTGTTGATATCGATAAATATGATTGAAAATAGAATTATTTTAGAATACGAACGAATATTTGTGATATCGTGAATATGATTGACAATAGATTTATTTTAGAATACGAACTAATATGTGTGACATCGATGAATATTATTGAAAATAGATTTATTTTAGAATACGAACTAATATTGGTGACATCAATGAATATGATTTAAATAGATTTATTTTAGAATACGAACTAATATTGGTGACATCGATGAATATGATTGAAAATAGATTTATTTTAGAATATGAACTAATATTTGTGACATCGATGAATATGAATTAAAATAGTTTTGTTTTAGAATACGAACTAATATTGGTGATATCGATGAATATGATTGAAAATAGATTTATTTTAGAATACGAACTAATATTGGTGACATCGATGAATATGATTGAAAATAGATTTATTTTAGAATCCGAACTAATATTGTTGACATCGATCAATATGATTTGAATATAGATTTATTTTAGAATACGCACTTATATTGGTGACATCGATGAATATGATGTAAAATAGATTTATTTTAGAATACGAACTAATATTGGTGACATCGATAAATATGATTGAAAATAGATTTATTTTAGAATACAAACTAATACTGGTGACATCGATGAATATGAATTAAAATAGATTTATTTTAGAATACGAACTAATATTGGTGACATCGATGAATATGAATTAAAATAGATTTCTTTTAGAATACGAACCAAAATTGTTGACATCGATCAAATAGATTTGAAAACAGATTTATTTTAGAATACGAACTAATATTGGTGATATCGATGAATATGATTGAAAATAGATTTGTTTTAGAATACGAACTAATATTGGTGACATCGATGAATATGAATTAACATAGATTTATTTTTGAATACGAACTAATATAGGTGACATCGATGAATATGAATTAAAATAGATTTGTTTTAGAATACGAACTAATATTGGTGACATCGATGAAAATATTTGCAAAAAGATTTATTTTAGAATACGAACTAATATTGGTGACATCGATGAATATGAATTAAAATAGATTTATTTTAGAATACGAACTAATATTGGTGACATCGATGAATATTATTGAAAATAGATTTATTTTAGAATACGAACTAATATTGGTGATATCGATGAATATGATTGAAAATAGATTTATTTTAGAATACGAACTTATATTTGTGATATCGTGAATATGATTGACAATAGATTTATTTTAGAATACGAACTAATATTGGTGACATCGATGAATATTATTGAAAATAGATTTATTTTAGAATACGAACTAATATTGGTGACATCGATGAATATGATTGAAAATAGATTTATTTTAGAATACGAACTAATATTGGTGACATCGATGAATATGAATTAAAATAGATTTATTTTAGAATACGAACTAATATTGGTGATATAGATAAATATCATTGAAAATAGATTTATTTTAGAGTACGAACTAATATTGGTGATATCTATGAATATGATTGAAAATAGATTTATTTTAGAATACGAACTTATATTGTTGGTATCGATAAATATGATTGAAAATAGATTTATTTTAGAATACGAACTAATATTGGTGCCATCGATGAATATGAATTAAAATAGATTTATTTTAGAATACGAACTAATATTGGTAACATCGATGAATATGATTTAAAATAGATTTGTTTTAGAATACGAACTAATATTGGTGATATCGATGAATAATTATTAAAATAGATTTATTTTAGGATACGAACTAATATTGGTAACATCGATAAATATGATTGAAAAAAGATTTATTTTAGAATACGAACTAATATTGGTGACATCGATGAATATGAATTAAAATAGATTTATTTTAGAATACGAACTAATATTGGTGACATCGATGAATATGAATTAAAATAGATTTATTTTAGAATACGAACTTATATTGGTGAGATCGATAAATATGATTGAAAATAGATTTATTTTAGAATACGAACTAATATTGGTGACATCGATGAATATGAATTAAAATAGATTTATTTTAGAATACGAACTAATATTGGTGACATCGATTAATATGAATTAAAATAGATTTATTTTAGAATACGAACTAATATTGGGGACATCGATGAATATGATTAAAATAGATTTATTTTAGAATACGAACTAATATTGGTGACATCGATGAATATGATTGAAAATAGATTTATTTTAGAATACGAACTAATATTGGTGATATAGATAAATATCATTGAAAATAGATTTATTTTAGAGTACGAACTAATATTGGTGATATCTATGAATATGATTGAAAATAGATTTATTTTAGAATACGAACTTATATTGTTGGTATCGATAAATATGATTGAAAATAGATTTATTTTAGAATACGAACTAATATTGGTGACATCGATGAATATGAATTAAAATAGATTTATTTTAGAATACGAACTTATATTGGTGATATCGATAAATATGATTGAAAATAGATTTATTTTAGAATACGAACTAATATTGGTGACATCGATGAATATGAATTAAAATAGATTTATTTTAGAATACGAATTTATATTGGTGATATCGATACATATGATTGAAAATAGATTTATTTTAGAATACGAACTAATATTGGTGACATCGATGAATATGAATTAAAATAGATTTGTTTTAGAATACGAACTTATATTGTTGATATCGATAAATATGATTGAAAATAGATTTATTTTAGAATACGAACTAATATTTGTGATATCGTGAATATGATTGACAATAGATTTATTTTAGAATACGAACTAATATGTGTGACATCGATGAATATTATTGAAAATAGATTTATTTTAGAATACGAACTAATATTGGTGACATCGATGAATATGATTTAAATAGATTTATTTTAGAATACGAACTAATATTGGTGACATCGATGAATATGATTGAAAATAGATTTATTTTAGAATATGAACTAATATTTGTGACATCGATGAATATGAATTAAAATAGTTTTGTTTTAGAATACGAACTAATATTGGTGATATCGATGAATATGATTGAAAATAGATTTATTTTAGAATACGAACTAATAGTGGTGACATCGATGAATATGATTGAAAATAGATTTATTTTAGAATCCGAACTAATATTGTTGACATCGATCAATATGATTTGAATATAGATTTATTTTAGAATACGCACTTATATTGGTGACATCGATGAATATGATGTAAAATAGATTTATTTTAGAATACGAACTAATATTGGTGACATCGATAAATATGATTGAAAATAGATTTATTTTAGAATACAAACTAATATTGGTGACATCGATGAATATGAATTAAAATAGATTTATTTTAGAATACGAACTAATATTGGTGACATCGATGAATATGATTGAAAATAGATTTCTTTTAGAATACGAACCAAAATTGTTGACATCGATCAATATGATTTGAAAACAGATTTATTTTAGAATACGAACTAATATTGGTGATATCGATGAATATGATGTAAAATAGATTTATTTAAGAATACAAACTAATATTGGTGACATCGATTAATATGAATTAAAATAGATTTATTTTAGAATACGAACTAATATTGGTGACATCGATGAATATGTATTAAAATAGATTTATTTTAGAATACGAACTAATATTGGTGACATCGATGAATATGATTGAAAATAGATTTATTTTAGAATACGAACTAATATTGGTGATATCTATGAATATGATTGAAAATAGATTTATTTTAGAATACGAACTAATATTGGTGACATCGATGAATATGATTTAAATAGATTTATTTTAGAATACGAACTAATATTGGTGACATCGATGAATATGATTGAAAAGAGATTTATTTTAGAATATGAACTAATATTGGTGACATCGATGAATATGATTGAAAATAGATTTATTTTAGAATACGAACTAATATTGGTGATATCGATGAATATGATTGAAAATAGATTTATTTTAGAATACGAACTAATATTGGTGACATCGATGAATATGATTGAAAATAGATTTATTTTAGAATCCGAACTAATATTGTTTACATCGATCAATATGATTTGAACATAGATTTATTTTAGAATACGAACTAATATTGGTGATATCGATAAATATGATTGAAAATAGATTTATTTTAGAATCCGAACTTATATTGGTGACCTCAATGAATATGATTGAAAATAGATTTATTTTAGAATACGCACTTATATTGGTGACATCGATGAATATGATTGAAAATAGATTTATTTTAGAATACGAACTAATATTGGTGACATCGATAAATATGATTGAAAATAGATTTATTTAAGAATACAAACTAATATTGGTGACATCGATGAATATGAATTAAAATAGATTTATTTTAGAATACGAACTAATATTGGTGACATCGATGAATATGAATTAAAATAGATTTATTTTAGAATACGAACTAATATTGTTGACATCGATCAATATGATTTGAAGACAGATTTATTTTAAAATACGAACTAATATTGGTGATATCGATGAATATGATTGAAAATAGATTTATTTTAGAATACGAACTAATATTGGTGACATCGATGAATATGAATTAAAATAGATTTATTTTAGAATACGAACTAATATTGGTGACATCGATGAATATGAATTAAAATAGATTTATTTTAGAATACGAACTAATATTGGTGACATCGATGAATATGATTGAAAATAGATTTATTTTAGAATACGAACTAATATTGGTGATATCGATGAATATGATTGAAAATAGATTTATTTTAGAATACGAACTAATATTGGTAACATCGATAAATATGATTGAAAATAGATTTATTTTAGAATACGAACTAATATTGGTGACATCGATGAATATGATTGAAAATAGATTTATTTTAGAATACGAACCAATATTGGTGACATCGATGAATATGAATTAAAATAGATTTATTTTAGAATACGAACTAATATTGGTGCCATCGATGAATATGAATTAAAATAGATTTATTTTAGAATACGAACTAATATTGGTAACATCGATGAATATGATTGAAAATAGATTTGTTTTTGAATACGAACTAATATTGGTGATATAGATGAATATTAATTAAAATAGATTTATTTTAGGATACGAACTAATATTGGTAACATCGATAAATATGATTGAAAAAAGATTTATTTTAGAATACGAACTTATATTGGTGACATCGATGAATATGAATTAAAATAGATTTATTTTAGAATACGAACTAATATTGGTGACATCGATGAATATGAATTAAAATAGATTTATTTTAGAATACGAACTTATATTGGTGACATCGATGAATATGATTGCAAATAGATTTATTTTAGAATACGAACTAATATTGGTGATATCGATGAATATGATTGAAAATAGATTTATTTTAGAATACGAACTTATATTTGTGATATCGTGAATATGATTGACAATAGATTTCTTTTAGAATAGGAACTAATATGTGTGACATCGATGAATATTATTGAAAATAGATTTATTTTAGAATACGAACTAATATTGGTGACATCGATGAATATGATTTAAATAGATTTATTTTAGAATACGAACTAATATTGGTGACATCGATGAATATGTTTGAAAATAGATTTATTTTAGAATATGAACTAATATTGGTGACATCGATGAATATGAATTAAAATAGATTTATTTTAGAATACGAACTAATATTGGTGATATCGATGAATATGATTGAAAATAGATTTATTTTAGAATACGAACTAATATTGGTGACATCGATTAATATGATTGAAAATAGATTTATTTTAGAATCCGAACTAATATTGTTGACATCGATCAATATGATTTGAACATAGATTTATTTTAGAATACGAACTAAATTGGTGATATCGATAAATATGATTGAACAGATTTATTTTAGAATCCGAACTTATATTGGTGACCTCAATGAATATGATTGAAAAGAGATTTATTTTAGAATACGCACTTATATTGGTGACATCGATGAATATAATTGAAAATAGATTTATTTTAGAATACGAACTAATATTGGTGACATCGATAAATATGATTGAAAATAGATTTATTTTAGAATACACACTAATATTGGTGACATCGATGAATATTAATTAAAATAGATTTATTTTAGAATACGAACTAATATTGGTGACATCGATGAATATGAATTAAAATAGATTTATTTTAGAATACGAACTAATATTGTTGACATCGATCAATATGATTTGAAAACAGATTTATTTTAGAATACGAACTAATATTGGTGATATCGATGAATATGATTGAAAATAGATTTATTTTAGAATACGAACTAATATTGGTGACATCGATGAATATGAATTAAAATAGATTTATTTTAGAATACGAACTAATATTGGTGACATCGATGAATATGAATTAAAATAGATTTATTTTAGAATACGAACTAATATTGGTGACATCGATGAAAATATTTGCAAATAGATTTATTTTAGAATACGAACTAATATTGGTGACATCGATGAATATGAATTAAAATAGATTTATTTTAGAATACGAACTAATATTGGTGACATCGATGAATATGATTTAAAATAGATTTATTGTAGAATACGAACTAATATTGGTGACATCGATGAATATGATTGAACATAGATTTATTTTAGAATACGAACTAATATTGGTAACATCGATAAATATGATTCAAAATAGATTTATTTTAGAATACGAACTAATATTGGTGACATCGATGAAACTGATTGAAAATAGATTTATTTTAGAATACGCACTTATATTGGTGACATCGATGAATATGATTGAAAATAGATTTATTTTAGAATACGAACTAATATTGGTGACATCGATAAATATGATTGAAAAAAGATTTATTTTAGAATACGAACTAATATTGGTGACATCGATGAATATGAATTAAAATAGATTTATTTTAGAATACGAACTAATATTGGTGACATCGATGAATATGAATTAAAATAGATTTATTTTAGAATACGAACTAATATTGTTGACATCGATCAATATGATTTGAAAACAGATTTATTTTAGAATACGAACTAATATTGGTGATATCGATTAATATGATTGAAAATAGATTTTTTTTAGTATACGAACTAATATTGGTGACATCGATGAATATGAATTAAAATAGATTTATTTTAGAATACGAACTAATATTGGTGACATCGATGAATATGAATTAAAAAAGATTTATTTTAGAATACGAACTCATATTGGTGACATCGATTAAAATATTTGAAAATAGATTTATTTTAGAATACGAACTAATATTGGTGACATCGATGAATATGAATTAAAATAGATTTATTTTAGAATACGAACTAATATTGGTGACATCGATGAATATGATTGAAAATAGATTTATTTTAGAATACGAACTAATATTGGTGATATCGATGAATATGATTGAAAATAGATTTATTTTAGAATACGAACTAATATTGGTAACATCGATAAATATGATTGAAAATAGATTTATTTTAGAATACGAACTAATATTGGTGACATCGATGAATATGATTGAAAATAGATTTATTTTAGAATACGAACCAATATTGGTGACATCGATGAATATGAATTAAAATAGATTTATTTTAGAATACGAACTAATATTGGTGACATCGATGAATATGAATTAAAATAGATTTATTTTAGAATACGAACTACTATTGGTGACATCGATGAATATGATTGAAAATAGATTTGTTTTAGAATACGAACTAATATTGGTGATATCGATGAATATTAATTAAAATAGATTTATTTTAGGATACGAACTAATATTGGTAACATCGATAAATATGATTGAAAAAAGATTTATTTTAGAACACGGACAAATATTGGTGACATCGATGAATATGAATTAAAATAGATTTATTTTAGAATACGAACTAATATTGGTGACATCGATGAATATGAATTAAAATAGATTTATTTTAGAATACGAACTTATATTGGTGATATCGATAAATATGATTGAAAATAGATTTATTTTAGAATACGAACTAATATTGGTGACATCGATGAATATGAATTAAAATAGATTTATTTTAGAATACGAACTAATATTGGTGACATCGATTAATATGAATTAAAATAGATTTATTTTAGAATACGAACTAATATTGGGGACATCGATGAATATGATTGAAAATAGATTTATTTTAGAATACGAACTAATATTGGTGACATCGATGTATATGAATTAAAATAGATTTATTTTAGAATACGAACTAATATTGGTTACATCATAAATATGAATTTAAACAGATTTATTTTAGAATACGAACTAATATTGGTGATATCGATGAATATGATTGAAAATAGATTTATTTTAGAATACGAACTAATATTGGTGACATCGATGAATATTAATTAAAATAGATTTATTTAAGAATACGAACTTTTATTGGTGATATCGATAAATATGATTGAAAATAGATTTATTTTAGAGTACAAACTAATATTGGTGACATCGATGAATATGATTGAAAAGAGATTTATTTTAGAATACGAACTTATATTGTTGATATCGATAAATATGATTGAAAATAGATTTATTTTAGAATACGAACTAATATTGGTGAGATCGATGAATATGAATTAAAATAGATTTATTTTAGAATACGAACTTATATTGTTGATATCGATAAATATGATTGAAATAGATTTATTTTAGAATACGAACTAATATTGGATACATCGATGAATATTATTGAAAATAGATTTATTTTAGAATACGAACTAATATTGGATACATCGATAAATATGATTGAAAATAGATTTATTTTAGAATCGGAACTTATATTGTTGATATCGATAAATATGATTGAAAATAGATTTATTTTAGTATACGAACTAATATTTGTGATATCGTGAATATGATTGACAATAGATTCATTTAAGAATCCGAACTACTATTGGTGACATCGATCAATATTATTGAAAATAGATTTATTTTAGAATACGAACTAATATTGGTGACATCGATGAATATGATTAAAATAGATTTATTTTTGAATACAAACTAATATTGGTCACATCGATGAATATGATTGAAAATAGATTTATTTTAGAATATGAACTAATGTTGGTGACATCGATGAATATGATTGAAAATAGATTTATTTTAGAATATGAACTAATATTGGTGACATCGATGAATATGATTGAAAATAGATTTATTTTAGAATACGAACTAATATTGGTGATATCGATGAATATGATTGAAAATAGATTTATTTTAGAATACCAACTAATATTGGTGACATCGATGAATATGAATTAAAATAGATTTATTTTAGAATACGAACTAATATTGGTGACATCGATGAATATGATTGAAAATAGATTTATTTTAGAATACGAACTAATATTGGTGATATCGATGAATATGGTTGAAAATAGATTTATTTTAGAATACGAACTAATATTGGTAACATCGATAAATATGATTGAAAATAGATTTATTTTAGAATACGAACTAATATTGGTTACATCGATGAATATGATTGAAAATAGATTTATTTTAGAATACGAACCAATATTGGTGACATCGATGAATATGAATTAAAATAGATTTATTTTAGAATACGAACTAATATTGGTGATATCGATGAAAAGGAATTAAAATAGATTTATTTTAGAATACGAACTAATATTGGTAACATCGATGAATATGATTGAAAATAGATTTGTTTTAGAATACGAACTAATATTGGTGATATCGATGAATATGAATTAAAATAGATTTATTTTAGGATACGAACTAATATTGGTAACATCGATAAATATGATTGAAAAAAGATTTATTTTAGAATACGAACTAATATTGGTGACATCGATGAATATGAATTAAAATAGATTTATTTTAGAATACGAAGTAATATTGGTGACATCGATGAATATGAATTAAAATAGATTTATTTTAGAATACGAACTAATATTGGTGATATCGATAAATATGATTGAAAATAGATTTATTTTAGAATACGAACTAATATTGGTGACATCGATTAATATGAATTAAAATAGATTTATTTTAGAATACGAACTAATATTGGGGACATCGATGAATATGATTGAAAATAGATTTATTTTAGAATACGAACTAATATTGGTGACATCGATGAATATGATTGAAAATAGATTTATTTTAGAATACGAACTAATATTGGTGACATCGATGAATATGAATTAAAATAGATTTATTTTAGAATACGAACTAATATTGGTGATATAGATAAATATCATTGAAAATAGATTTATTTTAGAGTACGAACTAATATTGGTAACATCTATGAATATAATTGAAAATAGATTTGTTTTAGAATACGACCTTATATTGTTGGTATCGATAAATATGATTGAAAATAGATTTATTTTAGAATACGAACTAATATTGGTGACATCGATGAATATGAATTAAAATGGATTTATTTTAGAATACGAACTTATATTGGTGATATCGATAAATATGATTGAAAATAGATTTATTTTAGAATACGAACTAATATTGGTGACATCGATGAATATGAATTAAAATAGATTTATTTTAGAATACGCACTTATATTGGTGATATCGATACATATGATTGAAAATAGATTTATTGTAGAATACAAACCAATATTGGTGACATCGATGAATATGAATGAAAATAGATTTATTTTAGAATACGAACTTATAATGTTGATATCGATAAATATGATTGAAAATAGATTTATTTTAGAATACGAACTAATATTTGTGATATCGTGAATATGATTGACAATAGATTTATTTTAGAATACGAACTAATATGTGTGACATCGATGAATATTATTGAAAATAGATTTATTTTAGAATACGAACTAATATTGGTGACATCGATGAATATGATTTAAATAGATTTATTTTAGAATACGAACTAATATTGGTGACATCGATGAATATGATTGAAAATAGATTTATTTTAGAATATGAACTAATATTGGTGACATCGATGAATATGAATTAAAATAGATTTATTTTAGAATACGAACTAATATTGGTGATATCGATGAATATGATTGAAAATAGATTTATTTTAGAATACGAACTAATATTGGTGACATCGATGAATATGATTGAAAATAGATTTATTTTAGAATCCGAACTAATATTGTTGACATCGATCAATATGATTTGAATATAGATTTATTTTAGAATACGAACTAATATTGGTGATATCGATAAATATGATTGAAAATAGATTTATTCTAGAATCCGAACTTATATTGGTGACATCGATAAATATGATTGAAAAGAGATTTATTTTAGAATACGCACTTATATTGGTGACATCGATGAATATGATTGAAAATAGATTTATTTTAGAATACGAACTAATATTGGTGACATCGATAAATATGATTGAAAATAGATTTATTTTAGAATACGAACTAATATTAGTGACATCGATGAATATGAATTAAAATAGATTTATTTTAGAATACGAACTAATATTGGTGACATCGATGAATATGAATTAAAATAGATTTATTTTAGAATACGAACTAATATTGTTGACATCGATCAATATGATTTGAAAACAGATTTATTTTAGAATACGAACTAATATTGGTGATATCGATGAATATGATTGAAAATAGATTTATTTTAGAATACGAACTAATATTGGTGACATCGATGAATATGAATTAAAATAGATTTATTTTAGAATACGAACTAATATTGGTGACATCGATGAATATGAATTAAAATAGATTTATTTTAGAATACGAACTAATATTGGTGACATCGAGTAAAATATTTGAAAATAGATTTATTTTAGAATACGAACTAATATTGGTGACATCGATGAATATGAATTAAAATAGATTCATTTTAGAATACGAACTAATATTGGTGACATCGATGAATATGATTGAAAATAGATTTATTTTAGAATACGAACTAATATTGGTGATATCGATGAATATGATTGCAAATAGATTTATTTTAGAATACGAACAAATATTGGTAACATCGATAAATATGATTGAAAATAGATTTATTTTAGAATACGAACTAATATTGGTGACATCGATGAATATGATTGAAATAGATTTATTTTAGAATACGAACCAATATTGGTGACATCGATGAATATGAATTAAAATAGATTTATTTTAGAATACGCACTAATATTGGTGACATCGATGAATATGAATTAAAATAGATTTATTTTAGAATACGAACTAATATTGGTAACATCATAAATATGATTGAAAATAGATTTGTTTTAGAATACGAACTAATATTGGTGATATCGATGGGTATTAATTAAAATAGGTTTATGTGTGGATACGAACTAATATTTGTAACATCGATAAATATGATTCAAATTGATTTATTTTAGAACACGAACTAATATTGGTGACATCGATGAATATGATTGAAAATAGATTTATTTTAGAATACGAACTAATATTGGTGACATCGATGAATATGAATTAAAATAGATTTATTTTAGAATACGAACTTATATTGGTGATATCGATAAATATGATTGAAAATAGATTTATTTTAGAATACCTACTAATATTGGTGACATCGATGAATATGAATTAAAATAGATTTATTTTAGAATACGAACTAATATTGGTGACATCGATTAATATGAATTAAAATAGATTTATTTTAGAATACGAACTAATATTGGGGACATCGATGAATATGATTGAAAATAGATTTATTTTAGAATACGAACTAATATTGGTGACATCGATGAATATGAATTAAAATAGATTTATTTTAGAATACGACCTAATATTGGTGACATCGATGAATATGAATTAAAATAGATTTATTTTAGAATACGAACTAATATTGGTGACATCGATGAATATGAATTAAAATAGATTTATTTTTGAATAGGAACTTATATTGGTGATATCGATAAATATGATTGAAAATAGATTTATTTTAGAGTACGAACTAATATTGGTGACATCGATGAATATGATTGAAAAGAGATTTATTTTAGAATACGAACTTATATTGTTGATATCGATAAATATGATTGAAAATAGATTTATTTTAGAATACGAACTAATATTGGATACATCGATGAATATGATTGAAAATAAATTTTTTTTAGAATACGAACTAATATTGGATACGTCGATGAATATTATTGAAAATAGATTTATTTTAGAATACGAACTAATATTGGATACATCGATAAATATGATTGAAAATAGATTTATTTTAGAATCCGAACTTATATTGTTGATATCGATAAATATGATTGAAAATAGATTTATTTTAGAATACGAACTAATATTTGTTATATCGTGAATATGATTGACAATAGATTCATTTTAGAATCCGAACTACTATTGGTGACATCGATGAATATGATTGAAAATAGATTTATTTTAGAATACGAACTAATATTGGTGACATCGATGAATATGATTTAAATAGATTTATTTTAGAATACGAACTAATATTGGTCACATCGATGAATATGATTGAAAATAGATTTATTTTAGAATATGAACTAATGTTTGTGACATCGATCAATATGATTTAAAATAGATTTATTTTAGAATATTAACTAATATTGGTGACATCGATGAATATGATTGAAAATAGATTTATTTTAGAATACGAACTAATATTGGTGATATCGATTAATATGATTGAAAATAGATTTATTTTAGAATACGAACTAATATTGGTGACATCGATGAATATGATTGACAATAGATTTATTTTAGAATACGAAATAATATTGGTGACATCGATAAATATGATTGAAAATAGATTTATTTTAGAATACGAACTAATATTGGTGACATCGATGAATATGATTGAAAATAGATTTATTTTAGAATACGAACTAATATTGGTGACATCGATGAATATGAATTAAAATAGATTTATTTTAGAATACGAACTAATATTTGTGATATCGTGAATATGAATGAAAATCCATTTATTTTAAAATACGAACTAATATGGGTGACATCGATTAATATGATTGAAAATAGATTTATTTTAGAATACGAACTAATATTGGTGACATCGATGAATATGAATTAAAATGGATTTATTTTAGAATACGAACTAATATTGGTGACATCGATGAATATGAATTAAAATAGATTTATTTTAGAATACGAACTAATATTGGTGACATCGATGAAAATATTTGAAAATAGATTTATTTTAGAATACGAACTAATATTGGTGACATCGATGAATATGAATTAAAATAGATTTATTTTAGAATACGAACTAATATTGGTGACATCGATGAATATGATTGAAAACAGATTTATTTTAGAATACGAACTAATATTGGTGATATCGATGAATATGATTGAAAATAGATTTATTTTAGAATACGAACTAATATTGGTAACATCGATAAATATGATTGAAAATAGATTTATTTTAGAATACGAACTAATATTGGTGACATCGATGAATATGATTGAAAATAGATTTATTTTAGAATACGAACCAATATTGGTTACATCGATGAATATGAATTAAAATAGATTTATTTTAGAATACGAACTAATATTGGTGACATCGATGAATATGAATTAAAATAGATTTATTTTAGAATACGAACTAATATTGGTAACATCGATGAATATGATTGAAAATAGATTTATTTTAGAATACGAACTAATATTGGTGATATCGATGAATATTAATTAAAATAGATTTATTTTAGAATACGAACTAATATTGGTAACATCGATAAATATGATTGAAAAAAGATTTATTTTAGAATACGAACTAATATTGGTGACATCGATGAATATGAATTAAAATAGATTTATTTTAGAATACGACCTAATATTGGTGACATCGATTAATATGAATTAAAATAGATTTATTTTAGAATACGAACTAATATTGGTGATATCGATAAATATGATTGAAAATAGATTTATGTTAGAATACGACCTAATATTGGTGACATCGATGAATAGTAATTAAAATAGATTTATTTTAGAATACGAACTAATATTGGTGATATCGATGAATATGATTGAAAATAGATTTATTTTAGAATACGAACTAATATTGGTAACATCGATAAATATGATTGAAAATAGATTTATTTTAGAATACAAACTAATATTGGTGACATCGATGAATATGATTGAAAATAGATTTATTTTAGAATACGAACCAATATTGGTGACATCGATGAATATGAATTAAAATAGATTTATTTTAGAATACGAACTAATATTGGTGACATCGATGAATATGAATTAAAATAGATTTATTTTAGAATACGAACTAATATTGGTAACATCGATGAATATGATTGAAAATAGATTTATTTCAGGATACGAACTAATATTGGTGATATCGATGAATATTAATTAAAATAGATTTATTTTAGAAGACGAACTAATATTGGTAACATCGATAAATATGATTGAAAAAAGATTTATTTTAGAATACGAACTAATATTGGTGACATCGATGAATATGAATTAAAATAGATTTATTTTAGAATACGAACTAATATTGGTGACATCGATGAATATGAATTAAAATAGATTTGTTTTAGAATACGAACTTATATTGGTGATATCGATAAATATGATTGAAAATAGATTTATTTTAGAATACGAACTAATATTGGTGACATCGATGAATATGATTGAAAATAGATTTATTTTAGAATACGAACTAATATTGGGGACATCGATGAATATGATTGAAAATAGATTTATTTTAGGATACGAACTAATATTGGTGACATCGATGAATATGAATTAAAATAGATTTATTTTAGAATACGAACTAATATTGGTGACATCGATGAATATGATTGAAATAGATTTATTTTAGAATACGAACTAATATTGGTGATATCGATGAATGTGATTGAAAATAGATTTATTTTAGAATACGAACTAATATTGGTGACATCGATGAATATGAATTAAAATAGATTTATTTTAGAATACGAACTTATATTGGTGATATCGATAAATATGATTGAAAATCGATTTATTTTAGAGTACGAACTAATATTGGTGACATCGATGAATATGATTGAAAATAGATTTATTTTAGAATACGAACTTATATTGTTGATATCGATAAATATGATTGAAAATAGATTTATTTTAGAATACGAACTAATATTGGTGACATCGATTAATATGAATTAAAATAGATTTATTTTAGAATACGAACATGTATTGGTGATTTCGATAAATATGATTGAAAATAGATTTATTTTAGAATACGAACTAATATTGGTGACATCGATGAATATGAATTAAAATAGATTTATTTTAGAATACGAACTTATATTGTTGATATCGATAAATATGATTTACAATAGATTTATTTTAGAATACGAACTAATATTAGATACATCGATGAATATTATTGAAAATAGATTTATTTTAGAATACGAACTAATATTGGATACATCGATAAATATGATTGAAAATAGATTTATTTTAGAATCCGAACTTATATTGTTGATATCGATAAATATGATTGAAAATAGATTTATTTTAGAATACGAACTAATATTTGTGATATCGTGAATATGATTTACAATAGATTCATTTAAGAATACGAACTACTATTGGTGACATCGATGAATATGAATTAAAATAGATTTATTTTAGAATACGAACTAATATTGGTGACATCGATGAATATGATTTAAATAGATTTATTTTAGAATACGAACTAATATTGGTCACATCGATGAATATGATTGAAAATAGATTTATTTTAGAATATGAACTAATGTTGGTGACATCGATGAATATGATTGAAAATTGATTTATTT
This sequence comes from Euprymna scolopes, assembly GCF_053919585.1. NCBI lineage: Eukaryota > Metazoa > Mollusca > Cephalopoda > Sepiida > Sepiolidae > Euprymna > Euprymna scolopes. Next base: position 85,164,692 of record NC_136484.1, on the reverse strand, counting down.
TAGAATACGAACTAATATTGGATACAACGATGAATATGATCGAAAATAGATTTATTTTAGAATACGAACTAATATTGGTGATATCGATGAATATGATTGAAAATAGATTTATTTTAGAATACGAACTAATATTGGTGACATCGATGAATATGATTGAAAATAGATGTATTTTAGAATACGAACTAATATTGGTGACATCGATCAATATGATTTGAAAATAGATTTATTTTAGAATACGAACTAATATTTGTGATATCGATAAATATGATTGAAAATAGATTTATTTTAGTATCCGAACTTATATTGGTGACATCGATGAATATGATTGAAAAGAGATTTATTTTAGAATCCGAACTTATATTGTTGATATCGATAAATATGATTGAAAATAGATTTATTTTAGAATCCAAACTAATATTGGTGACATCGATGAATATGATTGAAAATAGATTTATTTTAGAATACGAACTAATATTGGTGACATCGATGAATATAATTGAAAATAGATTTATTTTTGAATACGAACTAATATTGGTGACATCGATGAATATGATTCAAAATAGATTTATTTTAGAATACGAACTAATATTGGTGACATCGATGAATATGATTGAAAATAGATTTATTTTAGAATACGAACTAATATTGGTGACATCGATCAATATGATTTGAAAATAGATTTATTTAAGAATACTAACTAATATTGGTGACATGTATGAATATGATTGAAAATAGATTTATTTTAGAATTTGAACATATTGGTGATATCGATAAATATGATTGAAAAAAGATTTATTTTAGAATACGAACTAATATTGGTGACATCGATGAATATGATTGAAAATAGATTTATTTTATGATCCGGATTTATATTGGTAATATCGATAAATATGATTGAAAATAGATTTATTTTAGAATACGAACTAATATTGGTGACATCGATGAATATGATTGAAAATAGATTTATTTTAGAATACGAACTTATATTGTGTATATCGATAAATATGATTGAAAATAGATTTATTTTAGAATATTAACTAATATTGGTGACATCGATGAATATGATTGAAAATAGATTCATTTTAGAATCCGAACTTATATTGTTGATATCGATAAATATGATTGAAAATAGATTTATTTTAGAATCCGAACTAATATTGGTGACATCGATGAATATGATTGAAAATAGATTTATTTTAGAATACGAACTAATATTAGTGACATCGATGAATATGATTTAAATAGATTTATTTTAGAATACGAACTAATATTGGTGACATCGATGAATATGATTGAAAATAGATTTATTTTAGAATATGAACTAATATTGGTGACATCGATGAATATGATTGAAAATAGATTTATTTTAGAATACGAATTAATATTGGTGACATCGATGAATATGATTGAAAATAGATTTATTTTAGAATACGAACTAATATTGGTGACATCGATGAATATGATTGAAAATAGATTTATTTTAGAATACGAACTAATATTGGTAACATCGATAAATATGATTGAAAATAGATTTATTTTAGAATACGAACTAATATTGGTGACATCGATGAATATGATTGAAAATAGATTTATTTTAGAATACGAACTAATATTGGTGACATCGATGAATATGAATTAAAATAGATTTATTTTAGAATACGAACTAATATTGGTGATATAGATAAATATCATTGAAAATAGATTTATTTTAGAGTACGAACTAATATTGGTGACATCTATGAATATGATTGAAAATAGATTTGTTTTAGAATACGAACTTATATTGTTGGTATCGATAAATATGATTGAAAATAGATTTATTTTAGAATACGAACTAATATTGGTGACATCGATGAATATGAATTAAAATAGATTTATTTTAGAATACGAACTTATATTGGTGATATCGATAAATATGATTGAAAATAGATTTATTTTAGTATACGAACTAATATTGGTGACATCGATGAATATGAATTAAAATAGATTTATTTTAGAATACGAATTTATATTGGTGATATCGATACATATGATTGAAAATAGATTTATTGTAGAATACAAACTAATATTGGTGACATCGATGAATATGAATGAAAATAGATTTATTTTAGAATACGAACTTATAATGTTGATATCGATAAATATGATTGAAAATAGATTTATTTTAGAATACGAACTAATATTTGTGATATCGTGAATATGATTGACAATAGATTTATTTTAGAATACGAACTAATATGTGTGACATCGATGAATATTATTGAAAATAGATTTATTTTAGAATACGAACTAATATTGGTGACATCGATGAATATGATTGAAAATAGATTTATTTTAGAATACGAACTAATATTGGTGACATCGATGAATATGATTGAAAATAGATTTATTTTAGAATATGAACTAATATTGGTGACATCGATGAATATGAATTAAAATAGATTTATTTTAGAATACGAACTAATATTGGTGATATCGATGAATATGATTGAAAATAGATTTATTTTAGAATACGAACTAATATTGGTGACATCGATGAATATGATTGAAAATAGATTTATTTTAGAATCCGAACTAATATTGTTGACATCGATCAATATGATTTGAATATAGATTTATTTTAGAATACGAACTTATATTGGTTATATCGATACATATGATTGAAAATAGATTTATTGTAGAATACAAACTAATATTGGTGACATCGATGAATATGAATGAAAATAGATTTATTTTAGAATACGAACTTATAATGTTGATATCGATAAATATGATTGAAAATAGATTTATTTTAGAATACGAACTAATATTGGTGACATCGATGAATATGATTGAAAATAGATTTATTTTAGAATACGAACTAATATTGGTGACATCGATCAATATGATTTGAAAATAGATTTATTTTAGAATACGAACTAATATTGGTGACATCGATGAATATGAATTAAAATAGATTTATTTTAGAATACGAACTAATATTGGTGACATCGATGAATATGAATTAAAATAGATTTGTTTTAGAATACGAACTTATATTGGTGATATCGATAAATATGATTGAAAATAGATTTATTTTAGAATACGAACTAATATTGGTGACATCAATGAATATGAATTAAAATAGATTTATTTTAGAATACGAACTAATATTGGTGACATCGATGAATATGAATTAAAATAGATTTATTTTAGAATACGAACTAATATTGGTGACATCGATGAATATGATTGAAAATAGATTTATTTTAGAATACGAACTAATATTGGTGACATCGATGAATGTGAGTGAAAATAGATTTATTTTAGAATACGAACTAATATTGGTCACATCGATAGATATGAATTAAAATAAATTTGTTTTAGAATACGAACTTATATTGGTGATATCGATAAATATGATTGAAAATCGATTTATTTTAGAGTACGAACTAATATTGGTGACATCGATGAATATGATTGAAAATAGATTTATTTTAGAATACGAACTTATATTGTTGATATGGATAAATATGATTGAAAATAGATTTATTTTAGAATACGAACTAATATTGGTGACATCGATTAATATGAATTAAAATAGATTTATTTTAGAATACGAACTTGTATTGGTGATTTCGATAAATATGATTGAAAATAGTTTTATTTTGGAATACGAACTAATATTGGTGACATCGGTGAATATGAATTAAAATAGATTAATTTTAGAATACGAACTTATATTGGTGATATAGATAAATATGATTGAAAATAGATTTATTTTAGAATACGAACTAATATTGGTGACATCGATGAATATGAATTAAAATAGATTTATTTTAGAATACGAACTTATATTGTTGATATCGATAAATATGATTGAAAATAGATTTATTTTAGAATACAGACTAATATTGGATACATCGATGAATATTATTGAAAATAGATTTATTTTAGAATACGAACTAATATTGGATACATCGATGAATATAATGGAAAATAGATGTATTTTAGAATCCGAACTTATATTGTTGATATCGATAAATATGATTGAAAATAGATTTATTTTAGAATACGAACTAATATTTGTGATATCGTGAATATGATTTACAATAGATTCATTTAAGAATACGAACTACTATTGGTGACATCGATGAATATAATGGAAAATAGATTTATTTTAGAATATGAACTAATATTGGTGACATCGATGAATATGAATTAAAATAGATTTATTTTAGAATACGAACTAATATTGGTGATATCGATAAATATGATTGAACAGATTTATTTTAGAATCCGAACTTATATTGGTGACCTCAATGAATATGATTGAAAAGAGATTTATTTTAGAATACGCACTTATATTGGTGACATCGATGAATATAATTGAAAATAGATTTATTTTAGAATACGAACTAATATTGGTGACATCGATAAATATGATTGAAAATAGATTTATTTTAGAATACACACTAATATTGGTGACATCGATGAATATTAATTAAAATAGATTTATTTTAGAATACGAACTAATATTGGTGACATCGATGAATATGAATTAAAATAGATTTATTTTAGAATACGAACTAATATTGTTGACATCGATCAATATGATTTGAAAACAGATTTATTTTAGAATACGAACTAATATTGGTGATATCGATGAATATGATTAAATAGATTTATTTTAGAATACGAACTAATATTGGTGACATCGATGAATATGAATTAAAATAGATTTATTTTAGAATACGCACTAATATTGGTGACATCGATGAATATGAATTAAAATAGATTTATTTTAGAATACGAACTAATATTGGTGACATCGATGAAAATATTTGCAAATAGATTTATTTTAGAATACGAACTAATATTGGTGACATCGATGAATATGAATTAAAATAGATTTATTTTAGAATACGAACTAATATTGGTGACATCGATAAATATGATTTAAAATAGATTTATTGTAGAATACGAACTAATATTGGTGACATCGATGAATATAATTGAAAATAGATTTATTTTAGAATACGAACTAATATTGGTAACATCGATAAATATGATTCAAAATAGATTTATTTTAGAATACGAACTAATATTGGTGACATCGATGAAACTGATTGAAAATAGATTTATTTTAGAATACGCACTTATATTGGTGACATCGATGAATATGATTGAAAATAGATTTATTTTAGAATACGAACTAATATTGGTGACATCGATAAATATGATTGAAAAAAGATTTATTTTAGAATACGAACTAATATTGGTGACATCGATGAATATGAATTAAAATAGATTTATTTTAGAATACGAACTAATATTGGTGACATCGATGAATATAAATTAAAATAGATTTATTTTAGAATACGAACTAATATTGTTGACATCGATCAATATGATTTGAAAACAGATTTATTTTAGAATACGAACTAATATTGGTGATATCGATGAATATGATTGAAAATAGATATTTTTTAGAATACGAACTAATATTGGTGACATCGATGAATATGAATTAAAATAGATTTATTTTAGAATACGAACTAATATTGGTGACATCGATGAATATGAATTAAAAAAGATTTATTTTAGAATACGAACTAATATTGGTGACATCGATGAAAATATTTGAAAATAGATTTATTTTAGAATACGAACTAATATTGGTGACATCGATGAATATGAATTAAAATAGATTTATTTTAGAATACGAACTAATATTGGTGACATCGATGAATATGAATTAAAATAGATTTATTTTAGAATACGAACTTATATTGGTGATATCGATAAATATGATTGAAAATAGATTTATTTTAGAATACGAACTAATATTGGTGACATCGATGAATATGAATTAAAATAGATTTATTTTAGAATACGAACTTATATTGGTGATATCGATAAATATGATTGAAAATAGATTTATTTTAGAATACGAACTAATATTGGTGACATCGATGAATATGAATTAAAATAGATTTATTTTAGAATACGAAGTAATATTGGTGACATCGATGAATATGAATTAAAATAGATTTATTTTAGAATACGAACTAATATTGGTGATATCGATAAATATGATTGAAAATAGATTTATTTTAGAATACGAACTAATATTGGTGACATCGATTAATATGAATTAAAATAGATTTATTTTAGAATACGAACTAATATTGGGGACATCGATGAATATGATTGAAAATAGATTTATTTTAGAATACGAACTAATATTGGTAACATCGATGAATATGATTGAAAATAGATTTATTTTAGAATACGAACTAATATTGGTGACATCGATGAATATGAATTAAAATAGATTTATTTTAGAATACGAACTAATATTGGTGACATCGATGAATAGGAATTAAAATAGATTTATTTTAGAATACGAACTAATATTGGTAACATCGATGAATATGATTGAAAATAGATTTGTTTTAGAATACGAACTAATATTGGTGATATCGATGAATAATAATTAAAATAGATTTATTTTAGGATACGAACTAATATTGGTAACATCGATAAATATGATTGAAAAAAGATTTATTTTAGAATACGAACTAATATTTGTGACATCGATGAATATTAATTAAAATAGATTTATTTTAGAATACGAAGTAATATTGGTGACATCGATGAATATGAATTAAAATAGATTTATTTTAGAATACGAACTAATATTGGTGATATCGATAAATATGATTGAAAATAGATTTATTTTAGAATACGAACTAATATTGGTGACATCGATTAATATGAATTAAAATAGATTTATTTTAGAATACGAACTAATATTGGGGACATCGATGAATATGATTGAAAATAGATTTATTTTAGAATACGAACTAATATTGGTGACATCGATGAATATGATTGAAAATAGATTTATTTTAGAATACGAACTAATATTGGTGACATCGATGAATATGAATTAAAATAGATTTATTTTAGAATACGAACTAATATTGGTGATATAGATAAATATCATTGAAAATAGATTTATTTTAGAGTACGAACTAATATTGGTGACATCTATGAATATGATTGAAAATAGATTTGTTTTAGAATACGACCTTATATTGTTGGTATCGATAAATATGATTGAAAATAGATTTATTTTAGAATACGAACTAATATTGGTGACATCGATGAATATGATTTAAAATGGATTTATTTTAGAATACGAACTTATATTGGTGATATCGATAAATATGATTGAAAATAGATTTATTTTAGAATACGAACTAATATTGGTGACATCGATGAATATGAATTAAAATAGATTTATTTTAGAATACGCACTTATATTGGTGATATCGATACATATGATTGAAAATAGATTTATTGTAGAATACAAACTAATATTGGTGACATCGATGAATATGAATGAAAATAGATTTATTTTAGAATACGAACTTATAATGTTGATATCGATAAATATGATTGAAAATAGATTTATTTTAGAATACGAACTAATATTTGTGATATCGTGAATATGATTGACAATAGATTTATTTTAGAATACGAACTAATATGTGTGACATCGATGAATATTATTGAAAATAGATTTATTTTAGAATACGAACTAATATTGGTGACATCGATGAATATGATTTAAATAGATTTATTTTAGAATACGAACTAATATTGGTGACATCGATGAATATGATTTAAAATAGATTTATTGTAGAATACGAACTAATATTGGTGACATCGATGAATATGATTGAAAATAGATTTGTTTTGGAATACGAACTAATATTGGTAACATCGATAAATATGAGTCAAAATAGATTTATTTTAGAATACGAACTAATATTGGTGACATCGATGAAACTGATTGAAAATAGATTTATTTTAGAATACGCACTTATATTGGTGACATCGATGAATATGATTGAAAATAGATTTATTTTAGAATACGAACTAATATTGGTGACATCGATAAATATGATTGAAAAAAGATTTATTTTAGAATACGAACTAATATTGGTGACATCGATGAATATGAATTAAAATAGATTTATTTTAGAATACGAACTAATATTGGTGACATCGATGAATATGAATTAAAATAGATTTATTTTAGAATACGAACTAATATTGTTGACATCGATCAATATGATTTGAAAACAGATTTATTTTAGAATACGAACTAATATTGGTGATATCGATGAATATGATTGAAAATAGATTTATTTTAGAATACGAACTAATATTGGTGACATCGATGAATATGAATTAAAATAGATTTATTTTAGAATACGAACTAATATTGGTAACATCGATAAATATGATTGAAAATAGATTTATTTTAGAATACGAACTATTATTGGTGACATCGATGAATATGATTGAAAATAGATTTATTTTAGAATACGACCCAATATTGGTGACATCGATGAATATGAATTAAAATAGATTTATTTTAGAATACGAACTAATATTGGTGACATCGATGAATATGAATTAAAATAGATTTATTTTAGAATACGAACTAATATTGGTAACATCGATGAATATGATTGAAAATAGATTTGTTTTAGAATACGAACTAATATTGGTGATATCGATGAATATTAATTAAAATAGATTTATTTTAGAATACGAACTAATATTGGTAACATCGATAAATATGATTGAAAAAAGATTTATTTTAGAATACGGACAAATATTGGTGACATCGATGAATATGAATTAAAATAGATTTATTTTAGAATACGAACTAATATTGGTGACATCGATTAATATGAATTAAAATAGATTTATTTTAGAATACGAACTTATATTGGTGATATCGATAAATATGATTGAAAATAGATTTATTTTAGAATACGAACTAATATTGGTGACATCGATGAATATGAATTAAAATAGATTTATTTTAGAATACGAACTAATATTGGTGACATCGATTAATATGAATTAAAATAGATTTATTTTAGAATACGAACTAATATTGGGGACATCGATGAATATAATTGAAAATAGATTTATTTTAGAATACGAACTAATATTGGTGACATCGATGTATATGAATTAAAATAGATTTATTTTAGAATACGAACTAATATTGGTTACATCGATGAATATGAATTTAAACAGATTTATTTTAGAATACGAACTAATATTGGTGATATCGATGAATATGATTGAAAATAGATTTATTTTAGAATACGAACTAATATTGGTGACATCGATGAATATTAATTAAAATAGATTTATTTTAGAATACGAACTTATATTGGTGATATCGATAAATATGATTGAAAATAGATTTATTTTAGAGTAAAAACTAATATTGGTGACATCGATGAATATGATTGAAAAGAGATTTATTTTAGAATACGAACTTATATTGTTGATATCGATAAATATGATTGAAAATAGATTTATTTTAGAATACGAACTAATATTGGTGACATCGATGAATATGAATTAAAATAGATTTATTTTAGAATACGAACTTATATTGTTGATATCGATAAATATGATTGAAATAGATTTATTTTAGAATACGAACTAATATTGGATACATCGATGAATATTATTGAAAATAGATTTATTTTAGAATACGAACTAATATTGGATACATCGATAAATATGATTGAAAATAGATTTATTTTAGAATCGGAACTTATATTGTTGATATCGATAAATATGATTGAAAATAGATTTATTTTAGTATACGAACTAATATTTGTGATATCGTGAATATGATTGCCAATAGATTCATTTAAGAATCCGAACTACTATTGGTGACATCGATGAATATGATTGAAAATAGATTTATTTTAGAATACGAACTAATATTGGTGACATCGATGAATATGATTAAAATAGATTTATTTTTGAATACAAACTAATATTGGTCACATCGATGAATATGATTGAAAATAGATTTATTTTAGAATATGAACTAATGTTGGTGACATCGATGAATATGATTGAAAATAGATTTATTTTAGAATATGAACTAATATTGGTGACATCGATAAATATGATTGAAAATAGATTTATTTTAGAATACGAACTAATATTGGTGATATCGATGAATATGATTGAAAATAGATTTATTTTAGAATACCAACTAATATTGGTGACATCGATTAATATGAATTAAAATAGATTTATTTTAGAATAGGAACTAATATTGGTGACATCGATGAATATGATTGAAAATAGATTTATTTTAGAATACGAACTAATATTGGTGATATCGATGAATATGGTTGAAAATAGATTTATTTTAGAATACGAACTAATATTGGTAACATCGATAAATATGATTGAAAATAGATTTATTTTAGAATACGAACTAATATTGGTTACATCGATGAATATGATTGAAAATAGATTTATTTTAGAATACGAACCAATATTGGTGACATCGATGAATATGAATTAAAATAGATTTATTTTAGAATACGAACTAATATTGGTGACATCGATGAATATGAATTAAAATAGATTTATTTTAGAATACGAACTAATATTGGTAACATCGATGAATATGATTGAAAATAGATTTGTTTTAGAATACGAACTAATATTGGTGATATCGATGAATATTAATTAAAATAGATTTATTTTAGGATACGAACTAATATTGGTAACATCGATAAATATGATTGAAAAAAGATTTATTTTAGAATACGGACAAATATTGGTGACATCGATGAATATGAATTAAAATAGATTTATTTTAGAATACGAACTAATATTGGTGACATCGATTAATATGAATTAAAATAGATTTATTTTAGAATACGAACTTATATTGGTGATATCGATAAATATGATTGAAAATAGATTTATTTTAGAATACGAACTAATATTGGTGACATCGATGAATATGAATTAAAATAGATTTATTTTAGAATACGAACTAATATTGGTGACATCGATTAATATGAATTAAAATAGATTTATTTTAGAATACGAACTAATATTGGGGACATCGATGAATATGATTGAAAATAGATTTATTTTAGAATACGAACTAATATTGGTGACATCGATGTATATGAATTAAAATAGATTTATTTTAGAATACGAACTAATATTGGTTACATCGATGAATATGAATTTAAACAGATTTATTTTAGAATACGAACTAATATTGGTGATATCGATGAATATGATTGAAAATAGATTTATTTTAGAATACGAACTAATATTGGTGACATCGATGAATATTAATTAAAATAGATTTATTTTAGAATACGAACTTATATTGGTGATATCGATAAATATGATTGAAAATAGATTTATTTTAGAGTACAAACTAATATTGGTGACATCGATGAATATGATTGAAAAGAGATTTATTTTAGAATACGAACTTATATTGTTGATATCGATAAATATGATTGAAAATAGATTTATTTTAGAATACGAACTAATATTGGTGACATCGATGAATATGAATTAAAATAGATTTATTTTAGAATACGAACTTATATTGTTGATATCGATAAATATGATTGAAATAGATTTATTTTAGAATACGAACTAATATTGGATACATCGATGAATATTATTGAAAATAGATTTATTTTAGAATACGAACTAATATTGGATACATCGATAAATATGATTGAAAATAGATTTATTTTAGAATCGGAACTTATATTGTTGATATCGATAAATATGATTGAAAATAGATTTATTTTAGTATACGAACTAATATTTGTGATATCGTGAATATGATTGACAATAGATTCATTAAAGAATCCGAACTACTATTGGTGACATCGATGAATATGTTTGAAAATAGATTTATTTTAGAATACGAACTAATATTGGTGACATCGATGAATATGATTAAAATAGATTTATTTTTGAATACAAACTAATATTGGTCACATCGATGAATATGATTGAAAATAGATTTATTTTAGAATATGAACTAATGTTGGTGACATCGATGAATATGATTGAAAATAGATTTATTTTAGAATATGAACTAATATTGGTGACATCGATGAATATGATTGAAAATAGATTTATTTTAGAATACGAACTAATATTGGTGATATCGATGAATATGATTGAAAATAGATTTATTTTAGAATACCAACTAATATTGGTGACATCGATTAATATGAATTAAAATAGATTTATTTTAGAATAGGAACTAATATTGGTGACATCGATGAATATGATTGAAAATAGATTTATTTTAGAATACGAACTAATATTGGTGATATCGATGAATATGGTTGAAAATAGATTTATTTTAGAATACGAACTAATATTGGTAACATCGATAAATATGATTGAAAATAGATTTATTTTAGAATACGAACTAATATTGGTTACATCGATGAATATGATTTAAAATAGATTTATTTTAGAATACGAACCAATATTGGTGACATCGATGAATATGAATTAAAATAGATTTATTTTAGAATACGAACTAATATTGGTGACATCGATGAATAGGAATTAAAATAGATTTATTTTAGAATACGAACTAATATTGGTAACATCGATGAATATGATTGAAAATAGATTTGTTTTAGAATACGAACTAATATTGGTGATATCGATGAATATTAATTAAAATAGATTTATTTTAGGATACGAACTAATATTGGTAACATCGATAAATATGATTGAAAAAAGATTTATTTTAGAATACGAACTAATATTTGTGACATCGATGAATATGAATTAAAATAGATTTATTTTAGAATACGAAGTAATATTGGTGACATCGATGAATATGAATTAAAATAGATTTATTTTAGAATACGAACTAATATTGGTGATATCGATAAATATGATTGAAAATAGATTTATTTTAGAATACGAACTAATATTGGTGACATCGATTAATATGAATTAAAATAGATTTATTTTAGAATACGAACTAATATTGGGGACATCGATGAATATGATTGAAAATAGATTTATTTTAGAATACGAACTAATATTGGTGACATCGATGAATATGATTGAAAATAGATTTATTTTAGAATACGAACTAATATTGGTGACATCGATGAATATGAATTAAAATAGATTTATTTTAGAATACGAACTAATATTGGTGATATAGATAAATATCATTGAAAATTGATTTATTTTAGAGTACGAACTAATATTGGTGACATCTATGAATATGATTGAAAATAGATTTGTTTTAGAATACGACCTTATATTGTTGGTATCGATAAATATGATTGAAAATAGATTTATTTTAGAATACGAACTAATATTGGTGACATCGATGAATATGAATTAAAATGGATTTATTTTAGAATACGAACTTATATTGGTGATATCGATAAATATGATTGAAAATAGATTTATTTTAGAATACGAACTAATATTGGTGACATCGATGAATATGAATTAAAATAGATTTATTTTAGAATACGCACTTATATTGGTGATATCGATACATATGATTGAAAAAAGATTTATTGTAGAATACAAACTAATATTGGTGACATCGATGAATATGAATGAAAATAGATTTATTTTAGAATACGAACTTATAATGTTGATATCGATAAATATGATTGAAAATAGATTTATTTTAGAATACGAACTAATATTTGTGATATCGTGAATATGATTGACAATAGATTTATTTTAGAATACGAACTAATATGTGTGACATCGATGAATATTATTGAAAATAGATTTATTTTAGAATACGAACTAATATTGGTGACATCGATGAATATGATTTAAATAGATTTATTTTAGAATACGAACTAATATTGGTGACATCGATGAATATGATTGAAAATAGATTTATTTTAGAATATGAACTAATATTGGTGACATCGATGAATATGAATTAAAATAGATTTATTTTAGAATACGAACTAATATTGGTGATATCGATGAATATGATTGAAAATAGATTTATTTTAGAATACGAACTAATATTGGTGACATCGATGAATATGATTGAAAATAGATTTATTTTAGAATCCGAACTAATATTGTTGACATCGATCAATATGATTTGAATATAGATTTATTTTAGAATACGAACTAATATTGGTGATATCGATAAATATGATTGAAAATAGATTTATTCTAGAATCCGAACTTATATTGGTGACATCGATAAATATGATTGAAAAGAGATTTATTTTAGAATACGCACTTATATTGGTGACATCGATGAATATGATTGAAAATAGATTTATTTTAGAATACGAACTAATATTGGTGACATCGATAAATATGATTGAAAATAGATTTATTTTAGAATACGAACTAATATTAGTGACATCGATGAATATGAATTAAAATAGATTTATTTTAGAATACGAACTAATATTGGTGACATCGATGAATATGAATTAAAATAGATTTATTTTAGAATACGAACTAATATTGTTGACATCGATCAATATGATTTGAAAACAGATTTATTTTAGAATACGAACTAATATTGGTGATATCGATGAATATGATTGAAAATAGATTTATTTTAGAATACGAACTAATATTGGTGACATCGATGAATATGAATTAAAATAGATTTATTTTAGAATACGAACTAATATTGGTGACATCGATGAATATGAATTAAAATAGATTTATTTTAGAATACGAACTAATATTGGTGACATCGAGTAAAATATTTGAAAATAGATTTATTTTAGAATACGAACTAATATTGGTGACATCGATGAATATGAATTAAAATAGATTTATTTTAGAATACGAACTAATATTGGTGACATCGATGAATATGATTGAAAATAGATTTATTTTAGAATACGAACTAATATTGGTGATATCGATGAATATGATTGAAAATAGATTTATTTTAGAATACGAACTAATATTGGTAACATCGATAAATATGATTGAAAATAGATTTATTTTAGAATACGAACTAATATTGGTGACATCGATGAATATGATTGAAATAGATTTATTTTAGAATACGAACCAATATTGGTGACATCGATGAGTATGAATTAAAATAGATTTATTTTAGAATACGCACTAATATTGGTGACATCGATGAATATGAATTAAAATAGATTTATTTTAGAATACGAACTAATATTGGTAACATCGATGAGTATGATTGAAAATAGATTTGTTTTAGAATACGAACTAATATTGGTGATATCGATGGGTATTAATTAAAATAGGTTTATGTGTGGATACGAACTAATATTTGTAACATCGATAAATATGATTCAAAAAAGATTTTTTTTAGAACACGAACTAATATTGGTGACATCGATGAATATGATTGAAAATAGATTTATTTTAGAATACGAACTAACATTGGTGACATCGATGAATATGAATTAAAATAGATTTATTTTAGAATACGAACTTATATTGGTGATATCGATAAATATGATTGAAAATAGATTTATTTTAGAATACCTACTAATATTGGTGACATCGATGAATATGAATTAAAATAGATTTATTTTAGAATACGAACTAATATTGGTGACATCGATTAATATGAATTAAAATAGATTTATTTTAGAATACGAACTAATATTGGGGACATCGATGAATATGATTGAAAATAGATTTATTTTAGAATACGAACTAATATTGGTGACATCGATGAATATGAATTAAAATAGATTTATTTTAGAATACGACCTAATATTGGTGACATCGATGAATATGAATTAAAATAGATTTATTTTAGAATACGAACTAATATTGGTGACATCGATGAATATGAATTAAAATAGATTTATTTTTGAATAGGAACTTATATTGGTGATATCGATAAATATGATTGAAAATAGATTTATTTTAGAGTACGAACTAATATTGGTGACATCGATGAATATGATTGAAAAGAGATTTATTTTAGAATACGAACTTATATTGTTGATATCGATAAATATGATTGAAAATAGATTTATTTTAGAATACGAACTAATATTGGATACATCGATGAATATGATTGAAAATAAATTTTTTTTAGAATACGAACTAATATTGGATACGTCGATGAATATTATTGAAAATAGATTTATTTTAGAATACGAACTAATATTGGATACATCGATAAATATGATTGAAAATAGATTTATTTTAGAATCCGAACTTATATTGTTGATATCGATAAATATGATTGAAAATAGATTTATTTTAGAATACGAACTAATATTTGTTATATCGTGAATATGATTGACAATAGATTCATTTTAGAATCCGAACTACTATTGGTGACATCGATGAATATGATTGAAAATAGATTTATTTTAGAATACGAACTAATATTGGTGACATCGATGAATATGATTTAAATAGATTTATTTTAGAATACGAACTAATATTGGTCACATCGATGAATATGATTGCAAATAGATTTATTTTAGAATACGAACTAATGTTTGTGACATCGATGAATATGATTTAAAATAGATTTATTTTAGAATATGAACTAATATTGGTGACATCGATGAATATGATTGAAAATAGATTTATTTTAGAATATGAACTAATGTTTGTGACATCGATGAATATGATTTAAAATAGATTTATTTTAGAATATGAACTAATATTGGTGACATCGATGAATATGATTGAAAATAGATTTATTTTAGAATACGAACTAATATTGGTGATATCGATTAATATGATTGAAAATAGATTTATTTTAGAATACGAACTAATATTGGTGACATCGATGAATATGATTGAAAATAGATTTATTTTAGAATACGAAATAATATTGGTGACATCGATAAATATGATTGAAAATAGATTTATTTTAGAATACGAACTAATATTGGTGACATCGATGAATATGATTGAAAATAGATTTATTTTAGAATACGAACTAATATTGGTGACATCGATGAATATGAATTAAAATAGATTTATTTTAGAATACGAACTAATATTTGTGATATCGTGAATATGAATGAAAATCCATTTATTTTAAAATACGAACTAATATGGGTGACATCGATTAATATGATTGAAAATAGATTTATTTTAGAATACGAACTAATATTGGTGACATCGATGAATATGAATTAAAATGGATTTATTTTAGAATACGAACTAATATTGGTGACATCGATGAATATGAATTAAAATAGATTTATTTTAGAATACGAACTAATATTGGTGACATCGATGAAAATATTTGAAAATAGATTTATTTTAGAATACGAACTAATATTGGTGACATCGATGAATATGAATTAAAATAGATTTATTTTAGAATACGAACTAATATTGGTGACATCGATGAATATGATTGAAAACAGATTTATTTTAGAATACGAACTAATATTGGTGATATCGATGAATATGATTGAAAATAGATTTATTTTAGAATACGAACTAATATTGGTAACATCGATAAATATGATTGAAAATAGATTTATTTTAGAATACGAACTAATATTGGTGACATCGATGAATATGATTGAAAATAGATTTATTTTAGAATACGAACCAATATTGGTGACATCGATGAATATGAATTAAAATAGATTTATTTTAGAATACGAACTAATATTGGTGACATCGATGAATATGAATTAAAATAGATTTATTTTAGAATACGAACTAATATTGGTAACATCGATGAATATGATTGAAAATAGATTTATTTTAGAATACGAACTAATATTGGTGATATCGATGAATATTAATTAAAATAGATTTATTTTAGAATACGAACTAATATTGGTAACATCGATAAATATGATTGAAAAAAGATTTATTTTAGAATACGAACTAATATTGGTGACATCGATGAATATGAATTTAAATAGATTTATTTTAGAATACGAACTAATATTGGTGACATCGATGAATATGAATTAAAATAGATTTATTTAAGAATACGAACTAATATTGGTGATATCGATAAATATGATTGAAAATAGATTTATGTTAGAATACGAACTAATATTGGTGACATCGATGAATATGATTGAAAATAGATTTATTTTAGAATACGAACCAATATTGGTGACATCGATGAATATGAATTAAAATAGATTTATTTTAGAATACGAACTAATATTGGTGACATCGATGAATATGAATTAAAATAGATTTATTTTAGAATACGAACTAATATTGGTAACATCGATGAATATGATTGAAAATAGATTTATTTCAGGATACGAACTAATATTGGTGATATCGATGAATATTAATTAAAATAGATTTATTTTAGAATACGAACTAATATTGGTAACATCGATAAATATGATTGAAAAAAGATTTATTTTAGAATACGAACTAATATTGGTGACATCGATGAATATGAATTAAAATAGATTTATTTTAGAATACGAACTAATATTGGTGACATCGATGAATATGAATTAAAATAGATTTGTTTTAGAATACGAACTTATATTGGTGATATCGATAAATATGATTGAAAATAGATTTATTTTAGAATACGAACTAATATTGGTGACATCGATTAATATAAATTAAAATAGATTTATTTTAGAATACGAACTAATATTGGGGACATCGATGAATATGATTGAAAATAGATTTATTTTAGAATACGAACTAATATTGGTGACATCGATGAATATGATTGAAAATAGATTTATTTTAGAATACGAACTAATATTGGTGACATCGATGAATATGATTGAAATAGATTTACTTTAGAATACGAACTAATATTGGTGATATCGATGAATGTGATTGAAAATAGATTTATTTTAGAATACGAACTAATATTGGTGACATCGATGAATATGAATTAAAATAGATTTGTTTAAGAATACGAACTTATATTGGTGATATCGATAAATATGATTGAAAATAGATTTATTTTAGAGTACGAACTAATATTGGTGACATCGATGAATATGATTGAAAATAGATTTATTTTAGAATACGAACTTATATTGTTGATATGGATAAATATGATTGAAAATAGATTTATTTTAGAATACGAACTAATATTGGTGACATCGATTAATATGAATTAAAATAGATTTATTTTAGAATACGAACTTGTATTGGTGATTTCGATAAATATGATTGAAAATAGATTTATTTTAGAATACGAACTAATATTGGTGACATCGATGAATATGAATTAAAATAGATTTATTTTAGAATACGAACTTATATTGTTGATATCGATAAATATGATTTACAATAGATTTATTTTAGAATACGAACTAATATTGGATACATCGATGAATATTATTGAAAATAGATTTATTTTAGAATACGAACTAATATTGGATACATCGATAAATATGATTGAAAATAGATTTATTTTAGAATCCGAACTTATATTGTTGATATCGATAAATATGATTGAAAATAGATTTATTTTAGAATACGAACTAATATTTGTGATATCGTGAATATGATTTACAATAGATTCATTTAAGAATACGAACTACTATTGGTGACATCGATGAATATAATGGAAAATAGATTTATTTTAGAATACGAACTAATATTGGTGACATCGATGAATATTATTTAAATAGATTTATTTTAGAATACGAACTAATATTGGTCACATCGATGAATATGATTGAAAATAGATTTATTTTAGAATATGAACTAATGTTGGTGACATCGATGAATATGATTGAAAATAGATTTATTTTAGAATACGAACTAATATTGGATACAACGATGAATATGATCGAAAATAGATTTATTTTAGAATACGAACTAATATTGGTGATATCGATGAATATGATTGAAAATAGATTTATTTTAGAATACGAACTAATATTGGTGACATCGATGAATATGATTGAAAATAGATTTATTTTAGAATACGAACTAATATTGGTGACATCGATCAATATGATTTGAAAATAGATTTATTTTAGAATACGAACTAATATTTGTGATATCGATAAATATGATTGAAAATAGATTTATTTTAGTATCCGAACTTATATTGGTGACATCGATGAATATGATTGAAAAGAGATTTATTTTAGAATCCGAACTTATATTGTTGATATCGATAAATATGATTGAAAATAGATTTATTTTAGAATCCAAACTAATATTGGTGACATCGATGAATATGATTGAAAATAGATTTATTTTAGAATACGAACTAATATTGGTGACATCGATGAATATAATTGAAAATAGATTTATTTTAGAATACGAACTAATATTGGTGACATCGATGAATATGATTCAAAATAGATTTATTTTAGAATACGAACTAATATTGGTGACATCGATGAATATGATTGAAAATAGATTTATTTTAGAATACGAACTAATATTGGTGACATCGATCAATATGATTTGAAAATAGATTTATTTAAGAATACGAACTAATATTTGTGACATGTATGAATATGATTGAAAATAGATTTATTTTAGAATTTGTACATATTGGTGATATCGATAAATATGATTGAAAAGAGATTTATTTTAGAATACGAACTAATATTGGTGACATCGATGAATATGATTGAAAATAGATTTATTTTATGATCCGAACTTATATTGGTAATATCGATAAATATGATTGAAAATAGATTTATTTTAGAATACGAACTAATATTGGTGACATCGATGAATATGATTGAAAATAGATTTATTTTAGAATACGAACTTATATTGTTTATATCGATAAATATGATTGAAAATAGATTTATTTTAGAATACGAACTTATATTGGTGACATCGATGAATATGATTGAAAATAGATTCATTTTAGAATCCGAACTTATATTGTTGATATCGATAAATATGATTGAAAATAGATTTATTTTAGAATCCGAACTAATATTGGTGACATCGATGAATATGATTGAAAATAGATTTATTTTAGAATACGAACTAATATTAGTGACATCGATGAATATGATTTAAATAGATTTATTTTAGAATACGAACTAATATTGGTGACATCGATGAATATGATTGAAAATAGATTTATTTTAGAATATGAACTAATATTGGTGACATCGATGAATATGATTGAAAATAGATTTATTTTAGAATACGAACTAATATTGGTGACATCGATGAATATGATTGAAAATAGATTTATTTTAGAATACGAACTAATATTGGTGACATCGATGAATATGATTGAAAATAGATTTATTTTAGAATACGAACTAATATTGGTAACATCGATAAATATGATTGAATATAGATTTATTTTAGAATACGAACTAATATTGGTGACATCGATGAATATGATTGAAAATAGATTTATTTTAGAATACGAACTAATATTGGTGACATCGATGAATATGAATTAAAATAGATTTATTTTAGAATACGAACTAATATTGGTGATATAGATAAATATCATTGAACATAGATTTATTTTAGAGTACGAACTAATATTGGTGACATCTATGAATATGATTGAAAATAGATTTGTTTTAGAATACGAACTTATATTGTTGGTATCGATAAATATGATTGAAAATAGATTTATTTTAGAATACGAACTAATATTGGTGACATCGATGAATATGAATTAAAATAGATTTATTTTAGAATACGAACTTATATTGGTGATATCGATAAATATGATTGAAAATAGATTTATTTTAGAATACGAACTAATATTGGTGACATCGATGAATATGAATTAAAATAGATTTATTTTAGAATACGAACTTATATTGGTGATATCGATACGTATGATTGAAAATAGATTTATTGTAGAATACAAACTAATATTGGTGACATCGATGAATATGAATGAAAATAGATTTATTTTAGAATACGAACTTATAATGTTGATATCGATAAATATGATTGAAAATAGATTTATTTTAGAATACGAACTAATATTTGTGATATCGTGAATATGATTGACAATAGATTTATTTTAGAATACGAACTAATATGTGTGACATCGATGAATATTATTGAAAATAGATTTATTTTAGAATACGAACTAATATTGGTGACATCGATGAATATGATTTAAATAGATTTATTTTAGAATACGAACTAATATTGGTGACATCGATGAATATGAATTAAAATAGATTTATTTTAGAATACGGACTAATATTGGTGATATCGATGAATATGATTGAAAATAGATTTATTTTAGAATACGAACTAATATTGGTGACATCGATGAATATGATTGAAAATAGATTTATTTTAGAATCCGCACTAATATTGTTGACATCGATCAATATGATTTGAATATAGATTTATTTTAGAATACGAACTAATATTGGTGATATCGATAAATATGATTGAAAATAGATTTATTCTAGAATCCGCACTTATATTGGTGACATCGATAAATATGATTGAAAAGAGATTTATTTTAGAATACGCACTTATATTGGTGACATCGATGAATATGAATTAAAATAGATGTATTTTAGAATACGAACTAATATTGGGGACATCGATAAATATGATTGAAAATAGATTTATTTTAGAATACGAACTAATATTAGTGACATCGATGAATATGAATTAAAATAGATTTATTTTAGAATACGAACTAATATTGGTGACATCGATGAATATGAATTAAAATAGATTTATTTTAGAATACGAACTAATATTGTTGACATCGATCAATATGATTTGAAAACAGATTTATTTTAGAATACGAACTAATATTGGTGATATCGATGAATATGATTGAAAATAGATTTATTTTAGAATAAAAACTAATATTGGTGACATCGATTAATATGAATTAAAATAGATTTATTTTAGAATACGAACTAATATTGGTGACATCGATGAATATGAATTAAAATAGATTTGTTTAAGAATACGAACTAATATTGGTGACATCGAGTAAAATATTTGAAAATAGATTTATTTTAGAATACGAACTAATATTGGTGACATCGATGAATATGAATTAAAATAGATTTATTTTAGAATACGAACTAATATTGGTGACATCGATGAATATGATTGAAAATAGATTTATTTTAGAATACGAACTAATATTGGTGATATCGATGAATATGATTGAAAACAGATTTATTTTAGAATACGAACTTATATTGGTAACATCGATAAATATGATTGAAAATAGATTTATTTTAGAATACGAACTAATATTGGTGACATCGATGAATATGATTGAAATAGATTTATTTTAGAATACGAACCAATATTGGTGACATCGATGAATATGAATTAAAATAGATTTATTTTAGAATACGAACTACTATTGGTGACATCGATGAATATGAATTAAAATAGATTTGTTTTAGAATACGAACTTATATTGGTGATATCGATAAATATGATTGAAAATCGATTTATTTTAGAGTACGAACTAATATTGGTGACATCGATGAATATGATTGAAAATAGATTTATTTTAGAATACGAACTTATATTGTTGATATGGATAAATATGATTGAAAATAGATTTATTTTAGAATACGAACTAATATTGGTGACATCGATGAATATGATTGAAAATAGATTTATTTTAGAATACGAACTTGTATTGGTGATTTCGATAAATATGATTGAAAATAGATTTATTTTAGAATACGAACTAATATTGGTAACATCGGTGAATATGAATTAAAATAGATTAATTTTAGAATACGAACTTATATTGGTGATATAGATAAATATGATTGAAAATACATTTATTTTAGAATACGAACTAATATTGGTGACATCGATGAATATGAATTAAAATAGATTTATTTTAGAATACGAACTTATATTGTTGATATCGATAAATATGATTGAAAATAGATTTATTTTAGAATACGAACTAATATTGGATACATCGATGAATATGATTGAAAATAGATTTATTTTAGAATACGAACTAATATTGGATACATCGATGAATATAATGGAAAATAGATTTATTTTAGAATCCGAACTTATATTGTTGATATCGATAAATATGATTGAAAATAGATTTATTTTAGAATACGAACTAATATTTGTGATATCGTGAATATGATTTACAATAGATTCATTTAAGTATACGAACTACTATTGGTGACATCGATGAATATAATGGAAAATAGATTTATTTTAGAATACGAACTAATATTGGTGACATCGATGAATATGATTTAAATAGATTTATTTTAGAATACGAACTAATATTGGTCACATCGATGAATATGATTGAAAATAGATTTATTTTAGAATATGAACTAATGTTGGTGACATCGATGAATATGATTGAAAATAGATTTATTTTAGAATACGAACTAATATTGGATACATCGATGAATATGATCGAAAATAGATTTATTTTAGAATACGAACTAATATTGGTGACATCGATGAATATGATTGAAAATAGATTTATTTTAGAATACGAACTAATATTGGTGACATCGATGAATATGATTGAAAATAGATTTATTTTAGAATACGAACTAATATTGGTGACATCGATCAATATGATTTGAAAATAGATTTATTTTAGAATACGAACTAATATTGGTGACATCGATGAATATGAATTAAAATAGATTTATTTTAGAATACGAACTAATATTGGTGACATCGATGAATATGAATTAAAATAGATTTGTTTTAGAATACGAACTTATATTGGTGATATCGATAAATATGATTGAAAATAGATTTATTTTAGAATACGAACTAATATTGGTGACATCGATGAATATGAATTTAAATAGATTTATTTTAGAATACGAACTAATATTGGTGACATCGATGAATATGAATTAAAATAGATTTATTTTAGAATACGAACTAATATTGGTGACATCGATGAATATGATTGAAAATAGATTTATTTTAGAATACGAACTAATATTGGTGATATCGATGAATGTGAGTGAAAATAGATTTATTTTAGAATACGAACTAATATTGGTGACATCGATGAATATGAATTAAAATAGATTTGTTTTAGAATACGAACTTATATTGGTGATATCGATAAATATGATTGAAAATCGATTTATTTTAGAGTACGAACTAATATTGGTGACATCGATGAATATGATTGAAAATAGATTTATTTTAGAATACGAACTTATATTGTTGATATGGATAAATATGATTGAAAATAGATTTATTTTAGAATACGAACTAATATTGGTGACATCGATTAATATGAATTAAAATAGATTTATTTTAGAATACGAACTTGTATTGGTGATTTCGATAAATATGATTGAAAATAGATTTATTTTAGAATACGAACTAATATTGGTGACATCGGTGAATATGAATTAAAATAGATTAATTTTAGAATACGAACTTATATTGGTGATATAGATAAATATGATTGAAAATAGATTTATTTTAGAATACGAACTAATATTGGTGACATCGATGAATATGAATTAAAATAGATTTATTTTAGAATACGAACTTATATTGTTGATATCGATAAATATGATTGAAAATAGATTTATTTTAGAATACGAACTAATATTGGTGACATCGATGAATATTATTGAAAATAGATTTATTTTAGAATACGAACTAATATTGGATACATCGATGAATATAATGGAAAATAGATTTATTTTAGAATCCGAACTTATATTGTTGATATCGATAAATATGATTGAAAATAGATTTATTTTAGAATACGAACTAATATTTGTGATATCGTGAATATGATTTACAATAGATTCATTTAAGAATACGAACTACTATTGGTGACATCGATGAATATAATGGAAAATAGATTTATTTTAGAATACGAACTAATATTGGTTACATCGATGAATATGATTTAAATAGATTTATTTTAGAATACGAACTAATATTGGTCACATCGATGAATATGATTGAAAATAGATTTATTTTAGAATATGAACTAATGTTGGTGACATCGATGAATATGATTGAAAATAGATTTATTTTAGAATACGAACTAATATTGGATACATCGATGAATATGATCGAAAATAGATTTATTTTAGAATACGAACTAATATTGGTGATATCGATGAATATGATTGAAAATAGATTTATTTTAGAATACGAACTAATATTGGTGACATCGATGAATATGATTGAAAATAGTTTTATTTTAGAATACGAACTAATATTGGTGACATCGATCAATATGATTTGAAAATAGATTTATTTTAGAATACGAACTAATATTTGTGATATCGATAAATATGATTGAAAATAGATTTATTTTAGAATCCGAACTTATATTGGTGACATCGATGAATATGATTGAAAAGAGATTTATTTTAGAATCCGAACTTATATTGTTGATATCGATAAATATGATTGAAAATAGATTTATTTTAGAATCCAAACTAATATTGGTGACATCGATGAATATGATTGAAAATAGATTTATTTTAGAATACGAACTAATATTGGTGACATCGATGAATATGATTGAAAATAGATTTATTTTAGAATACGAACTAATATTGGTGACATCGATGAATATGATTCAAAATAGATTTATTTTAGAATACGAACTAATATTGGTGACATCGATGAATATGATTGAAAATAGATTTATTTTAGAATACGAACTAATATTGGTGACATCGATCAATATGATTTGAAAATAGATTTATTTAAGAATACGAACTAATATTGGTGACATGTATGAATATGATTGAAAATAGATTTATTTTAGAATTTGAACATATTGGTGATATCGATAAATATGATTGAAAATAGATTTATTTTAGAATCCGAACTAATATTTGTGACATCGATGAATATGATTGAAAATAGATTTATTTTATGATCCGAACTTATATTGGTAATATCGATAAATATGATTGAAAATAGATTTATTTTAGAATACGAACTAATATTGGTGACATCGATGAATATGATTGAAAATAGATTTATTTTAGAATACGAACTTATATTGTTTATATCGATAAATATGATTGAAAATAGATTTATTTTAGAATACGAACTTATATTGGTGACATCGATGAATATGATTGAAAATAGATTCATTTTAGAATCCGAACTTATATTGTTGATATCGATAAATATGATTGAAAATAGATTTATTTTAGAATCCGAACTAATATTGGTGACATCGATGAATATGATTGAAAATAGATTTATTTTAGAATACGAACTAATATTGGTGACATCGATGAATATGATTTAAATAGATTTATTTTAGAATACGAACTAATATTGGTGACATCGATGAATATGATTGAAAATAGATTTATTTTAGAATATGAACTAATATTGGTGACATCGATGAATATGATTGAAAATAGATTTATTTTAGAATACGAACTAATATTGGTGACATCGATGAATATGATTGAAAATAGATTTATTTTAGAATACGAACTAATATTGGTGACATCGATGAATATGATTGAAAATAGATTTATTTTAGAATACGAACTAATATTGGTGACATCGATGAATATGATTTGAAAATAGATTTATTTTAGAATACGAACTAATATTGGTGACATCGATGATTATGATGTAAAATAGATTTATTGTAGAATCCGAACTTATATTGTTGATATCGTTAAATATGATTGAAAATAGATTTATTTTAGAATACGAACTAATATTGGTGACATCGATGAATATGATTGAAAATAGATTTATTTTAGAATACGAACTAATATTGGTGATATCGATGAATATGATTGAAAATAGATTTATTTTAGAATACGAACTAATATTGGTGACATCGATGAATATGATTGAAAATAGATTTATTTTAGAATACGAACTAATATTGGTGATATCGATGAATATGATTGAAAATAGATTTATTTTAGAATACGAACTAATATTGGTGACATCGATGAATATGAATTAAAATAGATTTATTTTAGAATCCGAACTAATATTGGTGACATCGATGAATATGAATGAAAATATATTTATTTTAGCATCCGAACTAATATTGTTGATATCGATGAATATGATTTAAAATAGATTTATTTTAGAATACGAACTAATATTGCATACATCGATGAATATGATTGAAAATAGATCTATTTTAGAATACGAACTAATATTGGTGATATCGATGAATATGATTGAAAATAGATTTATTTTAGAATACGAACTAATATTGGTGACATCGATGAATATGATTGAAAATAGATTTATTTTAGAATACGAACTAATATTGGTGATATCGATGAATATGATTGAAAATAGATTTATTTTAGAATACGAACTAATATTGGTGATATCGATGAATATGATTTAAAATAGATTTATTTTAGAATCCGAACTAATATTGGTGACATCGATGAATATGAATGAAAATATATTTATTTTAGCATCCGAACTAATATTGGTGACATCGATGAATATGATTGAAAATAGATTTATTTTAGAATACGAACTAATATGTTTGACATCGATGAATATGAATTAAAATAGATATTTTTTAGAATACGAACTAATATTGGTGACATCGATGAATATGATTGAAAATAGATTTATTTTAGAATACGAACTAATATTGGTGATATTGATGAATATGATTTAAAATAGATTTATTTTAGAATACGAACTAATATTGGTGACATCGATGAATATGATTGAAAAAAGATTTATTTTAGAATACGAACTAATATTGGTGACATCGATGAATATCAATTAAAATAGATTTATTTTAGAATACGAACTAATATTGGTGATATCGATGAATATGATTGAAAATAGATTTATTTTAGAATACGAACTAATATTGGTGATATCGATGAATATGATTGAAAATAGATTTATTTTAGAATACGAACTAATATTGGTGATATCGATGAATATGATTTAAAATAGATTTATTTTAGAATCCGAACTTATATTGTTGATATCGATGAATATGATTGAAAATAGATTTATTTTAGAATACGAACTAATATTGTTGATATCGATAAATATGATTGAAAATAGATTTATTTTAGAATACGAACTAATATTGGTGATATCGATGAATATGATTGAAAATAGATTTATTTTAGAATACGAAGTAATATTGGTGATATCGATGAATATGATTGAAAATAGATTTATTTTAGAATACGAACTAATATTGGTGACATCGATGAATATGATTGAAAATAGATTTATTTTAGAATACGAACTAATATTGGTGATATCGATTAATATGATGTGGTACTGTGTCCTCTTTCTGTCCCATCTTGGAAGGCATGTTATACAAGAATTTGGCCTCTTCATGAGATA
Organism: Euprymna scolopes; assembly: GCF_053919585.1. NCBI lineage: Eukaryota > Metazoa > Mollusca > Cephalopoda > Sepiida > Sepiolidae > Euprymna > Euprymna scolopes. The sequence goes on along the minus strand of NC_136484.1, from coordinate 85,135,589 downwards.
TCTTTTCTTTCTCAGCTATGGCTTTCACCGTCCAATGATGTCGCTCCACTATTTCCTTTCCTCCAGGCTTATAGGATGCTCTGTAATAGCGTCTTATCTTCCATTTTTTAACATCGCCTGAAGATTTTTTGAGTGAAAAAAGATGCTATTGTCCATTTCTTTACTGGATTTCGTTCAAGCATCATCTTTTCCAATTCCTCTTCAACTGAAAATGCAGATTTCGCATGTAACTCTCTTCACATTGCCAGTCTACCAGATCCATCGTCACTCATTGACAAGTACGCTCCTCCACGATAGTTAAAACTCTTATTACGTCGACAATCCCGGGTAGTTCCCGATTGCCTTGCTGATTCTTTTTGTTTGATTGATGACTTAAACTAAAATAAGAGAAAATACTTTGAGCTGAACGAATTTGGTAATTTTTTTTTTACATAGGCGTCACCACTTACCAAGGCCGATAGGCCACTCAAGGATAAGGGTTAAAGAGTGTACAGCAGTCAAAAGGACAATATAGTAATCGATAGTAATGGAAGTTCGGTAAATTTGTTAACTTAAGTGGAACGGCTCATCAGAAACTTGTTCACGTTGGACTTGAAGACAACCATATTATAGACAGTTGGAAAGCAGGAAAACGGAAGACAATTCCACAGGTGTGCAGTTCTAAGAAAGAAGCTTTGATCATGGAATTTATGTTTAGGTTTAGGCACAGATAAAGAGGGGGGAATTATTGATAGTTTTTTCAGCTAGACGAGTGTTTCTTGTGAAAGTTTTGCGAGGGGGGACCATAGATTGAAGCTCAGTCGAACACTTTCCATGAAAATAACGATAAAGCAGAGAAAAACTCGCAACATCTCTTCTGTGAGATAAAGGTTGCAGGGAAGAGAAAAAGACATCTCTCACCAGGCCACAAAGTCTATTTTGTACCCTATCAAGGCAGGACAAGTATTTTCTAGCAGCTCCTGCCCATATGTGGCAACAGTATTCCATACTTGGACGTATCTGGCTCTTATATAGATAGAGAATTGCATCAGCAGTGAGATATCTACTGGATCGATAGAAGGATCCGACCATTTTTCCAGCGGCCTTGGCTTTCAGAATAAACCCTCCCCCAACCTCCCCATATTAAGAACGGCTTTCGAGGTTGGGGGTGTTTATTCCGACACTGTTCTAAACATGGGGAGGTTGGGGTGTTCATAATACGCTGGGACACGTTGTAAAAATTTACAGATTTTAAAAACCAACTATTTTATGAATTGTCCTGTTATTTCCGAAGAAAGTATATTTAATTCTTGGACGTCAGAGAAATTCCTCTAGGTATTACAATTAAATTATTAACAATTAATTACCAAATATGTGATTGTATTGTTTGAAATTAAAAAAAAAAGGTTTTGTACATTGTTGAAAATAAATAAAAAGCATTTATTATTTAACAAAAACCAAGAACAACAACAACAACAACAACAAAAGAAAACAGTTCTGTTTATATTGCGCATGTCGTTCTTATTTAAAATTGTTCACATAGCAACATACCGGTGACTAGGAAAATTTTGCTCCTTTTATGTGATATAAAGTTACAGAGTATTTTGCCAATCCTGTCTCAAGGAGTATGCCGGATTGCCAAAAAATTCTAATTCTTTGAAGTGTTTAATTAAAAAACAAAAATCTATTTCTTAAATGTTGTCTATAGTAATAAATGCTAAAAAATTCTTTGAACTTCTTTCTCTAATTTTATTCAAAGGGACTAGGTTTTCCCTCCTGTCGTTTTTTTTTTCAGAGGCGCACATTCCGGGCAATTCCACTTTTGTTTGCTGGGAGATTCTGAGTCAATGCAGACACTTCAGAAATGGTACCAATCGTTGCACGATCATATTCTGATTTTGCTGCGAAGAGTTGATTGATATTTAATAATATTTTTTTGTGATGGTACCCATTAAACTAGGGAGAATAGTATTAACCTTGTTTTGTCTAAACATGAGAATCAATCCCAAGGTTTGCTGAGCGTGAGAAGCTTTCGATGGAAAGTTTATTAATTAATATGCACAAGTGATTTGATCAAATTAGCCAATCAGAGTGAATTACATTTTGATAAGGCTGATTGGCTGAATAGGACTTCAGACCTCGTCAGCCTTTCCCCATTCCCTAACTATAAGATGGCATGCGAGAGAGAATTTTGGCAGTTGAGGAGTAAAATTGAGTCAAGTTGAGTAGTGGAATCGAGTTGAGTCGAGTTGAGTCGAATTTAGGTTTGGACAGACTCTGAACTAGCTCATTCACTCATGCCACCTGCTACCCTCCCACTCTCACTGCACAAGAGAGAGAAAAGAGAAAAAAAGAGACAAATCGTGTATCACAGATTTTTTCCATTCAATTCACTGTATAATAGCAAAGCATTGTAGTCAGGAGTTTTATTTAATAACTAGCAGTACCCGCTAACCGGCGTTGCCCAGTGGAAGTGTGCCCCTCCCTTTGTTGTTGTTGCTGCCCAACCACCAATCTACTCGTGTTACGAACGACCTTCAGAATAGACACACTCAATTCCTCAAGGGTGAGGCGTAAAAAAAAGAGCATGGAGAAATAAAAAAAGAGCTAAAAACAGGAAAATAAATAAGAAGCGAACAAAAAAGAAAATCATATAAATATCCTTGTTTTAATGTAAAAATTCTCCCCCTTAAAAAAAAACAAACAATTCGTTACATTGGCTCGAACGTGAAACCTGTAGGTTAAGAAGAAGGCCCTCTATCCACTGGTCCACGGCGACTTAATCGCAGTAGCACCGTGTTTTTTTTTCTAGTTAAATCAAATTAAGAAAGAACGCTGAACGGGCATGACCAGTTAACTATGTTATGATTTATCTTTCTTGTTTTTTCATTGTCTTATTTAATTCATCTAGTCTAATGGAATATCCAAATTAGTGCAGTAAGTATAGGCCACATTACTTGGAGAAGTTGCACCATAGATACCAGTATAGAGGGGATCTTATTTGTGCTTCAAATACTATGCTATTTTGAATGTTAAATCAGAGTTCACTTGTAGTGGAAGTATCTTCATGTCAGGTTGTTCTGAGAGACCTAAGATATTTGATGACAGTGTTTAGCAGGCATGCAAGTTCTCTGTTATTTTCAATTTTCTTATTTTGTTCTAGATTGGGATGGAGTATTCTGTCGAATACCAAACATTCACCCACTATATACATTTTAACTGAGAGATCTTTTGAAGATTCTAAATGTCCCTTCAAGTGCAATTGTTTGTATCCCTCTTGCCCTTGGTTCACCATTTATATTTGCCAGGTAGTTTTTAAATTTACTTTTTATAGTTCAATCGTGCCTATAATTACTGAATTAAAAGAGATCTTCCTAAGATTCCAATTTCTTTTCATGTCATACATAAGACTTTGGTATTTCGTTATCTTTTCCCTTTCAACCCTGTTTAACTCAGTATCATTGGGGACACTAACTTCTTCTTGTCCCATATTACTATGCCAGGTTTTATGCCTCTGTTTTCTAGGTACGTAAAATGTAGGAATTTGATAGTCACATTGAATGCGTTTTTTTTCGACTTTTCTTTTTAGTATATGTTGCTATGACTTGCTGTTACATTCGCTATTCATCATTTTACAGGTGTTCCGATGGGAATATTTACATACTTCATTGTGTCGCATTGTTTAAAAGGCATTCTACAGCAGAAATAGAGAGTGTGACAGCTGGATGTCTGGTAACTCACACTCTCTACTTCTGCTGTGGCAGAATCTACACTTGTTGTTGTTGCTGAGATCACTCAAAAAGGCACTGGTCATCATTCCTTAAGATTAAGCAGCCATTATAAATCATCTCCTGATCAAAGTGTAATGATGCTCTTTTTAGCCAGTCTTAGTTGAATTCATCCAGAAAACACTTGACCCATTCATCCTGTTTTTCCAATGGAAGGTCCTAGTGTATATATCCTATATATGTATATATCTATGTGTATATATATATATATGTGTGTGTGTGTGTGTGTGTGTGTGTGTGTGTGTGTGTGCGTGTGTGTGAGCATATATATATGCAATATATAAATATATATATATATATATATATATAAAATAAAAGTTACAATAAGTTTACTAAGGTAATCAAAATGGTAAACTTAAAATATATTATAAATATTAAAGAGTTAATATTTACAAGTAAAATAAACTCAGCCAGATGTAAAAAGCTCAATAAAACCGAAAAGGAAATAGAGCTTATAATATGAACAAATGATTAATAAAATATGTTAAAAGACATCTTGAAAAAGAGTTAAAAACATATTTAATTTTAAAAAGGAAGCACAAGATAAGTGGATAGTCCTTAATCCGCAGAGTTTCGAAGAAATACTCTCCTTCTCATCAGAGGGCAGGAATTAGCAAAATGCAGGATCGGATTTTGCATATAAAAGTATTTAATGAAACTAGAAGTAAGTCAAAGATCTTACTTGGTTAAAAAAAGGGGTGAGGTAAGGGGAACAGGAGGCAAAAGAAAAGTAATAAAAAGATTTCACATGAATGGATAGTCCGGTGAAGGGTAAAAATCCAAAAATGGTAAAATCCAAAACGGTCGAATTTAAAATTTCAATCCAATGGGTAAATTCCAAATGGTCCAAAATCATCCAAAAGGCAGAGTTCCTTGGAAAAAAGCGCAAGATTAAGGACTATCCACTTATCTTGTGCTTCCTTTTTTAAAATTAAATATGTTTTTAACTCTTTTTCAAGATGTCTTTTAACATATTTTATTAATCATTTGTTCATATATATATATATATATATATATATATATATATATATATATATATATATGCTAAAATATCCCCACAAAATATTAATATATATATATATATATATATATATATATATATATATATATATATATATATATATATATATATAAATGTTAACCTCCTTCAGGACGCTTACGTTTGTTCGTCGATCCTCCCATCTAATCCTAAGGATCTTGCACTGACAACGCTAGTGATACTGTTCCAGGGCCTTCAGATGTGTAAAATGTTTTTGACTGCTAATGGGGGTATGTGACGAATGAATTCGCCAATCATTTTTATAACCACCGACTGTGCTAAACAACCAATTACTGATCTGAACTACGCCGCCATCTTTATTCGACATAATGTCTCAAAACTTAACAGGTTATACGCCCAGCCATCGTCTTTTCTTTGACGGATCGGAATCTAAATTCGAATTGTGGCAGGTAAAATTTCTGGGATATCTAAGGATTCGAAAATTACACAAAGTCATACAATCTCCAACAGAGAATCCTAACGACCCTGAATTTTTCGAAAAGAACGCGACTGTTGTTGCAGAACTGATTCGATGCTTAGACGATAGAAGTCTGTCTCTGATTATAAGAGACGCATTGGATGACGGACGGAAAGCATTGAACATATTACGAGAACATTATTTATCAAAAGGGAAACCGAAAATTATATCATTATATACAGAACTAATGTCTCTGAAACGTAACGAGGATGAAACTATTACCGACTACGTTATAAGGGCAGAAACAACCGCCAATGCCTTAAAACTCTCAGGTGAAATAATAAGCGATAGCTTGTTGATATCAATGACCATTAAGGAACTTCCAGCCGATTTTAAACCATTTACAACTGTTATAACGCAAAAAGACAAACCCATAAATTTCAGCAAATTTAAAGTGGTTGCGAAGAGACTAATTGTATGCTCGTGGACAATAATAACTCCAGCAATATTATGAAGTTAAAAAATGCTTCTCGAATGCAGACACCACCAAATTACGCACCTCGCCGCAACGTGTACCCCAAAGTAATTTTCCCCCCAAAAGAATAAAAGTATGTGTTATAATTGTGGACAACGCAACCACAAAAGTTTCCAATGTCGATAAAATGGACTCCGTAAAAAACGGTGAGAACTTTGAGGAAAAACATACATTTCTATTCACATGTAACTTTGACAATACCACAAGCGGTAAAAATCTCCTTGTAGATTGTGGTGCTACAGCGCACGTTATCACCAAGGAATCTTATTTTATTAATTTCGATTCAAACTTTAATCCACAAAGTCATTTTGACGAACTTGCCGACGGTAGTCAAATAAATGATATAGTCTTGAAAAGAGGCGATGCTAAAATATCCCCCCAAAATAATAAAGGCGACATCTGTAATTTTATTCTAAAAAATGCTCTGTTCATACCTACATTTAAGCAAGATATATTTTCCGTGCAGTCTGCAATTAAACAATGCGCTAATATTAAATTTGGCCAAAACAAGTCAAAATTGATATACCCCAATGGAACTGTATTTGACATTAAAGAAAATGACCGACTATATTATTTAAAAAGTATGGTTCTCTCAAAAACTGCCTGTCACGATTTGGAAACCTGGCATAAAATTCTAGGGCACTGCAATACAGCTGATATTAAAAAAAAATTTTTTTTAAGTCACTTGTTAAAAGCTTTTCTTCGTAAATTTCCTATTTGTCAAATAATTCCTTTTTGTATCCTTTTTTTTTTTGGCAAACATTTGTTAAAAAAATGTATATTTGTGAATTTTTGTGCATATGTTTATGTGTATTTGAAAAGTATTCTATTTGTATGTTTATATATATTTGAAAAGTGTTTATTTTTATATGTATGGCTTCTTTTTGCACATATTATACCAATATATTAATAATTCTTTTTGACCAATGAGAATAAAGACAAATTTCCCCAAAACCAGAAAAAAAAACAATTATCTTATTGATCTATTTTTATTCGTTCATTTATTTGTTTATTTTTATTTTTATTTATTTATTTTTCTTTCCTTTTCTCAAGTCAAACCAAAATTGAATCCGAAAGGATTTTTCCATTACATCAAAAAAAGGGGGCGCGTAAAATGTTTTTGACTGCTAATGGGAGTATGTGACGAATGGATTCGCCAATCATTTTCATAACCATCGGCTGTGCTAAACAATCAATGAAAACCTTTCAAAATTATAAAAATTGTCGAATTTTGGATTCAATCGGTTCGCCATTAACTACGCCAGGGACTGCATTTGATTCTTGGCCGCCATCTTGGTTACTGCCAATTACTGATCTGGACTACGCCGCTATCTTTGTTTAACATAATGTCTCAAAACTTAACAAGATGTCTGTTGTAAGTGGTCCAGCTGTCGATCCCATAGAGAAGAGTGGGCATGACGACTGCTTTATAGACAAGCAGTTTGACCCTGCTCTGTATGTCCCGATTCTCAAACACCCGCTTCCGTAGCCTGGCAATGGCTGCACTGGAGTATCTGATGTGGTGATGAATCTCTGTATCGATCTTGCAGAGAGAAGAATGCCAAGGTAGGCAAATTGATCCACATTTTCTAAGGTTTTGCCTTCTACAAAGATTGTGGGTGGCTGTGGGTGTGTGCCAAGAGCTGCTTGGTGTAGGATCTGGGTCTTTTTTATGTTGTCAAATCCCAGGAGTCGGTAGGCTCTTCCAAAGGCATCCAATATGATCTGGAGGGCTGCTTCTGAGTGAGCACCCAGCACATTGTCATCTGCATATTGAAGCTCCATGATGGATGACCTTGCTTTTTGTCCTAAACTTGCTGATGTTAAAGAGTCTGCCCTCTGTCCTGTACATGAGTTTGATTTCCTCAGGTAGGTTCTGGCTAGAGAGGTGAAGTATATGTAGATGGTGAACCATCACCACAACCATCATCCGACACCAGCTGCAGTGGATGAGTCATGTTATGCGCATGCTTGGCAACCACCTTCCAAAGCAAATGCTCTACGGTCAGCTAAAAGTGGGAACGCGGTCCCAAGGCGGACAGAAAAAGAGATATAACGACAACACTCAGAAAAGGATCTCCACAGAGCTGCAGAAAACAGGAGGAAGTAGAGAAAGGTGAGATCTACTACCAACACAGCTCCTTCCGCCTCTTCCGCTACCCAGTCGACCACCCACATATGCCCTCACTGCAATAAAATCTGCGAGTCAATGATCAGCCTTCACAGCCATCTGAGGACCCACAAATGATCAGACCCAATCTCATCAATGGGAGAACAATCATACTCGTCACGAATTATTTTTGATGATAATGATATATACTTATTTATATGAATACAATCGTGGTTAGTCCTGCACAAAATCGTCGCTACTATAAACATATTATGTGTTATTTTCTGAACAAATTATACGCTAAAATTGACAGGAGTGTCAGAAATCTATGTATATATGTGTGTAAATATATATACAGGGTAAATATATATATACAGGGTAAATATATGTACAGGGTAAATATATGTACAGGGTAAATATATATACAGGGTAAATATATATACAGGGTAACTCACTTAAAAGTAGCGCAATCCCTCTCATCTTTTCTTTAATCCTTTTTTTTTTTAGATTAAGTATCCTGATCTCTCTAATCTTTCTCTTACGACCAACTGACACCACGAGACAAAATGCAATTCTTTTTTCAACAAGACAGCACTACATTCAACACGTCTCACAGATCACTGACACAAGTTCATGATATGTTTACGGAAGAGAAAACAATAAACAAAGGATTATGACCACCACGTTCCTCATGTAATTTTTATCTTTGGCAGACTAAAACAAATAGTTTATGCAAATAATACTCACAATCTAGACCAACTAAAGGAGAACATTACCAACGCTATCAGGAGAATCACCAGAGAAGATGTACAGGCAGTATCTGCAAACGTTGTTAACCATGCCTAGTAATGCATAGATGTCAACGGAGAGCATTTCCAGCGTCTTTTATAACACTAAACAATAAAAGAATGTTCCTCCTCTCTACTACATTTTCTCGGATACTTTTAAGTGGGCCACTCTGCACATATATGTATATATAAAGAGAGAGAGAGAGAGAGAGAGAGAGAGAGAGAGAAAGGGAGAGAGAGAGAAATTGATAGATACATGTGTACATATGTAAACACATATGCACATGTGCACGCATATATACACATACATATACACATTTATATACACACATATATATATATGGATGTGTGTGTGTATCTATCTATCTATCTATCTATCTATATATATATATATATCTCGGCCTTTGTTGGGGATGACAATAACGTATGCGTGACAATGATAAAAAGTAATAATAAAAATAATCCGGGATGTGGCTCATAAGGTCCCTGGGTTCCAAATTAACAGCAGAATAGGGGGGAGAGGGGTTCACCTGGTCAGAACTCGTGTATACAAAGATAAACAGAACAAGCATGCGAGAGACAACGCAAAACGACCAAAGTGTAAATATAAAAATAGATATTTATTCAACAGCAAATGATACAGGAAAATATTATACAAACAATAACAAAAAAAAAAGAATAGTTAAATGTAAATAATGGGAAGGGAATTTAGCTTATGCCAAACGAACAAAGGGAGAAAAAGTTTCATTTTACCTCGAAAACAAAAACAATATGCAAAAGAAAGTTCAACGCGTGACATGGAGGGGGGGGTGATAATCCAAATTAAAGTTCGATGAAACAATAGAATATAAGTCTTGTTGGACGAGTCGGTGCAATACCGTCTTCGGGTATTTCGGCAGTGACAGGAGGATATTTAATATCCAAGTTTGTGACGGGTAGCATTTATTCCTGGCTTCGTTTTCAACAGATGAGGAATTTCTTTTCCTTATTCTTCTGTTCGACCCATTCCTGTTTTTTTTCTCTTTCTCCCACGCATTTGAGTCTGCTAACCGACCTCAACGACAGCCGCTAGTCAACTAACTTTTTCTTGCTGAAACGAAATCTGGTTAGGGGAGGGACACCTTGCAAGCAGTATTGGGCCTTTCGCTTCCCCTCTCATAAAACCACTTTACAATGTCCAACCAAAACGGATCTGATGAAATATTTCCTTGCACACTGTGATCTAAAAATAGATTTGATGAAATAATTCCTTCTGGGTGTTCATTCGGAAGATAGGGCCTCTCACACACTGTCATTCTAAAGATGAAAATGATGAAACATTTTCCTATGCTCGTTTGGAGAAGGGCCTTAAATGGCCTTTAATATTATAGCTTGTTTTACCTATATGTACCCCCCCAACAAAAAAAAACGAAAAAGAGTCGCTTTTAATCCTTTTTCGGATTACTAGGTACAGGTTTCATACTTGAGTTATTCTATTTCTAACCTACTTCTCTGATACTTAAGCTGTACCAGGCACGAGATAAAGTGTCGGCGCACACATTGTCAGTGCCTCGGATATGTCATATATCAAGGTTGTATTTCTGTAGAAACAAACTACAACTTAATAGCCTTCTGTTTTTACTCTTCATTTTATGTGGAAAGGTAAGAGGGTTATGGTCAGTGTATATTATAGTGCTTAACGTGATGATGACACATATACGTCGACGTCTTGCAAGCTAAGGATGAGGGCTGAAGTTTCTTTCTCTACAGTTGAGTAGTTTTTTTGACATGTGTTGAATTTTCAAGAGAAGTAACTAACAGGGAGCTCAATGCCAGTTGGATCAGTTTGAAGTAGGACTGAACCGATACCATGGTCACTGGCATCAACAGCTAGGCGGAAAGGTTGTTGAAAGTCAGGAGCCCTTAGCACAGGATCAGAGCATAACAGCAACCTGATCTGTTCAAAAGATTTTTGGCAAGAAAGGGTCCAGGCAAATTTGGACTTTTTAGACACCAGCTGGGTGAGGGGTGATGCAACGTCAGAAAAGTTCTGGCAAAACTTTCGATAGTAGCGTGCCATACCAAGGAATCGCCTCAGACTTCTAACATTGGTCGGGGCTGGGACGACTAAAATGCTTTGGATCTTAGCATTGATGGGAGATATCTTTCCGTATCCAATAGTATGTCCCAGATAGGTTACCTCAGCCTTTCCAAACTCACTTTTAGATAGGTTGATAGTGTCAGGCCAATTGTCATCGATTTAGCTTTCAACGTTTGGTAAATCTCTCAGACAGTTGTTCATCATCCTTTGGAACGTGGCCTGGGAATTCTTCATACCAAACAGCATAACCTGATATTGGTAAAGCTCTTGCGGGGTTACAAATGCAGAAATTTCCTTGGCCCACTCAGTGAGGGGTACACACCAGTATCCTTTTAGCAGGTCTAGTTTGGTTATGTAAGTTGCCCTGCCCACTCTGTCAATACAATCATCCATCCTCGTAGAAAATCGGATTGAGCCGTCGGGTTTAGTGACACATGGCAATGACTAACTACTTTGGCTTGGTTCAATAATTCCATGGTCGGGTATGTATTCTACCTCTTGACATACAACCTCCGCCTTTTGGGGGGTGACACGGTAAGGGTGTTGTTTGATAGGGGTTGCATTCCCAACATTCACATCGTGTTGGGTGTTGGTTACTTGTTTGGGCGTATCCGGGAATAACTGACGGAAATCCCAAATGAGCTTTATCATCTCTTCCTTCTCGTCGCCAGTCAGGTGAGTGACCGGAGACGGGAGGTCGGCAAGAATTTCTGAATTCTGCAGCCTTATAGGATGATCAATTTTTCCTACAGGCTCCTCAGAGGTATTTGTCTGGTTATACCCACAGTCAGATCTAGTAGCGGCTAGGACAAGGTTCGCCTTGTCCTTTTCGTGATAAGGCTTGATCATATTTATGTGGCACATCTGTGAGGCCTTGCGACGGTCTGGTGTATTTACAACATGATTAAGATCACTGGCTTTTCGTGCAATCTCATACTTTAGCTTCTATATGTAACAATATATATATATATATATATATATATATATATATATATATATATATTAATACTAGCAAAGTACCCGTCTTTGACTGGGTTCAAAAACAGCCTACAGAAAATGGACTCTGATTTATGAAAGTATTCTAGGTTATGAAAAGGAATGGTTGTAAAGAGATAGCTTCGAATTCGGGGGTATCAAAACCAAAGCAAAATATGATGAAAGTAAAAATAAAATAGATAAACCCCATAATTTATTATACAATACCGTTTCACACTGAAATATTTATCACAATATTCTGTGGATCTATATTAGAAAACCTTGTTAAACTTTGTGACATATTTCCGGCGCAAACGAACACCCCATAATTTTATTATACCATATTTCTTCAAACTAAAACATAATTATCAAAGTATACTTACGCAGATAGATATGAAAAGTCTTTATTAAAGTTTGTGCCTATTTCCATTCTATGGAGGCCAGGCACGAACGCAGGCCCCACAATTTTATTATACCATCCCTATTTTAGTCCAAACATACTTATCAAAGTATTATTATGTACATCTATATCAAAAACACTTGTAAACGTTTTTTTTTTTTAATTTTAAATTTTTTATTTCCATACTTTGTGGACCAGGCGCGAACGCAGACCTCACAATTTTAATGAATCATCATTATGCCAGATCAAACAAACCCATTCCTGTGTCTCAATACATCTTTTATCATTATATGTGATCAGTTTTCTATAATAGTCAACCATATAGGAGCCTATTCGTGACCAGACACACACACACACACACACACATACACACACACATACACACACACAGACGTTCAGCTTTATATTATAGATTTATATGTGTCTGTGTCTGTGTGCATACATATATGTATTTTTTTTAAATCTTATGGGTTTGTTCAAGTTAACATTCACCTGCTATTTCATATAATCTAACCGAGATATCGTTTTAAGATTTTGACCGTCCCTTTAAATGCAATTGTTTAAATCTCTTATGCACTTGATTCACTGTGTATATTTATTAGGTATTTTTAAAATTCTTATTCTTGAACCCAGTTTCTCCTATAATTACTGGAATCATAGAGATCTTCCTATTCGCATTTCATAATCTCTTTCCTTTCAGCTCTATTTAATCTCGCATCGTAAAGGAAAATAACTTCTACTAAGTTTCTTCTTTCTCTTTGTCCCATATCACTATATCAGGTATTATAGCACTGTTTTCTAGGTACATGCCTGTGTCGCTTATCTATTTGTATATTTGACTCTTATTTAACGGTTATTTATCAGGTCGTGGGCTGTCTAATCTTTGAGTGTGGGTGTGTGTCAGAACATATAGTTCACAGTGCATTTATAATACACAACATGACATACCTGTCTTCTGCTGGTGCCTCTGGGAGATTCGTTAATCATACTTGAGTGAGCGGGAAGCTGTTGTAACAAAGACGATTTCAAGACAGGAACCCAAGACGAATGAGTGTTTTATATATTTTTTCATTTACTCCAAGGCATTTCGTCACATCAGAACTGTAGTGAATGACGATCTTTGGCTTGTGTTTTCTCTGCATGCATTTGGAAACCGTCGCTCCCTTATGAGGAGATTTGTTTTAACCCATCTTATCTCTTTGGCGCCTCCATAACCAACTCACTAAAATTAACTCAGCTTCTTCAAACCGGAATCCTTAACACGTCAGATCTGTTCCTCATTTGCATACCTTCCGGTGCAACTTGATCCGTCACCCAGTTTGATATCTGTCACAATATTACTCTTTGCCCACCCCTCTATACCTGCAATCGCTCACTCAACTTATTGTTTCACACGATTCCATCTAGTGGTTACTCTGCTAGATAAATAGACAAACCGATAAGTGAATAAATGCTTTCTACCTAGCGTTGCCTGGCGATTACATAACAACTCTAGGGATTACATCGTTATAGTGGAATGTATATGACATATTTTTGACTGTTCTTTCTGGTATATGTTCGCAGGACTAGCTGCTGCATTCAATATTCAACTTTTTATAGATCGTCCAGTAGAAATAATTGCATACTTCATTGTGTCGCATAGTATGGTAGCCATCCCCTAGCAGAACATTACAGGTGGGTGTTAGATGGCTCACGCAGAACTCGCAGCTGTCATTGCTCAGACCACTCATTTTCTTAAAAGCATTGGTTATCAAGTCTTGATCTTAGGCTACTATTATAATCTTCCCCTAATCAGACTTTAATCAGTCTATAGAGACTTCTTTATCTATATATTGTTGAGTGAATTAACCCAGAAAATACTTGGCATGCTGTTGGTTGGCTCATTCTTCCAGTTTTTACAATGGAAGTTCTTGGTGTATTTTTGACGACTTCTTTCATTTTTTCTATAGTAGATTTGCTTTCTGATTCTGTCTCATTTGTAAGACAGTCTTGTCCAAAATATTTGGCAAGTTTTGTGATGGCGATTGTTCTTCTGACTCTAGTTTCGTTATGTTGATACACCATTTTGAGTTTTGGACACTAGTTTATTAATATTATTCTGTACAGTGTCAACCTTTTTCTGTGATTTTGTGTCCAATCTATTTATATCCCTTTGTAGTCAGTCGACAATGCCAAAGCTGTATTTTATCACATGCAAGACTTTTTGGTTAATGCCAGTCATTTGGTTTTTGTTTGTAAGTTCTGTTTTACAAATTTTCCTAATACTGACATTTTTTTTATTTTGACATACTGAGTTGAATCATTCTCTCCTATACCAAGGTATTTGTATTTTTCCTAATCTTCTAGATCAATGATGTCAGTATCTTGATCAAGCTGTATTTTTTACCATTGTGATCTGCTTTGCAACTCTGGGACATTTGGCACATTTGTCCAAATCAAATTTAATTCTAAAATGTCTGGAAAATTTATGTATGACCTGCAAGAGTCGATTGAACTCAGTCTCTGAGTTAACATAAAGCTCGGAGTCAAGCATGAAGAACAGATGATTGACTCTTTTGTTTGGGTATGCTGTACAATTGAATTTAATATGAAAAAAATGTGATTTAATCGATTGCATCATACAGAACTGTAGTACAAACGATTGCAACACATTTTATCACTTACATATTAAATTAATTACGTCAGAACCTCGCAGCTGTCTTTAAATTCACTTAACTCAGTAATAGAAAGTTTTTGATTTCTTGCACTTGGATAATCAGAAAGGTAAATAAGGAATAACATTATTTACAAAAAATGTTTGTTAAATCATTAAATATCTTATATTTATCATTTTTTTAAATAATTTTTCCTACTATGTTAGTGAACGTGGTGCCACACTTCAAAAGAACTCGAATTTTTACCACACAAATACCAAACATGCTGATATTCAAGAAGAAAGTTAAATTATGTTTTCTTTCATTAAAACAGATTTTTTGGTTTCTAACATTTTTGGTAATCAAAATATTTTCTAATTGAATTTGTAATTTTATACGTTTACCTTCTCCAAAATGAATATAACTTACGTTTGCATAAAATAGGATTCTCTTTACTTTGTGAACCAAATTATTTATCATGGGAAACTTTGTATCTAAATATTTATACGTATTTCTATATTTCCATCTGGTTTAATAGTCAAGGGATGAACTTTGAATAATTAAAGGATAAACGACTTGTAAATTACAAATGAATTTCCGATATGCTTGACTTTTAACATTATACCGGAAGCAGATTTTTTCAAGGTTGCAAACATTAAGCATCCGGCGTCGAAGGTCACTTAGACACGTGGCTTAAGAGGAAGACAAACAGCACACGTTCTTTCTTACGTCGACGTGGCATGTGCATAAAAACTTATCAATTATCGACACATATTTTAGTGCCATTCATTAAAATATTAAGCTGACACACACATATGGCTTAATACATAAAATCGTCTTACTCTGATTATTACTACGTACATACCGAAAAAGGAACAACATAAATTGAAATAGCTTTACTCTGAATTTAGTGAACATCCGAACAAACATTTGATTTTAGCATTCTTTAAAGATTAATTTAAGATAGGGAATCAATAGCCAAAGACCTTGTAAACAAATAATGTAAGACATATTTAAGATGAAATTACTTTTTTCGTGCTCTCCAAACGAGTTTGGTAAAGTATTATTAATTGAGTTTGTAAATTATTATTAATTGAGTTTGTAAATTATTATTAATTGAGTTAGTCAAAACATTCCTGCATTGTTTTAATTACATTTTCCAATCACTATTGCCCAAACCCTTTACAAAGTAACTTTTTAATATATGACCCCCCACCTTCCTCTTTGTCCTCTTTCCTTTATAAACGACATCTAATACCTTCGTAATCTTAACGTGATGTTTTAAAATATCACCCCTCTTTTATTTTATAGAAAGTACTTCCTTACTCACACTCAATGTTAACCTTTTAGAAAAGGATAAGAGCAAGAACGCTTCACTGATTTATTTCGATGCAATATCCAAAACTATGTTTACCGACTGTAAATAAATGTTATTAGAACAGTAATATAACATTTTCACTCAATTCAAAACAACAACCAAACTCTAGACGGAGGCAATGTATAACACGTAAACTTTCAAGTAAAACAATAGCGCCGTAAAGTTCATATCATCTAAACACTGTTTGACTACAGGTCTGTTGTCAACAAGCAAAAATACTTCAAGCAATACAAAATATATCGGGATAGCTGAAAATACCAATTCATGCTTTAAAGCATAACGCAATTTTTTTTCTTCCTCGGCGTATAGAACTAGTGTCAGGTAGAACTTCGCAAGGTATTTCCATAGGGATTTACTTGATACATTTGCGAAAAATCCTTTCTGTTCCTTTTTTATTGAATTTTTCAATTTTCCAATGATATAATGCTATGCTTCAGTTTGAAATAAGAACTCGCCATACTTGCAAACATTTTTGACCCGCAGGAGTCATCAATCATGTGATGAGGTTAAAAAATTAAAACGGTGAATTTATTACGAAAATCGATTAAGAACTGTTCGACACCGTGAGGATGGCAGTGTCTTTTGTTAATATATTTCGAAATATATTTTTGGAAATGTTTCCTCTCACAGCTCCATCTACCAACATTTAATCGCACACATTTCCGAAAAAGACTTCCAAAATATGTTAACGAAAAACGCTGCTATCCTCGCGGTTTCAAATTGTAACCTTCGCCTCTCCATCACTGAAATCTTATTTATTCGAGTATGTAAACCCAATATCAACCAAGCACAATACGACGGCGGGGGGGGGGTATAATAACATGCTATTTTTTAAGTCCTTAATCGACTTTGGTAATAAATTCAGCAGTTTTAATTTGATTCATCACGTGCTTCGCAAGTCGAAAACGTTTTTAAATATGGTGAGTTGTTATTCACACTGGAACACTGTAACATTATGCAAAACAAAAAATAGTTTTTGTTTTATTTTTAAAGTAGGAATATAGATGTCAAAAGAACACAGGTATTCTTTCTTCTGCGGTATTGTCGTGAGAGATGTCCGGCGGTGGAGAATGCTCGATACTCTCTGATCCCAGTAAAAAGTAAAACGAATAGCAACAACCTTCTCTACGTGCTCTAATAGCCAGAGGCGGACTGGATCTTTAAAACAGCCCGGGCATTATCTACAAAGCGGCCCATCTAAGTAAAATAAGCCTAAAGTAGTAACTCGTCTTACAGGTTCTAGAATATATTCTATATATGACAATTTTGCGGATATAACGGACTTTTCTATGTGCTTTGTCTTACGCTTAGAAATATAATTTGGACAGCTCTTTAACGCACTGGATTTTATAAACACGCGTAGTAATTTTGTTGCGTATAATCAGCAGAGAAAATTTGAAAGAAACAAAATGTATTATTTAAAATAACTGCTTTATTTTCATTGTTACAATCACATTTTCAGACGGTATATCTTTTGAAAGTTTCCTCTCTCGAGTTCAGTCAGTTAATTATTAAATCCAATAAAAAAAAACACTTATGTTGAGTTTTTTCGCTTATCTACAGATTTACTGTAGCAAATGAGAGAGAAAGTTCGCAAGTGTAATGATATCAACTTAAGAGAATAAATTTCTGCGCTGTTTATTGCTGGCAGCAACACCATCGATTATGGCCTTATTGTCAATTCTTGAAAGAATTTTTTTTTCAACAGACAGCAACATGAAAGTTTCAAGATGTTCTTGCGTCGTTGTACTCCCTAAGCGTTTTTGATTCTTTTTAAAGCAGAGAAAGAACGTTCACACACTACTTGCGACACGGGCAAAGTTAGAATAAAGTTGTATGCAAACCCAATGATTCTGTAGGCATCAGTGAAAATATTTAACTTGAGGAGGACATTGTAGAAGCAAAGAGGACATGCGTTACACGAATCACATGTAGAAGGCATAACACTTCTGAAATCATTGTCATCCATCCACCACCGATTGCTTCAGTGTTGACCACTGTTCCACAAAATTTCGAAATTCTGTGCGTAGTCCTTCTGCCGTTGTATCCTCATTAAATCTTTGCAAATGTTTGTGAAACTCTTCCATGGATGATGCCGCTGTGACTACTCCAAAGTTTCATGGATGAATGAGTGATAAATCAGCGTACATGTTGAACGTTATTTAATGCTGCTCACTATATTGTCCATTATCCGGTTGTAGACTTCAATCCGATACTTATTGTAGTGGCTGATGTAACCTCATCAAGAGACATTTCTACAGCTATGCATTTGCGCTGTCTCTGTCGTTTTAAAGGCAGAGTCTCTTCCATAGCGAAATCTGCGTCAGTTTCATCCAGTTGATCATTTGCCCATTAAGCAAACTTTTCAGACAAACTTGGAAATCTTCTCGAATCGTCTGCATATTACCAAGCAAGTGATCCACCATGTTGTGCGCCGTCAGTAAATCGATGGTAAACTCTGACTTTCGTCATTTAAAACTGCTTTAAAGCTTCACCATACATTTATTTTGCAACTAAATTTCCAAAAATCTTTACAGTTCATAGGTCACTTTCGCAGCTATATTTTGAAATAAAATTTCAATTTTCGTTCATTAAAACAAAAATTATTATAAAATTAGTCATGTCCATAAGCTTTTTTATTTTATTTAAGAGGAGGAAATTTGGGAAATTGTGAAGACCGACTTTTAGTCTTAAAATTCGTAGAGGATAGTTTTATCCCATTATTAATTCTTCTATAAATTTCTTTAAAAAAATTTTTTTTTTTTTAAATATTTGCAACGCGGCACGATGAATTTACTTTTGTATTCGAAGTTTTGACAATGAAACGGGAGTAACTTTTTTTTTTTTATCAGTTAATTCTAGGCTGGGTCGACACACGGACACTTTATACTCAGCGTATTGTCTCTCAAATAAAATTGTTCTCATTCAATTTGAATAAGACACGAAGTAATTTTTTCTTAACGAGAGGCGCCAAAAAAGATAGGGAAATTTTAACAAACCTTTGTTGAGAATTTCGTTGGGTAAAATTCAGATATTTCTCGGCAACTTCTCTAGTATTTTTTCTTTTCTTTTATTCCTTAATTTCTTAATAACGAATTATAAAATTACTAAATTCTTTTACGTTGGAATTTTTCACCCACGGAGTCGTACATATACTTTTTTCCTATTCGTTGAATTCTGTGGGCTTCTTACCTCTTTGACGAGTCAATTTCAGGACATCGACTTCGTACCAAGAAAAATGCGTCACGGACTTTGTCAATTCTAAAAATTCCCCTTGTGGTTTGATCTGGGTGCTGACCTAGGTGTATCATAATTTTGGGGGAATTTTTGACACCCCTAATACAAAACTGCGAATAAAATATAAAACCTTGTAATTTCTCTTTTTAAAATGGGTTGTTTATTTTCTTTATGGAATATGCTTCCAAAATAAACTATTAAAGTTGTTTAAAAAATAATAGAAATATTATTTTTTAGTAAACAGTGTTTACAAAGTTCCTGCGCGTGTTCATGCAGCCATTTTTTTTACGTAACTGAATTTTACGAGTTAAATTTTTTTTCAATTTTTAAATCTTAAAAATCTATCAAAATTTTTCTATTAGTTCAATTTTTAAGATATTTTCAGGTTCAATGTGAAATTTTATGCTTTTTCCAATAAACCGAATATAATATTCTAGACAAGCGTTTTTTTATTCCCCACCCCCATTTTGAAATGTCTATTAAAATGAAAAGTATTAATCAAATTTTTTGTATGACAAATTGAAGATAAAAGATAAATAAATAAAATAAGCTAATTTAAAACAAAAAAGAACAGTTATTCGCAAATTTACCTGTAAAGTCCAAAGTTTAAACCCCTTTTTTTAAACCACGTGGATTTTTTGTTTTATTTTTTTTAACTGAAACCTTATAATCTTGTTATATTGTTCAGAAAATTTCGTATAATTACGACAATTTTTTTTCTATTTCATTCAATGTTTTTTTTAGATATTAAAAAAAAATCACTCCATAAAGAAGAAATAAAATATATTGAATCAAAAACTCATGTATTTCGTTAAGAGAATAAAAAACATCAAAAGTCGGCAGAGTGTTTTTTTTAACGGCAAAAACTGATAAGTGAAATGGAATCATTTTTCACCTACGGTGGTCCATTTTACTAACTTTTGTTTACAGCACGCAATAGAAAGACACATTAATTCTGGCGCTTAAAACCACTGGAGATTTCAACAAGAAAAGCAGACATTTGTCTCCCTTTATTTCAACTGTTTTTTTTTATCCTTGCTTAAAAGTATTTTTTTAAAAAGGACATGGAATATAAAATATAAATATGGATAAATTCTTAACAATGAAGAATGGAAGTACCCATTGATTAGTATTTTTTTATAGGTAAGTGATTTTTTGGAATGTGTATATATATATATATATATATATATATATATATATATATATTATCGAAGTAAGTTCAAATTCGTTGATTTTCTTTAAATTTTTTTTTAAAGAAAACCGATTTAGAAAAACAAATATTGCATAATTTTCTATTAAACCTGTTTTTTTTTGTTTGTTTTTTTTTGAAATTTTGGTCTTTGCTCCTTTAATTGAAAAATAATTAGGGTTTGAATTACATTTTTCAAGTAGTTATAAGCTTGGGAAGATAGGGGGTCGAATTATTCAAGTTTTTATCACGCATTTTAATGGCGTTTTCTGACACTGCTAGATCTGACCAACCACTCTCTTTGATTCGGCCAATAAGTGTGTTCCTTCGCTGATTTCTAAGAATAGACCAGTCCATGGCTTCAAATTCTAAGCTTTTAAGTGAACTGAAAATTCTAAACTCTTTATTTATTTTTCAACACTTTTCTACTTTTCTCTATAGGTAGTTGTAATTTCATAAGCAAGTGCTGTGCCTCCCCTGTCAATCGTACCCATGTTAAAAGACAAGTCCGATCCTCCTCTTCTACAAAGCATACTAACTATCTCTCCTTCTGTCTGTGTCTCTTCGCTGTGGATCGGGTCGTTTCTTCAGCAACAATTTCATGACTTCCTGCCGAACCTTTTTTCATTTTCTCCATTTCTACATGGAAGCATGGGTTTCGCCATCATTCGGCCCGCGCACCAATTTCCATACGAAACTGGCCGTTATCATTTTTACGTCTTTTATCATTTGTACGTCTCTTAATTTGAATCTGATGAGTCTTCGTTCAGAAAATCAGCCAAAATATATTTCCATATAACAAAATCCAATTAAATAATTTACTGCTATCAATAAGAAAGCCGTCCGATATTTCTGGTAACTAAAATCAACGTTAAATGTCTGCACAGTTTAGAAGGCGTTCTATACTAAATAATGTTTGTTTACAATTATTGTTTAAAATTATTCTTTTCTATTAAATAGAAATTATTATATCATTAAATTAAATTAAATAAAGTTATGCAATAATTTTGTACAAATTTAGATGTGATAAAAACACCTTCTATCCATAATGATTCGAAATTAATTTTTAAACATTATCTAATATACCAATATACCAAGATAGGTATGTGGGAACCTAATTTTAAAGCTCTGCTCAATGTTGAAGTTCATTGTGCATTAACAGACTTAACAGATCTACAAAACGTCCATATGAATTCAATATATAAGATATATAAATATTTTCAACTTCAATGTATTTAATTTTTTAATGATTTCTTTATATGAATAGTTTTAAAGTCTCAAACCATAATCCTTCATATATATATATATATATATATATATATATATATATATATATATAAAGTACCTTTCGTGAACCTTAAAGATGCCTTATTGATACTTTCCTCAGCTAATCAGTATATTCACGAAGAAGGAAACAACGACAGTTTTAACTTTTACTATCTTCTATTCTATTCGTCTAAACTACTGGGTAGCCATTTCCTTGGCTTAAAGTTGTTTCTCGTTGGACAATCCACACATGAGTCGTAGTGTCTCTATTTACCAGGATCTTGTACTAGTAATTTACATCCCACTACTAATCTGTCTATATGTCACATAAGCAATCTAATAAATTTATCAACCTTCATGTTGGATTAATCTGTCTTTAGGTCGAACTCTTTCAATCATAGCTAGCTCGATAATTCGTATCTACACTAAATTCCAAAATTATATTAATGTCAAGTAATGCATAACAGTAGGCTCTTATTACAGTACATCAGTTCGATTGCTGAAGGTGACGAGCCTAAAAGGTTTTCGGTGAAGAAGACGAAGCCGTTAGCTCTAAGTCAAACACGTTTGAAGAGTTGTTAGCCTGGCGGTTAACAATCAAGCGCCACCCAGTTCTCTAATCTTAACGTAAGAGTCGGCCATTCGTTTGTGCCCCTTGCAGATCGATTTTGGTACATTTATTTAGAGGATTTTAACGAAATGAAAGCTGAAAAATTCCAATTAACTTGTGAGTTGATACCGAATGACCCTCAAGTTTCTACGCATGACTGCACGAACTGTCGTGCCGAATCTCTCAATATTCATTCGCATTGCTGCACGTTATTAACCTGACTCACTTGTCTCTCCCCTTTGGGAAGTTATATGGTGAAGAGGGGAAACTGTATGATACAGAGTATGTGAAAAAGTATCTACTAGGTTATACTTGGAACACACACACACACACACACACACACACACACACACACACACACACACACACACACACACATATATATATATATATATATATATATATATATATATATTTAGCAATGGAATTGGTCAAATTAAACATTCATTGCTTGTCTCTCTCTATATCTATACATATACATATATATATATATATATATATATATATATATATATATATATATATATATATATATAAAGTGAACGTGTCTGTCTGTCTGTGTACATTTCCCTACGCAATAACTCTGTCAATTTTTAGTCTACTGATTCGAAATTTGATATACAGGGTACTGAGATTTGGAAAAATCTTTGTAGTCTGTTTTCGGCCAGAAATTTGGCTGTTAAGAGGTCAAAGTTCAACGATTTGACTTTTGAGAACTCTACCAAACTCCTCCGACAATTTGGGGTCAAAACACTTAAAATTTTAGATATAGGTTCCTTGGACATGGATATAACTTAATAACTTGATTAGAGCCCTAAACAATAATTGTTAAGGGATCATAATAAGGGTAAAAGTTTAAAAAATTGACTTTTTTTTTTTTTTTTTTGCTCAGCATACACCTCACACCCGGGCAACGCCGGACACCCATGCTAGTACTTCTATAAATTTGTTGTTTTTTGTGTGTATTGATATTCATATTAAAACCCTCTTCTTTATTTATTTAAAAAGAAAATACAACTTTGTTATATATGGATTGTGAAATTGCATTCATCTGCAAAAGATCTAATTTGCATATTCTTTTAAACATTCATTTTTATTAATTCCCTATTATTTTTTTCGGCTTTCTTATGGGATGATCATCTTTAGTTAACTATTGCGTGTAATTATATTCATGCAGATATTCTACATGATTTATACTTGCTTAATATTTGCGTAAAAAGCTTATAGTAAACACAAACCTCTTTCTATATATATTTATGTATGCATATATATTTGTTTTAAAAATGTGCCTACCAAGATCCTCTGCCAATTTTTGTTCTACAAACATAAAACTTAAGATATAGGGTATTCGAACCAATGTGAAACTTTATATTTGGGTTTTAGCCAAGAAAAAGCGGTGCAAAAAGCTATTGATTCATGTTTTAATTTTTAGCCTTGCAGCAAGCATGTCTTCATAACTCAGGCATTAACGTCAAAGGAAAAAGTAAACTGTAAGTTGAACGATTTGGTTTCGATTCTCGGTGATTCTAGTATATATATATATATATATATATATATATATATATATATATATATATATATAAAGCTGAATGTGTGTGTGTGTGTGTGTGTGTGTGTGTGTGTGTGTGTGTGTGTGTGTGTGTGTGTGTGTGTGTCTGGTCACGAATAAGCTCCTATATGGTTGATTATTACAGAAAACTAATCACATATTATGATAGAGGATGTATCGAGACACAGGAATGGGTATGTTTGATCTGGTAGAACGGTGGTTCATTAAAATTGTGGGGTCTGCGTTCGCGCCTGGTCCACAAAGTATGGTAATAAAAAATTTTAAAATGAAAAAAAAAACGTTTACAAGTGTTTTTGATATAGGTGTACATAATAATACTTTGATAAGTATGTTTTAACTTAAATAGGAATGGTATAATAAAATTGTGGGGTCTGCGTTCGCGCCTGGCCTCCATATAATGGAAATATGCACAAACTTTAATAAAGACTTTTCATATCTATCTGCGTAAGTATACTTTGATAATTATGTTTCAGTTTGAAGGAATATGGTATAATAAAATTATGGGGTGTACGTTCGTGCCTGACCTCCATAGAATGGAAATATGTCACAAAGTTTAAAAAGGTTTTTTAATATAGATTCACAGAATATTGTGATAAGTGTTTCAGTGTGAACAGGTATGGTATAATAAATTATGTGGTTTATCTATTTTATTTTTACTTTCATCATATTTTACTTTGGTTTTGATACCCCCAAATTCGAAGCTATCTCTTTACAACCATTCCTTTTCATAACCTATCATACTTTCATAAATCAGAGTTCATTTTCTGTAGGCTGTTTTTGAACTCAGTCAACGACGGGTACTTTTGCTAGTATATATATATATATATATATATATATATATATATATATATATATATATATATATATATACTAGCAAAAGTACCCGTATATATATATATATATATATATATATATATATATATATATATATATATATATATATATATATATATATACTAGAAAATAATGTGACCTGTTGGTCACCAATTAAAGTTCGTGTTAGATTGTTTGAATCGGGAAAATTGAGTTCGCACAACCAGTTAAGTATAAAAATATAAAAAATCAAAATCCAAAATTAGTTTCTTCCTGGTCACTGTGTTTATTTCTCTTTTGCCCTTTTTTCTATAGCTATGTGCTAGATAGTATTATTACATGTGGGGATATTCCCTTTTGTTGATAATAGAAGATTGTAATATTTTTATTATTTTCCTTATTTATATCTTCGACCGTTAATAAACAGAAAGTACCAAAGAGACAGAAACGATAAGTATAGACATTATATACACTATGAGTGCAGGATCAAATGACATATAATGAGAGAATATGAAAGTGACACAAGCTTGTTAAGCGATTGGTCACGTGCTGACTTAATTGAAACTTTTGACTAATTAGAACAATTAAAATGATCTAAATAACTCCCAAAAGTGAAATCTATATTAACATGTATTTTATGCAATCAAATTATATGGGAAAAATGTTTATTATTATTATAATAATAATAATAATAATAATAATAATAATAATAATAATAATAATAAAATATAGTAATAATAATAATAATAATAATAATAATAATAATAATAATAATAATGATAAAATATTATATAAGCAATAATAACAACACCAACGACAACGACGACAATAACAACAACAACAATAACAACAACAACAACAGACTGTACTTCAGTTTCTATTGTATATACGTCGGCGCCGGCACCGGCACTTGTCCATCTCAGGATACCATGGTGTAGCTCTGGTGAAGTGAAGCTACATAGCCTAGGCAGAGTGTTACGCGTTTGCCCGTACAGCCCCTCCCCCCATCTCCATGAATCTAGAGGATCGAAGGAAAAGACAGAGTCGATACAGTCTGGCTCTAATTTCACATGAGTTGTTGATGATGACAATATAGACACAGACCGCCTTAAGAACTCCATCTCTAGATTTTCTGTCAAGAATTTCTCCTAATGGGGTAATCCCATAAAGTAGTGGAGGTTTTGAATCAGAGTTGCCTTTTCTTAGGTGGGCTATCATCCAAAGTTGACGAACCTGCCCAAAATGACTGGTTTTAAAGCACCAATGGACCACGTTTGCCCCTTCTCCCAGTTAGTAGAAACAGTTTCAATAAGGCCAGGAGCTGGACTAGGTTGTCAGAGGTTAATTGAGACACACAAGGTATATTCTCTTATACTATATTTTCACCCTGATTTCTAAACACACGCTTTAACATATTTATTTCTTGTTTGGACAAATGTGGCCAGTGCTTCATCAGAGCTGGGAATTAGATCCAAACGAAAAACATACAGCTTTGATGAAGATACTGATATCAAGGACCTAAAAAAGCCGGAAAATACAAATACCTTGGCAAAGAATAGAACGATTCGATTCAATATACCAAAATGAGAGAAAACATTACTAGTGAATATATACGCCACCTAAGAAAAATATGCAAACTTGCAAACAAAACCAGACCATTTCTATTAACCAACTAAACATGCTTGTGATAACTTACAGCTTTCGCACTGTTGACTGGTTACAAAGAGACGAGACAATAAAACTCATAAAATGTTTACACTGTACAGAATAACATACAGAAACCAGTGTTTACCTAGGCTGTATCTGCCCATGTTGGGAGCCTATCATATATTGTCCTGTATGACTTTATTGTGAGCACCGGACAATATATGCTATGGAAATAGCCAAAAATACATTACGAGCTTCCATTGCACCAAACTGGAAAAATGGGCCAACAGCATGCTAAGTATTTTCTGAGCGAATTCACCCAGAACTATATAGATAAAGAAGGCTCTATACACTGGCTAAAAAGAGGATCGCTCCACTATGATCAGGAAAAGATTATAATAGCTGTCCAAGATCAAGGTTTGATGACCAATGTTTTTAAGAAGATGAGTGGTCTCAGCAATGATAAGTGCAGGTTCTGTTACACAGATGTAGAGAGTGTGAGCTACTTGACATCCAGCTGTATGATTTTGCTGAGGGGCAGCTACTATGCCATGCAACACAATAGAGTGTGTAAATATCTCGACTGGACAATCTGTAAAAAGTTGAATGTCGAATGCAGCAGCAAGTCATGGGGAAACACATATCAGAAAGAACAGTTGGAAATATGTCTTGCACTATTCACTGTGATTATGCAGTCCCCACAGCTACGTACCTTGAAAACGGAGATATTAAACCGGACATATTGATATGAGAGAAGACGGAGAAAGAAGCAACCCTAGTAGAAGTTAGTGTCCCCTAATGATGCTGGGTTAAGCAGGGCTGGGAGAAGATATCGAAATATCAAGGTCTTATGTATGACATGAAAAGAAATTGGAATTTTAGGAAGATTTCTATGATTCCAGTAATTATAGGAACAGCTGGACTCATGAATAAAAAAAATGAAAAACCAACTGGCAAATATACCAGATGAACCAAGTGCAAGAGATTCAAACAATTACACTTATAGGGATGATTAGAATCTTAAAAAGATCTCTCGTTTGGATTATATGAAATAGCGGGTGTATGTCTGGCATCCGATAAGATGCTCAGCCCCCTAGCTTAAACAAACTGATATGAAAATTCAAAAATAAATGTATTAGGTATTTTTCTATCCTTCTGCTATGTTCATATTAGGCATACTTTGAATAAACTACATATTATTGTTATCCACATTTCCCTTTCCAATACAGGTTTTTGTCACAACAAAAACACGTGTGTATTATCAACGATGACACACGTTGAATAATGATTACTCACGTGCGCAGACAATAATAATATATTCTCCACACGTGTGCAGCTAAAAATGATAAAGTTGAATATGGGATATTACAATGTTACAACGACTCAAGATGTAACACATTCGTACGTAAATATCACCTACTCGTAGAAGACAGAATAGTTTAAAATTTATGGTATAAAGAAACGTCTCATAACGTTTAATAATTGTATTTAAAATATTATATTTGTTATATCATTATTGTATTTAAAATATTATATTTAGTATATTATTATTATTGCATTTAAAATATTATATTTGGTATATTATTATTGTATTTAAAATATTATATTTGGTATATTATTATTATTGTATTTAAAACATTATATTTAGTATATTATTATTGAATTTAAAACATTATATTTGGTATATTATTATTGTATATTAACTTATGTCTAGGCAATATGCAACTTTGCATGATCAATAAATTAGAGGAATATTGTCACTAAAATTAAAGAAATAGTTTGTACAGAATGTCAATTTGGTTTCCCAGACTTTGAAGCTAAAATATCTAAGAACTACAAAACAATTGAGATAGAACTTCTTTTAATTTCTGGTGACGAAACCTAATTTAACTCCAGTTTCTTGCTACTGCTTTCTGTTCTCTACTCTTTTCTAACAATTTTCGACCTTAACTCTGATAAAAAAAAAAAAGAAAAAAGCATTTAGGAATACTAATCTGATCATTTTTAGAAAAAAATCCTTTGATGTTTTCTTCCTTTCACCTCTTACTTCTCTCCCCCGCCCTTTTTCTCCCACTAAACCTTCTCCGTTTTTGTTTTCTCTCTTTCTGTCTCTTTTCAGGTCTTATGCGATCTAGTCTGACCACCCAATGATATGCTAATGATGGCTGCCATGCTGCGTCACTGGAGAAATAACAGTCAGCCATTGTAAGTGAAGAGCAAAGTGGGCAGATAAAAAGGAAGGACAAAAAAGATAAAAGCGATTTCAGTAGGGATTCTATTCTCATCAATTATTTTCGCAACTGACTGACATTTGAAAATTGTCCATAAAATAGTCAGTTGGGATCTTTACCCTTTTTCTGATCTATCATGGCGGACATGATTAGTACAGACGGCAACAGAAAGAACGGCTTCATATGAGCCAGCTTCATCCCATTGAAAGCCAGGCGGGTATAGTATGTACGGGTCATACCTTCAATCTTTTCACGTTGATACACAAATAATTACAAATTACATTTTCTGTGTTTGTATCAGTCAACAGAAATGGGTTGACTTATTTGGAGATAAGTGCATAGAATATAGTGAAAGGGTTCGTACACGTGACCCGATGGGTCACAACCATTTCCAATCCTACTTTTCATTCCTAAATTCATAAACTGTAACATAACTGTCAAAACTTTCTTATTGTATAACTAAAGTAATAATAAGTCTCGTTTATACCCATCTGCTTTAATTATTCGTTCAAAACATCTTTAATAATAACAAGACACAAGTAAATTAGAGTTCATTACAAACAAAAAGAGAGATGTTGTTTCAATTTTTAAAATTATATTTCAAAATAAAAATTAACTTATTTTCGCTTGCAAAAAGAGGAACAACCAGTAAAAACTGTTCTTCACAAAACTATAACATGTACACTAAAACTATAACATGTACACTAAAACACTAAACATGCCCACTTGAAAAAAGGGTAAATAAAAATATGACAATCAAAATTAAAATTAATAAAAATACTCGCAGACACTACTACTTATACATATTCGGGTTTAAAATAAGGCTAATTAATTTGTCAGAGTCGGGGCATTTCAATCTTATAGAGTGACAAAAATCTTATAGAGCGAAAACACGTCGGTTAGCAAACGAGAAACAGATAGATTTCTTATGTCTTATCATAGCATATATTATATGTGCAAATCGTAATGATGTGCAAATCGAAATGATGTGCAAATCGTAATGATGTGCAAATCGTAATGATGTGCAAATCGTATGATGTACAAATCGTAATGATGTGCAAATTGAAATAATGTGCAAATCATAATGATGTGCAAATCGTATGATGTGCAACTCGTAATGATGTGCAAATCGTAATGATGTGCAAATTGAAATGATGTGCAATTCGTAATGATGTGCAAATTGAAATGATGTGCAAATCGTAATGATGTGCAAATCGTATGATGCGCAACTCGTAATGATGTGCAAATCGTAATGATGTGCAAATCGTAATGATGTGCAAATCGAAATGATGTGCAAATCGTAATGATGTGCAAATTGAAATGATGTGCAAATCATCATGATGTGCAAATCGTATGATGGGCAACTCGTAATGATGTGCAAATCGTATGATGCGCAACTCGTAATGATGTGCAAATAGTAATGATGTGCAAATCGTAATGATGTGCAAATCGTATGATGTGCAAATCGTAATGATGTGCAAATCGTAATGATGTGCAAATCGTATGATGTGCAAATCGTAATGATGTGCAAATTGAAATCATAATGATGTGCAAATCGTATGATGTGCAACTCGTAATGATGTGCAAATCGTAATGATGTGCAAATTGAAATGATGTGCAAATTGAAATGATGCGCAAATCGTAATGATGTGCAAATTGAAATGATGTGCAAATCGTAATGATGTGCAAATCGTATGATGTGCAAATCGTAATGATGTGCAAATCGTATGATGTGCAAATCGTATGATGTGCAACTCGTAATGATGTGCAAATCGTAATGATGTGCAAATTGAAATGATGTGCAAATCGTAATGATGTGCAAATCGTATGATGTGCAACTCGTAATGATGTGCAAATAGTAATGATGTGCAAATCGTAATGATGTGCAAATCGTATGATGTACAAATTGTAATGATGTGCAAATCATAATGATGTGAAAATCATAATGATGCGCAAATCGTAATGATGTGCAAATCGTATGATGTGCAAATTGTAATGATTTGCAACTTGTAATGATGTGAAATCATAATGATGTGCAAATCGTAATGATGTGCAAATTGAAATGATGTGCAAATTGAAATGATGTGCAAATCGTAATGATGTGCAAATTGAAATGATGTGAAAATCGTAATGATGTGCAAATTGAAATGATGTGCAAATCGTAATGATGTGCAAATTGAAATGATGTGCAAATCGTAATGATGTGCAAATCATAATGATGTGCAAATCGTAATGATGTGCAAATTGAAATGATGTGCAAATCGAAATGATGTGCAAATCGAAATGATGTGCAAATAGTAATGATGTGCAAATCGTAATGATGTGCAAATCGTATGATGTGCAAATTGAAATGATGTGCAAATCGTAATGATGTGCAAATCGTAATGATGTGCAAATCATAATGATGGGCAACTTGTAATGATGTGCAAATCGTAATGATGTGCAACTCGTAATGATGTGCAAATCGTAACGTCCGTTGCAAAGTACAATATTTTTTATTGATGATCACGGTGTAATTTGGTGTAATTCAGCTTGACTTAAAGCACGGTGTAAATCTTTGGCAATTTCTAAGGTGGAAATCTTATTATGGAGCCTTTGAACAATTTTAGACTTCTCAGCTTGACTTAAAGCACCTTTACGTCCCATCTTGCATATAAAGTTGGCACGCTGAAAAAAAACTGCAAGTCACCAAAATGGCTGCCGTTTGCTCGCTATTGCACAGATCAGCTTAAAATTTTATATCTGCGCATGCGTTAGTGTTGTATTGTAGTGAAGCCAAGACTACTATTTCTCCATTACATGTCTCTTTCTCTCTACTCTTCCCTTCCCCTCTTCCTCCCTTCCTTCCTTCCTCCCTTCCTTCCTTCCTTCTTTCCTTCCTTCCTCCTTTCCTCAAAATGTGACCAGAGGTTGTAACCAATCAGGACGGAGAACAGTTCTGGTAGGAAAGACAAAAAGAGAGATACAAAAAAAGCTTTGGAAGCAAAAAGACGGAGACGCGAGTGGTTCCAGAGTCAGGGGACATAAATGAAAATCACGAACTTTCTATAACCCGATACCACTTGTACGCTGAAATTAATATAAAACCGTTTCGTTTGGAAGTTCCTTTGTTTCTTTATTATTATTCCCAGGTCGGTTTCTACTCCCGTCTTATTAATTTCGACAACTCCCCAAAAGAGGGACCCGCCGAAATGGTGACCTACCCAACAAGAATTACATTATGGTAACCGCCATAGTATAATGTGCGAAGTTTCACGAATTTTCATTAAAAAATATCGGAGTTAGAACAAAAATATCGATTTGTATATAATTCTGGCACGGCGTGTATGTGAATGTTGAGGAAAGGAAATTTGTTAACATTTAGTTCTATGGTGAATTTGAGTATAGAGTTATCTTGGAAAAGGTCCTTAAGTGTTAGTATTTGTTCGTTGTTATCGGCTAAACTTAGTATATCATCGTCATACCGTACATATATAAATGGCTTACTGGTGTTATTAAATGTCTGGTTTTCGTGGTTACTCATCTAAAACTCTCTGAAAAACGGCCAGAGAACTAAACCCATTGAAACTCCATCTATTTTAGTGTAGCCTTTATTGTCGTATAAGGGCACATCGGTAGTACAAACTAATAGTGCCTATTTACTATGCCTCCCCACGGGACAGTTAGACACCAGGGTCGTTTTTTAACGTGGAGAAAAGGTACAAAAATAAAAATTGTCTAAGTCGTGAAGGATTTCTCCTCCACCGAAAGAGAACAAGAAATAGAAGTGCAGCATCTGAAGAACAGATGGTATTTATTTGCTCCCCCACCGAGCAAATTAGGCACAAGGCCAATTTTTAATGTGAGGAGTGAAGGGAGGGGGAAGGGAAAAAGGGGACCAGCTCCCGAGAGGTGGGAAATGAGAGCTGGTTAAAGGTCAGGTATGTGAGGTTGCCCCCACATCTGGTCTTTGCTTGCAGTATCTGCCGGAACAGATGCTATTTATTAGCTCCCCCACCGAGCAAATAAGGCACAAGGCCGATTTTTAATGTGAGGAGTGAAGGGAGGGGGAAGGGAAAAAGGGGACCAGCTCCCGAGAGGTGGGAAATGGAAGCTGGTTAAAGGTCAGGCATGTGGGGTTGCCCTCACATCTGGTCTTTGCTAGTCATAGCTGGTCTTTGCTAGTCATAGCTTGCAGTATCTGCCGGAACAGATGCTATTTACTTGCTCCCCCACCGAGCAAATTAGGCACAAGGCCAATTTTTAATGTGAGGAGTGAAGGGAGGGGGAAGGGAAAAAGGGGACCAGCTCCCGAGAGGTGGGAAATGGGAGCTGGTTAAAGGTCAGGCATGTGGGGTTGCCCCCACATCTGGTCTTTGCTAGTCATAGCTAGTCATAGCTAGTCATAGCTTGCAGTATCTGCCGGAACAGATGCTATTTATTTGCTCCCCCACCGAGCAAATTAGGCACAAGGCCGATTTTTAATGTGAGGAGTGAAGGGAGGGGGAAGGGAAAAAGGGGACCAGCTCCCAAGAGGTGGGAAATGGGAGCTGGTTAATGGTCAGGCATGTGGGGTTGCCCCCACATCTGGTCTTTGCTAGTCATAGCTAGTCATAGCTTGCAGTATCTGCCGGAACAGATGGTATTTATTTGCTCCCCCACCGAGCAAATTAGGCACAAGGCCGATTTTTAATGTGAGGAGTGAAGGGAGGGGGAAGGGAAAAAGGGGACCAGCTCCCGAGAGGTGGGAAATGGGAGCTGGTTAATGGTCAGGCATGTGGGGTTGCCCCCACATCTGGTCTTTGCTAGTCATAGCTAGTCATAGCTTGCAGCATCTGCCGGAACAGATGGTATTTATTTGCTCCCCCACCGAGCAAATTAGGCACAAGGCCGATTTTTAATGTGAGGAGTGAAGGGAGAGGGAAGGAAAAAAGGGGACCAGCTCCCGAGAGGTGGGAAATGGGAGCTGGTTAAAGGTCAGGCATGTGGGGTTGCCCCCACATCTGGTCTTTGCTAGTCATAGCTAGTCCTAGCTAGTCATAGCTTGCAGTATCTGCCGGAACAGATGGTGTTTATTTGCTCCCCCACTGAGCAAATTAGGCACAAGGCCGTTTTTAATGTGAGGTAAAAACCAGCTCCCCTTAAAGTAGGCAAAAAGGGGGCACTCTGGTTACCAAAAATAATAATTGTCCCAGTATAGAGGGTTTCCCCTCCATTGACTGGTACAAATTATCTGAAGTGCAGCATCTGCCGGAACAGATTGTATTTATTTGCTCCCCCACCGAGCAAATTAGGCACAAGGCCAATTTTTAATGTGAGGAGTGAAGGGAGGGGGAAGGGAAAGGGGGGACCAGCTCCCGAGAGGTGGGAAATGGGAGCTGGTTAAAGGTCAGGCATGTGGGGTTGCCCCCACATCTGGTCTTTGCTAGTCATAGCTAGTCCTAGCTAGTCATAGCTTGCAGCATCTGCCGGAACAGATGGTATTTATTTGCTCCCCCACCGAGCAAATTAGGCACAAGGCCGGTTTTTAATGTGAGGAGTGAAGGGAGGGGGAAGGGAAAAAGGGGACCAGCTCCCGAGAGGTGGGAAATGGGAGCTGGTTAAAGGTCAGGCATGTGGGGTTACCCCCACATCTGGTCTTTGCTAGTCCTAGCTAGTCATAGCTTGCAGCATCTGCCGGAACAGATGGTATTTATTTGCTCCCCCACCGAGCAAATTAGGCACAAGGCCGATTTTTAATGTGAGGAGTGAAGGGAGGGGGAAGGGAAAGAGGGGACCAGCTCCCGAGAGGTGGGAAATGGGAGCTGGTGAATGGTCAGGCATGTGGGGTTGCCCCCACATCTGGTCTTTGCTAGTCATAGCTTGCAGTATCTGCCGGAACAGATACTACACTTTGATCTTGACCAAAAAGAGTAACATTTAAGTATTGTTTTGTTAATGTCAATGGGAGGGAGAGAAGAGTTGTATATATTGTCAAGGATTATATCTATAGTTTTTGGCAGATATGTCTGTGAAAAAGGCTTTCTGTTGTCTTTAACAACGTTTGTTGAAATATATATGTGTGTATTAATAAAATAACGATTTTTCACCTAAAACTTTCGACATTATAGAATAATAAGTAAACATTTCTTCTGCAGAACTTTTACGTTCATCACTTATAGTTACTACTAAAGCGTGTTCCTAGCCCATAATAATACATTTTGTTCCTGTTTAATAATTATTTTTCTTAGTTGACGTACTCTCTCAAATACGTAATCTCACTGAGACTTTAACCCTAATGCAATCCCCTCGTCTTAAGTAATCCCAAATCGCTGCTTCCTTTTATTAATAGGTTAACGCATGTAGACGGTTTATTACTTCAATTTATACATATTAATATTTACTCCATAATACAGCAACTTACAAATTGATTTAACAGCCCCTTACTTATTCCTAATTGTTTAATGGGATAACAGTTTAAACCGGACCCACCGTTCACTATACACATTACACATACGTTTAAGAATAGCTAATCGTAACAAAAAACAAAGACCTCAAATAGCATCAACATGACCGACTTCGTAAACAAATACCATGAAAACAAAATGTTTTTACATGTCGTCCAATTAAATTGGATTCCTTTACTTCAATTCCGAATTGCAATTAGACAAACTTACAAATTATCCTTGCTCATGCACGTACACTAGACCTCATAGAAGTTCTAACATTGTTACATATCTCACTCGTAGAATTATAAATAAAACCGAACTATTAAACTGTGTAAACGAATCAAAATATCTACCGTTGCTTCCTTAATGACATACAATCATTTTAGGTGAATACAGAAAACCTTACACATTTGCTATTTTGTTTTCAAATATACTTGATGGGAGGACGTCTGTAATAAGACTGAAGAATTCAAAACAAAACAAAAAAGGAATACCATTTTATGTTACAAGACATATACGATATGTTACAAGACATATATGATATACGAAACGTACAGAATCTGGAATGTGCTACTTTTGTTTTTACAGAAAAACAGAAATAACTCGATTTTATTTAAGTAATTATTTAAGTAATTATTTAAGTAGGTAAAAGAGTAATGAGTAAAATATGGCTCCCTTTTTTTGGACATGTTAATTTTTAACGGTATCTTGTGTTTAATACACAGTTAGGTGAAAGTATAGAATAGTTAATTATGTCCCTACCCTTACTATGTTAAGAATCGATTTTTAAATAAGGTTATTATTTTAATATGGTCTGTATTTTGCATAACTACCTTTTGTTAGTCTAATGTAATTTGGATTTAATTGTTTCTATTTATTTTCCTCCCCACAAGAGCATATTTTGACACAAAGTCGGTTCTTAATGTGGGAAACATCCAGCTCCCCCAAAAGATGAACACTCCGAACTAGAGCAAAAATACAAAAACATTGCTTAAGTCTACAAGAATTTCTATCCTATTAATGTAAGGCAGAATAGACAAAGCGTAGCATCAGAACAGACCCTACTCTTTGTTTATATAAAAATGGTTTAGGAAGAATCTATTGATAAAAGAGTGTTCAAAAAATTCAGAAAGGGGCCTTGTCGCGGACGCTTCATAATGGTTCATATTCCGCTGTGCTGGTCATTATTTCCACTGTAAACAATCACACATACACCGTCTGGCAGCCTATAACGTCATTTCCGCTGAATGCTAAAAATAGTAACAACTCTTTTTCTCGTTTTGATCAGATAAGAAAAAATTTAAATTCAACCTTTTCTACACTAAACAAAATGGAAGAGACTTTGTTTACGAAACGGATCAAAATTAAATAGAATAAATTCACTTTGGAGGCTCGATTTGTTGGGAGTGATTTACCAAGGAATTAATGCTACTCGTTTATTTCCTTATTGAGAGCAGCGAATGATATAACAACCTCATCGAATGAATACAGCACGTCTGTCGCAAGGGAGTGGGATACGTTGAAGCTGGTTAGCCATTCTCCGGGGTTCGATGGTCTGCCCTATGGACTCTATTTGAGGCTGTCACCCATGTTTGTTCCTCTTCTGACGGGTATGTTTAACCACTGGTTTGCTCAGTGATCTATCCCTAGGCAGGTTACCAAAGGAGTAATCACACTACTGAAGAAAAGAGAGCGGCATGGTGGAGAGGGCTTAGATGATTATAGGCTCATCACTCTGCTAAACACAAAGTTGAAGATTTTGTCCTGCGTTCTTGCAAACCGACTGCAGGTTGTTATCGGCGACTTGGTTGAACCGGATCAGACTTGTGCTGTGAAGGGGATATCGATTCAAAACAACTTGCATTCGATGTACACGATCATAGAGGGGTTAGAAGACGACACAGGAGGCGCGCTGATCAATTTAGATCAGTCCAAAGCGTTTGATAGGGTCAACCATGATTTATTAGAATCTGATATGGAGAGTGCCGGCTTTGGTCCGGACTTCTGCAAGTGGATCTCTGTTCTGTATCATAATCCTGCAGTAGCGGTACAAGTAAACGGTAGGTTGTCGGAGTCTTTTGGGGTCTCTTGAGTGATGCGTCAGGGTTGTCTGCTGTCGCCTCTGTTGTATGCCCTGGCGTTGGAGTCCTTCCTTCATAAGTTAAGGGACGAGGCGGCTAGACCAGTCCTGCGTGGCATAGCTCTACCTGGCGGCAAATTTGCCAGGGTGACCACGTACACT
This sequence comes from Euprymna scolopes, assembly GCF_053919585.1. Taxonomy (NCBI): domain Eukaryota; kingdom Metazoa; phylum Mollusca; class Cephalopoda; order Sepiida; family Sepiolidae; genus Euprymna; species Euprymna scolopes. The sequence goes on along the minus strand of NC_136484.1, from coordinate 85,098,254 downwards.
GATGCTGTCACTGTGTTCACTGCACAACGTAGAGATATTAAAGCAGTGATGGGGTGATCGCTGAGTATGAAGAAGTCACAGGGGCCATAGTCAATTGCAGCAAGTCCGTTGGCCTGCGGTTGGGCATTTGGTTGCGCTCGAATGCCCTTCCAGGTGAGTTAAGCTGGAGTGATGGCCCAGTACGGATCCTCGGTGTGTGGTTTGGACCGGGACTCCAGCTGGGCGGAAATTGGTCGAAAGTGCAGACAAAGGTCGAATCGTCGGTTGAGGCTTGGATCCGCAGGGGATTGTCACTGAAGGGTCGTGCTGAGGCATGTGCAACTTACGTCTTTCCGTTGATCCTTTACCGCTTGTCAATATTTCCTTTGCCTGCGAACTGCTGTAAGGCTTTAGAGTGACTCCTTTTCAAACTACTTTGGAAAGGGGGAAAGCCATATGTCCATAGATAGGTCTGTATACAGAAACTCAGTGAGGGAGGTTTGGGGATGTGTGACCTGTTTAGTCACAAGCATGCAGAAAGGTTGGTGTTCCTGAGTCGGACACTGCTTGAGGAATTGCACTGGGTACCAGTTGTGGAGCAGGCTTTCCCGCAACTCATACCCATCCCTGCCACTGAAGGCTGCTGAAGACCGGTGGGGGAATTGCGGTTCTTCTCCGAATGCCGAACAGCCCTTAAGGCATTGCTGGGGTCCAGTGACCTTGCACGGCCTAGGAGGAGGCTATATCTGGATTTAGTGGTGGGGACTGCGAAGGATCTGCTGGTTGAGCAGCTTCACATGTCGAGGGATGAGGTCCTCTATCAGTGGAATTGGGCGCCGGCTAGAAGCTATTTAAATAATTCAGAGTTTTCAATAACATCGAGGGTTGTCCGGAATGCGCTGCCACTTTTCAGCGTCTTGCTAGGGCATGCAGGAGGGATGAATACGTTCCCTCCTGCCCCCGCTGCGAGGATGACTAGGAGGAAACAAGGAATCACGCCTTTTTTCTTTGCAGCAGAGTTTGGAGGCTCTGGAAGTATGTCGACCCAGAACGGTTGATGCCACTTGATTTGGCATACATCGTCGATAACATGGACCCACCGTTTACTGGGGAGAAACAGTTGGTGTTTCTTGCGATGCTAGCAGTAGCTAGATTAGTGATGTGATTGTTTATGGGGTTGAATCTGTTTCGGATCGGGATGTGGTCGTTTACTTTAAGCATCAACTTAAAGTAAAGATCAGATGCGATTGGAAAAGATTACATCGCATAGACTTTGATAGAGATGGGTGCATAACACTAGTTTGTGCATCCGATGAGGCGCTAGGTTTGAGTTTGTTTTCCCACCCTAGTGGTATTGGTCAGGCGGTGCAAAGATTCTACGGGACCCATCCCCAAGCAAAGTTTGCATAGAGTAGGTTTTAACCACTGTGAGTGGAAAATACTTTATTAGGTGCTAGACTAGGGCAAGTATGAAAGTTGATCCTGTCCCAGATTTTATTTTTTTTATCGGCACTAGTAGAGCTTCCAAAGATGCTCAGTACACCCTTTGTTTTATCCCCAGTCTGTTGCCCCCATACGTGCATTTATCTTGGAAGACGCCGTCCAGTCCCCATGTTACCCATCCCCATCTAATTTGTTTTTTGAAATATCGCTCCTAAGTCCTCCACTCCCCACTAGGGAACGACCTGCTTGCTTCCAAGCTTTGGGGTCAGAAGACAGTGGGAGCTCCATATTTAGAATTAGCTTGGGAGGAATTCTTACTAACCCGCCTCCACAGGCATTTTGTTTAGTTGTTTTCTTTTTATTTCTTTTTGGGTGTATTTTAGTTTGCCCCCCTCCCCATCATTTCATCACCCATTTATAATGAAATTTAAAATAAAATAAAAAATACCTTTTGTTTGTACATAGCAATTTTTTGTTTGGTTTCATGTAAATAATTTTATTTCTTTCAGTCATAAATCCAATACATATGCTGGGGAGATTTTAGGTAGATAAACTCCATGATAAGAATGAGGTATTATGGTGATAGCGTCTTAGTGTAGGGAAACTTAATAAAGTATTTTCAAAGACCTAGCTTTTAGTTTAGAATAGTCCTCGACCCTCATTCCCCCTACCGGCTTTATGCCTAAGTGACTTGGACCCCAAATGAGTCTCTGGCAGTAGATAATGCAAGGACTGGGGCCAAGCACTAAATAAAAGGAGGATACTTTGGACCGCCCACCAGGACTTTCAGCAGGAGCAGCAGCAGGAGATCAACGAACCCGAAAGTCTTTTCCACAAACTCCAAGTTTTTCCACAAACAGCCATTTTTAGGGCTAACCTTCCAAAACTTTTACTTTCCTTTTTTTTCCTTCTTCACTGCTTGCTTGCTGCGTTCCTGCAGCCTTCCAGCCCGTGGTGCCTCCTGATCCTGCAACCTTCCAGCCAGTGGTGCCTTCCTGCTCCTGCAGCCTTCCAGCCCATGGTGCCTCTTGCACCTGCAGTCTGTTGGCACCGGTCGACGTCAGACTATCCACATCACAAGTCAAAATCCGGTCCGCCTGCCAGATATCACTAACGTCCACCTCATATACCCTGCCAGATACCACCTTAGCAGCCCGCTGAAGGTTTCCCTGCCAGATACCACCGACGTCCTCCTCAGCAGCCCACTGACACTTATCCTGCCAGATCCCACTGACGTTCAGCTCCTGATCCTGACAATCATCCTTTCTTTTTTCACATATTTTTTAAATCCTTTTTTTTAACAATCGTTCCTTTTGGGTCGTCAAAAACAAGGACGTTTACTACCGTCCTTTTAAGCTAAACACTGTGTATTTTGTCATTCTTCTTTTTCTTTCCTTCGTTTGTGTCTAATTTTGTTGTACGGTCAACCTGGTTTATATAACGGTTGTTAAACCCTCTACAACAGGGGTATATATTACATATACCATAGCCAAATGTTCTTGATGACTATCATATTTTTACAGGTACAATCTCCTTCACGGAAAAAGAACTTTTGTTTCAGCATTTTCTAAATTCTGATGATTTTTTATTGATGTCAAATTACTTGGCTGCTTGATTGACATCCATCTGTTTCTTCATGACATCCTCAAATCACTTGAATGGCTCAGATTCTACCTTCCAATCGCAAACAAATTTTTTAACAGGACATTTAACATCTGTATACTCAAGTATTATTATCAGTAAATATTGACTTGTTATTACAAAGTTCTTGTTTTATAAAACTTTCTTTCTGAGATCACTAACTTTATCATCGTGTTACATGTAACTTACTTCAATTTTGTTAGCTTTTACTTTTATTTAGTTCATAAACAAAAAAAGCAAAAAAACTCAAGCCTTTATAAATGATTGCCTTCCATCACATTGACACTTAGTCCTAATTCCGAGGAACTAACTCCGATTTGCAAATAGCACGTGCATGACTAACACTAGGATTTGCAAATAGCACGTGCATGACTAACACTAGGATTTGCAAATAGCACGTGCATGATTAACACTAGGATTTGCACATAACACGTGCATGATTAACACTAGGATGGCACGTTATCACATCAAATCTTGCTTTTATAATCCTCCCTATTTAGTTCTGACTCTTTTTTTCTTTCTTCTTGCTCACTTCTCTTTCTTAACCCTTATTTTATCTCTTAACAATTTAAAACAACTTTGATTTCCGTAATTTTTCTACCATTTATTCTCGCGCGATAATTTCATTGAGTTTCTTATCTATTTTCTTTTCATTTATTTTTCTTGTCCATTTTTTTGTTTCTATGTTTTTCATTTATTTATATTTTTATTTTATTTTCACTTATGTTCATTCTTTACATTCTTTGTGAATGCCTAAACTTATATTTACAAAGCGTTGCTATGATGTTAGGACCGAACTCTCTTCAATAGTTTTTGAGATACTCCTCATAAATGTACAAAATCTAGTTGCAAACAAATACTAAAAATTACGAAACTCTCTTCATAAAAGTTGAATCCTATGATAAAAAACTAAATCCTACTATGATATTAAGGAAATGTATTTCACAAAGAAATCACTAAAATAAACGATTATGATTGTTATATGTGCTATTATTGTTGTAAATAGTAATACCATTATTCTTTGAAAATAGTCAGTGAAAAAAAGCGCTAAAGAAAATGAAAACAAATTGGGAATTTTCAGTAACAACACCATAAAGAATATGAGAAAGTGTTCTTTATCTGTCTTATTTTACAAAGTCGTTATTACATTTTTTTGCTGCAGATATATATCTACTGAAAGGACATTTGTGTGTGTAAGAGAGTTCGTTCCCTATGGATTCGAAAACAGCTGGGACGATTTTTATGAAATTTTACATGAAGGTACATGCCTGGCTGTGTTCTTAGATAGGTTTTGTATCGGAATGTCCTTGATAAGTATCGATAATTGATAATCGAAATAATCCGATGAAAGAAGAAACACACGATTTTTACCAAAGTTAACACCTTACACAGCCTAACATCACAAGTGCATCTAAGAAGTTTTACTACCACACAATCCGAAAGACCTGGAATATAAATTCAACAGTTCTTTGATATGACGTGACGAGTCCAAAATGAATGTTTCTGTTTAAAACAAAATTACACCATGATATTGGACTTCTCCATTTTAAACTTAAATTCAAGCTATTATCACGGCACAAACACTAAAGCCAAGCATATAAAATCAACGGTTTGATATGACAGGGACGCGTTCAAAATAAATGTTTCTATTTAAAGCACAATTAAGGCATAATACTTGACTTTTGTACTCTAAACTTTAATTCAAGCCTTTATATATAAAAAATAATTTTATAAAATCAACGGTAATGCAAGATAATATTGTGGATTAAGTCACTACGGGAAGGCATGTGAAGCTTCTTCTCAGTACACTGCGATGAGTCTTCAATTAGGGTGAGCAATCAATCTAGTTAATTGAAAAATGGGCGATCTCACCGATTTCGATGACTATAGAAATATAGGAGTATGAAACATTCGTTGATCATCATTCAATCCTGGCCAATGTTGCGTGTGAGGATACTTTTCAACCTATATGCTCAACGAATTTTTGATCTACAAACTTGAAATTTGGTATATAGAGTATTCAGACATGTGGAAAACTTTTTAATCGGTTTTCATCTGGAAAAAGGGCTGCTAAAGAGTAAACATTGAAAATTATATATATATATATATATATATATATATATATATATATATATATAGTCATGGATAGCTATCCTGACATTACATATTTTTTCCTTAGTTGTGTTAGCAATAGAATAAACAGTAATATTTGTTTAAACTGCACAATGGTCTGATTCATTTTTTTAATTCTGTTGCTAAGTCAGTCTGAAGAGACGCGGTCATGCCATCATATCTATTTTAGCCAAATAACGAGCTATCGGAATCTTGTTGAAAAAAGTATTTCATCAGTCAAGATATGTAAAGGGATATCATCACATCTTTTTTTTTTTTTACATTTTCACCCCAAACAAGGCACAGCGCCACTTTGGTATAGGGTGCTACTATCGGGGCATAAGTTGCAGACTATGTAGTGAATTGAGCAGCAAGTTGTCTTTACATTACACTTGAACTTCTCCATGTCAGAACAGTTAGGGAAGCAGGAACCTGGAAGGGAATTCCAAAGTCTAACAGTTCTGGGGAAGAAACTATTGGAGTAGAAGGCTTTCTTACACCTAGAGATCTCTATTGGGATTTAGCTGTTTGTCGGGTTTGTCAGGAGTATTTACGTTGAGGAGATACAAGGGCTTGTAGTTTGTTGGAGGATCTACCATTAAAATACCTGTAAAACAGAGAGATGCACCATTTTGTCGATGGGACAGAGGTTGAAGTTTAGATGACAGTTCAGGATTTTCAGATTGACGACTCTCATTTGAATGCTGTCCAGGAGTAAGAGACTAGTAGCAGATGCACCAGCCCAAATGTGACAACAGTACTCCATACATGAGCGAATGAATACTTTCAGGCATAAATAACTTTCTAGCATGGTAGAGAGAGTCCACCTTCCTCACACCAGTCTTGGCAATACCCTCGATGTATCTGTTCCAACTCATGTTCCCTGTGAATGTTAAGCCGAAGAGTTTGAAAGAAGTACTTTCAGGTAATGTATCACTAATAGCTATGTCTATAGCTATTGGTGGCTGAGAAGGTTTCTTGTAATTATTAACAAAAAAACAGGCTTAATTTCGACAGCATTGAACGTTACCATCTAATTTTGACCCCATTCCACCACAGACTGAAGGTCTTCCTCTAGGGTTTCTGCCATTGCCTTGGATATGTGTCCATTCGTTTTCCACTCATGCCTGTTATAGAGTGTGGTGTCGTCAGCAAACATGCCCATCTCAGAAACAATTTTATCAAGGAGGTAATTTATGAATATCAGGAATAATAAAGGTCCAAGGATCGACCCTTGAGGTACATTGGCATTTATATCATATTGTTTTGACATACGACCATCGAGGACAACATGGATTTTAAGAAAATTTTATCATGTTAAGTATTCTTCCAGTAATACCATAGGATCTGATTTTCATGAGAAGACCATCGTGCCATACCCTGTCAAAAGCCTTAGATATATCTAGGGCTACTGCCCTCCCCTCCCCCGCTTTATTAATGTGAAAACAGGGAGGAGGCTAATGGGGCGATAATTTAATGGGTCAGTACTTTCGCCATAATTCTTGTAAATTGGTATCACAGAAGCAGTTTTCCAACAGTCAAGGAAGCAAGATTCGTTAAGACATTTGTTTAAAAGTTTGGAGAGAACTGTAGAAACCTCAGCAGAACATTTTTTTAATAGTATAACCGGGATGAGATCAGATCCACATGCTTTTGAGGTGTCTAGGTCTTTTATTATATCATGGACTATAGAAGGGGTGATTTTCAGATCATCTAGTGTGGTTTCTGTCTGTAAAAGAAAATCAGGGAAGGAGTGGTTTGCTAGGTCCAAGTAGAGTTTGCGGCAAACTGACGAGCAAACATGTTAGCTTTCTCGGTTGCCATGCAAACAACCTCATGACTGTTGGATAGTGGGGGAATTGTTGATTGCCCATTATTTACTACACTTGTGTAGGGTTTTCGAGAAATCACAAGTTCCTGGTTTCTGCGCTTCAGTGTGTTTTCTGGTGGCTTTGATATATTCTCTCTTAGCTGTCATTATTTTTTTCTTACAATTACATCTAGCTTCTATAAACTTTTGTCTGTTTGTACTGAACTTATGCTGGATGAATCTGCAGTATGTATGTTGGGTTTAAGCTATGGCAGCTGTGCAAGTAGAAGTAAACAATTGGGGAGAGTGGGGTTTGCTATAGAACTTTGGCGTGGGAACATGTGCTACAATTGCAGCTTTAAATCATTCAATGGTCTCATTTATGCACTGTTCCACAGCAAGGAAAAAGATATTTCCCCATTGGTCATCTCTAATGTGATTTCTGATGGCATCCCACTCAGCCTTATTGTAGTACCTTTTCGTTTGGAGCAATGGCTCTTCAACTTTGGGTCGAGAGTTTAGAGTGATGTTTATCATTATCACAGCATGATCAGCATTCCCGAGAACTGTTGTCAGAAATAGGTCCAGAAGTGAGGTTTGCTGGTCCTGACGATTTGGGAGACGAGTCTGGAATGTTGCTGTTTGTGTCAAGGAATGGGATATAGAAAAGTTATGGATATAGAAAAGTTACACACAGCTGGTAACATCACATGTAATAATGATAGACATCACCCTAAAATCTCGTCCACATTGTGTATCAACATTTGTCTGGATATTCAAGATGCAGTTATTTGCATAATTCATAGTGTACGCCCTTCTCCACTTGATCGTGACTATTCTTGTATTCTTTTTCAGATAGTTTGCTGCATGCGCTTATTATGGGGTGTATTGTTTCATCTCTTTGTCCACAGAGTCCGCATTTGCTGTTTTCTCATGTCTTATCGATCTTTGCTCTGATGTAGTTGGTTCTAATCATGTTATCATGTGCGGCTGTTATTAGGGATTCAGTTTCTTTGATTAGGTTTCCATTTTTGTAGCCATGTCGAAGTAATTTCATTAGTCTCATCTTTTGTAATCCTTATGAATCGTTCGTGTAGCTATTTTTCATCCCAATTTTCTTTTCTCCTCTTACCCATTACCTTTTTGTTTTCTGTCTTGTACTGCAGTAAATATCTTTTTAGTGTTCTGCATTATATATCTATCTAATTCTTTTTTTTTTTTTTGTCATTTACACAATCTTTTATACAAACCAAACCTATTCCTCCATCTGTTTTTTCACATAGAATCGGTCAGCATCATCCTTTGGGTGTAGTGCATTGGGCATGGTCATAAGTTTCCTGGTCTTCTGGTCGAGATGCTTCAGTTCTTATTTTGTCCAACCTATAAACGGCCCAGAGTATCTTACTAGTGACATTGCCCAGGTGTTTATATCTTTTTATTAGGTTTCTACTATATAATTTTGTTTCTAGGAGTTTTCTTGTTCTTCTTCTTGCCCATCTTTCTCAGATCAGTTAAAATATGCAGCGCATATTTTAACTGATCCAAGAAAGATGGACGAGAAGCAATATCAAAATGTGGTGGTGACATCAGCATGTTAATTTTCTAAATAATATTCTCTGGAAGATCATTTATAGAGAGAAGAACAGTGTTGGGTCGAGACTAGGACACTGAAGATCATCGGCATTTTATTTCTAGAAGTTTTCTTGTTCTTCTTTACCAATTTTATCTTTCATTTCTTTTGCTTTGATGCTGTCTGCGCCCAGAACTCCCAAATATTTGTAGGTGCTACGTTCACTTAGTGCCTCATCTCTGCTTGGTTGGGTAATTTCATATTGTAGCATTTATATTGGGTGGAACAATATTGATAAAAATGAACGCATGAGGTGTATTTTACTGGCCGTTTATTTAATCTGGCCAAAGAGTCAGCAAACTCGATCCAAGGAAGACAACTCTTCAAAAACTAAGAGCTCTCTACCTTATGACACATACCTTCCGTTGCCTTCAGTTTTCTTTTTCTTATAACTAGCAGTGTGCATTTTTCCATACCAAATTCCATTTGAATATTCTGGCTGAAAATTCTGGTTGTATTTCTGGTTCTGGTAGCATCTCTACTTCGTTCTTGTTTCTTGTAAAAAGTTTCATGTCATCCATGTGCATTAGGTGGTTCATTCTTTCATCTGTATTAGTCAACTTGTATCTGACATAGTGCTTTCTTAATATATTATTAAGACGCATCATGGCTATGATAAATAGTAGTGGTGACAGGAAATCCCTTTGTATTTTAACAGTTATGTATAGTCCGTCAGTTGTCAGTTCAAGTCTCCATGTTTTCATTTCATTTTCAATCAGATTGATAATCTTGTCTGGTATTTTGTACATTCTCAGACGTTCTATTATCCATGCTTGGGGGATCCTGTCGTATGCTTTCTTGTAGTCGACCCATGCCATGGCTATATTTTTCTACTTTTACCATCTTAGGATCCTTTGGACTTTATGTAGTAGATCATGTGTTGCTCTTTTTCCTTTTCAGCATCCTTTCTGTTTCTCGGAAAGTAGCCTACGATTATTAAGAGAGTAGTAAATATTATTATTATTATTATCATTATTATTATTATTATTATTATTATTATTATTATTATCAGTAGTAGTAGTAGTAGTAGTAGTAGTAGTAGTAGTATCAAAATGAATTATGTTGAATCGTCGGATATATTTGTATCTGGCGACGGTTGATTAGTGAAACTAGCAGTCAAGCGAAATAAGCAAAAAAGAAAACAACAATGACCATTTATCAGAGAGAGTGTTTAAAATGAATGGCAGGGGGCACAAATAAACTCCCATAACAAAGTCATTCTGTAATTTTCATTTAATTAAAAAAACCAAAATCATATTCCATACTTTCTTCATATATTGCTAAGTTCTGATGTATCCTTTTTTTTATCTTGTTCATTTCTATTACTAAAAATTTGTGTTACTTTGTTGAATTTTATTTGATATTGAAGTCCAATTTCATTAAGGACCGACTCGCCATTGGGCAAGCAGACACCTTGCCAATGTGCCATGAAGCATAACAGAAAATTTTCTATTCTTTCCCTGAATGTGTGCATCCTCAAATGCATACTTTAATGAGATAAAAAAATAAACTGCAGCCATGCACATAGAAAACCATAGAAATGTAAAAAACTGTGCGTGACTTATCAAAAGGGACTTATAAAATTTTATATTAGATTCCGTTCAATTTTTTTGAAAGATTATTTGATTATTTGATTATTTGAAAAATGTTGACATGGTGGGTAAAAAAAAAAAAGAATTCAGTGGATTAAAAATTTTAAGACATTAATTGTAGAAATCCCTTGAAAGATAAATACCAGTTTTTTGTAACTGTTTTAAACATACTAAATTAAAAATGGCGCATACTTTTTACTAAAAATTGCATAATGATTAAAACAAAGTGATAGTTTAGTTAAAAACTGTCCTCTGTTAAATGTAAATAAACTAGTTGCCGACATTCAGAAATGTATGAAAGACGATAACTACAATAATAATTCGTTTTATTATTTTTAAGAATATATAGAAGAAATGTTTTGTAATAGTTTATAGAAATTGAACAATTATTATATTTTAATTTCGCTATTTTACAAGCTTTTAATAAGTTAGTTAATATTTTATTGTAATAAAAACGAAATGCCTATTTAAGTAGAATATTCTAAATGTACATTATTAAGGGTTTGTTTCATTTGATCAAATATAATTCCTATGTAACTTGGTTTTAAATTCAGCAATACTCTGAAATTATTGGTGACGTCTGTTTGTTTCATAGAATTTGAAATAAATTTACAATGAAATAAAATGTTTTAGAATTTTGTTCATTTTTTTTTCGGTTCAAACTGTCAACTGCATCAATTTTATACATTGTTTTTTTTTTTTTATATGATGTTTATAAACTTTGCAATTGCATTTAATGTGTTGAAACGAGAATTTAAATTAACTATATTTAATTAAAACTAAAAGCGCATATCACGTATAAAAAGTAAAACTTAAATTTAATGACTACATTGACAATTCAATTTACTTCACTGAAAAAAGCTAAAATAATTATTTATTCATAATTAAATAGATCACAAATTTCAAAGAAAATGAAAAATTACAAAAATATAAATGTACATCTTATTTTTCCAAACGATAGCTATTGATAATGATTAGTGAAACTGAGGGGGGTTGTTGATTCTCTGAAAATAAAATTTGGATGACGGCGGGTAGTGGATGGTGTGTGGGTTGAAAATTACGATCATTCCAGCATTGTTCTACCATAGATTTTGAAGTTCATCGTTAATAAACTTTATCCGACTTATCACATTTTTCCAGAATAATCACGTATCTCAAGTTTTTCTTTTGCTTTTAAGAATAAAAACAATTCTTACGCTGATGATGAATGAGTTTTTTTGTTTGTTTTTTTAATCGGGCAAAGGGTGATTCCTTACCAGCTGTTATGCATTGATACTGTTGAAGAAGAAGCATAAAAGAAAATGATTATGCCTTGCAAGCATTTCACCAATGACTAATTCGAATTGTACGTACAAATAACGATTTAGGGCATTCTCTTGGTAGACATTTTCGTTATTATAGAAAAACTTTTCTTTTCGAAGAGAACGTTCGCTTGGCGTCAGCGGCATTTGATTCAAAGAAGAACGTTTCTCATCACTCTGCCATATAAATTCAATATGGTGACACGGGCATAAAACTATGCTTACAGCGTCTGTTGATACGCGAGCAATATGTCAAATTGGAGAGGAGAAAATATTGTTTAAAGAAAGAAAATCAAGAAACCTTTGTTATTTTGATAAAAGTTCGTTGATGCAACTATCCATATTAGCGTGTATAACTAACCACATAGGGAATATATTTTGTCCTTACATATTTAGTAAATATATAGTAGGTATATGTGTATGATGTGCGTGTACCAAAATATATATTAGGTATATGTGTATGATGTGCGTGTACCAAAATATAAGTTCCTTATATTGTGGTACACACACATCATACACATATACCTATTCAAACATAAGCATTCAGGATGTATACATGCACACATAGACACACATATGTACTAATGAATCACCACTTATTAAGATCAGTAGCCACTCGAGAGTAAAAGTGAAGAAATTGATTGACTGTTGGTTGGATTATGAAGAATATTAGTGAAAATGATGAATGCTTACTTACTCCTGATGGTAGTTTATGACAAGAAATTGGTGACATTGGATTTGACGATAACCATGTATTAGTCTATAATAGGCACCGCCAAAACTGGGGGGGGGGGGCAGGTCAGTACTTTTTGACGGACCGTCTTTTTAAAAATCTACCAAAAATCAGGTAATTATCCGATCAATACGAAATTTTCAGCGATTATTAGGAGAAGAATGAACTTTATAACAGTGTACTTATTTTTCATAAACGATATTTATATATATTTTTTTTTTGCTTACAAAACCCCCCCTTGTTTTGAAGTGGGAACAAATATGCTTAAAATAATCATCTGAGACTGAAATCAACATATTGTGTTGTAAGGGACAGAATTATAGATTCAAAAAAAAAAAAAAAAAAAATTGTTTGCATACCTTATTTTGACGTCTGAATATCAGAACTTCGATTGTGTTTAATTATCCCGCTTTTGAGTTTTGAAGTGTGAAATTCGGTGAATATGTTAAGTAAAATAATTAATTTAAGTTAAGCAAAACAAAAAAAATTTTTTTTAATATTTATACGAAAAAAGCTATTTTAAAATTTTTGATGAATAAATTAACAATTTTTTTTTAGCGAGCCGAATAATCCATTAAACAGGGCATGCTTTGAATAATCGATACCAAAAAAAAAATTCGATAAATATTGTGCCCTTTGTGTTAAAAATAGCATCTTTTTTTTCGATCCCGTTTGAAAACGTTTGCCACCTTTGACTATGGTGGACCAAACGCGCTGAAATAATTTTTTTTTATTCTGCTTTAAATTGCCCCCCCCCCATTTTGGGGAGTCTGGCCCCCACACACATACACATTAAAAACCAAACGCATACAAATGGTCACCCATCTGGTACTGGCCAGCCTCAGCTTAATAATACATTGAAATTTTCGTCACTGAAAAATAAGTTTTTTTTGGCCTGTTTGGTCTTCCATAGTTTGCTTTTTATCAGACGAAAACGTAAACAGAGTCGATCTGAACTCTACGTCAACGCGAATATCTGGTTACCTATATGAATAAGAGGAATTATTTGAAATTCAGGTACTTATATTATAATATTTTTGCATATTCTCTTAGAAAATCATCCTAAATCTTAGTTAGACAATAAATAAATTAATTAATTATTTCAAAAACCCTTTTTTTTTTTTATATTTAAGTACGTTTTTTGTGCAAGACAAAAAATGTCAATTGTTAACTTTTTGGGAAAATTTAACATTTAAAATTGAATTAAAAATAGTAGAAAAAGTTTTACATTATTCTGTTTTCTATATGATAAAATTCAGGGTTTTATCTTTCTGGAAAAAAAAAGTTACTCAGAAATAATGGATTTTAATAAACGTAATTTCGTTTTAAAAAACAACAACAACTTGATTTTGCGGCCATTTTTGGCGGTGCCTAGTCTATAAAGAATGGTATTCGATGGCATTCAAAAAAACAAGTTCTTACTATGAACATCTGAAACAATTGTATGCCAAATTGTATTGTGCTTGAATTATTGGAACTGGTATAATGTATTGATTTTGTTTATATATATATATATATATATATATATATATATATATATATATATATATATATATATATATATATATATATATACTAGCAAAAGTACCCGTCGTTGACTGGGTTCAAAAACAGCTTACAGGAAATGGACTCTGATTTATGAAAGTATGATAGGTTATGAAAAGGAAGGGTTGTAAAGAGATAGCTTCGAATTTGGGGGTATCAAAACCAAAGAAAAATATGATGAAAGTAAAAATAAAATAGATAAACCCCATAATTTATTATATCATACCTGTTCACACTGAAACACAATATTTTGTGGATATATATATAAAAAACCCTTGTTAAACTTTATGACGCAGACCCTACAATTTTAATGAACCACCGTTCTGCCAGATCAAACATACCCATTCCTGTGTCTCAATACATCTTCTATCATTATATGTGATCAGTTTTCTATAATAGACAACCATATAGGAGCCTAATCGTGACCAGACACACACACACACACACACACATTCAGCTTTATATTATATATATATATATATATATATATATATATATATATATATATATATATATATATAAATGGAACGTCTGGTTTATTCAAAATCGATAAACTAGATATTTACAATCCCGTTTTCTGTGAAATTTTGTAACAGTGAATCTTTATCATCTAACTGTGTTTTTAAATATTAAAAAGTAAATATTACCTTATTAAAAAAAAAAACTTTTATTCGTCGGGGAAAATTTCCGATTTTATGCGAGCCGATTAGTGAATATACTTCTAGCTTACCATTTTGAAATGACGAAACATAACGATTCTCATTAGAATACACTTTTTTTAAATCGTTGAAATAGTAACACGGAAATTATTATTAAATGAAATATTTTCAATAAATGCGGAACTATTTTTAAATAAAATATTTTCAATAAATGCGGGACTATTTTTAAATAAAATATTTTCAATAAATGCGGAACTATTTTTACCCATGCCCCATGAGTTGATGACTTCCGATTTACAATATTTCAATATCTGTTTAATTGATAAGTACAAAAAACATTCCCTATTTTTTACTTTTAGATTCATTTGTCCATCTTAACTTTTATAACTTTTTCATTGTTTAGTTTTTTCCGAAAAAAAAATAGCGTCCATTTTTTTTCTATCGACTTCATTTTCGGTTTTACACGCAAACTTTTCTCTCCCGAAGGCCCATCTCACGTTCGTATATAACAAAACATTTTTTTTGTAGATTTCGGTGTGCTAAAAACGAAACTGTAAACCATTTCCGTCGCAAAAAATACTTTACATGATATGAGGAATTTACTTTTCGAAAACTTGGTGATCATTTTTCCATGTAAATTTAACTTAACATGAGCACCCACTTTCTGGCCACCTGAGAGAGGGGCATTTTCTTTCGTGCATATAAGGTTTTTTCGCCAAAGCAGTTCGGTACATGAGTGCATATTTATCAGTCTTCATTTATGCTCGCGCGTAGCGTAAACGATGACTAGAGCTGTGAAATGGAAAATAGTTATTACCATGCAAAGGAAATCAAACAAAAATAAACACACAAAAAATGCCGCTCTCTCACGTGGCCACAAAGTGGGTGCTCATTCCAAGTTACATTTACATCGCAAAGTGATCACCCACTTTTCGAAAAAAGTAATTTCTTCATATCATGAAAACTATTTTTTTTTTTTTTTTTGCGACGGAAACGATCTGCAGATTCGTTTTCAGCACACCGAAATAAATCTACAAAGCATTATTTTCTTATATACGAACGTGAGACAGGCCTTAAAGTAAAATAATATCGGATTTTTGGGGGCAGATTGGCCGTTTAATTGTACATATATCCTCACACCAGGTAATCACTAAAAGGGACTTTTAAAAGTCGTCACCCGTATCGAGCAAAAGCGGGTAAAATATAATAACATACTTATTGAAAATGTAATCATGTGCTTAACAAATTAAAAAATAAACTGCAAGATGAAGTTTTGAAATGATTGAAATGTCTTTCATTTTATTTAGAATGACAAATATTGACCAATAAAAATGACATTTTCGGTTCTCATGTAGTTTTGGTGCCGTGCTGAAATATATCGTTATCATTTGGAAAAACATTCTTACGGAGTAGGTGAAGGGGTTTTCTAACCATCTTACGTTTATTAGAGATTAAAAAAAATATATGTAAACATGGTACGGTTACCATCTGCCATCGTATGCACCCGGGAACAATATCTCCTGTAAAATTAAACCACATTTTGGTGCTTATGCATTTTTGGGTGCAAGTCTATAAATGGGCCATTAGTAATCTTTTTTATTGTAAAAATCTGAAAAAAATCTTTATAATGTACGTACTTGTCACTGCATGAAAATGTCGTATTCCAAAAATCACGTAAATCGATCAAGTAGTTTTTTTTTATATTTAAGAAAATAAAATATTATGAGAAATTTTATCGAAGAAAAATCTCCAACCATTTTGTTTTTGAATGATACACTGCTAGCGACACCTATTGGGAATATAAGATCGACAAGGGGGCAGACAATCGACTTTCCACACTATAGAAAAAAAACTTGGAAAATTAAGACATTTAAAAGTTATTGAGGATGTTGAAAACGAAAATAACGTTTAAAATTCCAGCAAACGAGTAGTTTCCAAGATATGAAGAATTTTACGTAAATTGAGCACCCACACGTTGACGCTCCTCCAACAAAAATTCGGCAAATGTGTATTTCAGCGGCTTAAATTCAAGTTTTACACGTATATATATATATATATATATATATATATATATATATATACATATATATATATATATATATATATATATATATATATATATAAAGTTATGTAAATATATGTGTCATTTAAGCTACACAGAATATTTCGCATTTCATCCGTGTGAAAATTCGTCAGGTTTATGCCTGACGAATTCTCACGAGTGTGAAACGCGAAATATTCTGTGTAGCTTAATTGCTATACACATTCTTATAACTTACTACGTTGCTCTATCAATGTATTGAGCACTGTTGAAGTAAATACTTAAAATTTATGTATAAAATTATATCTATATGTGTTTAAATGAAGTAGCCATCATATATATATATATATATATATATATATATATATATATATATATATATACTAGCAGATGTATCCGGCGTTGCCTGGTATTAAACATAACGTTAAATTCCTTTCAAAAATGAAGCAAAAAAAAATGGAAAATAGTCTGAGACATGTGCATGCGAATATTATGCATTTTCTAAACAGTTCACTTCTTGTAAGTAAAAAACAAAAGTACTCGAGCTGAGATCGAAACCAAAACCTATGACAGTGAGTCATGTACAATAACTATTACGCCAGCTTGACACGATTTTTAAAAAGTGTTTTCAAACCTACTTATTCTTAACATAAGTCATGTGAACGATTCGTGCATGTGCAATCGTGAAAGTTGATAAACAGATAAAAATCCGATGACCCCCAAGTAACAATTTTTAATTTTTTACCCCTTAGCAGCCCTTTTTTCGGATGAAAACCGATTCAAAAGTTTTTCAAATCTCTGAATACCCTATATACCTAATTTCAAATCTGTAGATCAAACATTCATTCAGTATATAGGTTCAGAGTTGTCTACATACACATTCTCACTTTTATAGATATATAGATAAATAGATGCTAGCGCGTCGCCTTATATTTTAATTTATGCAGATTTCATAATAATTATTAAGCCAATTTTCTATTGATTAATATCCCATTTATTGTAATGATTTCAAAAGTTATTAAAAAAAAAGAAATTATAACTTGGGTACTATCCACTAGAATTAAAACTGAAACATTCAACTATTCTCCAGTCTTAGTCGTTATTTATCTCTCCATTGTCATTACTGTCTGAGCTACTGACTTACCCTGCTAAGGTCAACTGTTTTGCATTCACTTAAGTAGCAAGTTTTAGGGACTGAAAACACAATCGAAAGTGTTCTAAATATTATATATCAAATTTTTACTCAGTAGACTAAATACTCAGCAACACATCAAAGGCTGTAAATGACAAAGTTCTCTCTGATTCTCTCTCCTCTGATCTCGAGCGCGTGGTTCAGTGGGGGAAGACATGGCTGGTTACCTTTAATGCGTTTAAAACCAAACTCCTATCTTTACATCATCAACGCTCTGATCCCCATCTGGCATCAATTGTGATGGATGGCTCTCGTCTGGGTGAGGCCCCGTGTTTTGACAAGCTTCTGGGTTTGACCTTTACTCCTGATCTGAAATGGAACACGTACATCAAGTCTGTTGCCAAGGTTGCTGGAAAGATGGTGGGATCCTTCTACCGCTCCAGAAGATATCTCACTACTGATGCAATTCTCTATCTATATAAAAGCCAAGTACGTCCAAGGATGGAATACTGTTGCCATATCTGGGCAGGAGCTGCTAAAAACAACCTATCCTGCCTTGACAGAGTACAAAATAGACTTCGTGGCTTAGTGGGGGATGCCCTTTTCTCTATCCTGCAACCTCTCTCCAACAGAAGAGACGTTGCGAGCCTATCCTTGTTTTATCGTTATTTCCATGGCAGGTGCTCGTCTGAACTCCAATCTCTGGTCCCCCCTCGCCAATCTTTCACGAAAAACATCCGTCTAGCTGAATCCACTGTGAAAAATTTCCCCCACTCTATATCTGTGCCTAAATCAAAACGCGGATTCCATGAACAAAGCTTCTTTCTTAGAACTGCACGCCTGTGGAACTCTGTTCCGTCTGCCTGCTTCCCACTGGACTACAACTTGGATGTCTTCAAGTCCAATGTTAACAAATTCCTAATGAACCGCCCCCTTAAGTAAACACTTCATCAAATCTCCACACTAACGTAATGTACTTGCAATAACCCTTATCCCTAAGTGGCTTCCGGGCCTTGATAAGTGGTGATCACTGTGTAAAAAAAAAAAAAAAAAAACTTTTCGCACACACAACGAAAAGTCATTTTTATATATGTAGAAAGATATATGAAAAAATATTTCTGTGTGCTCGAACATTTTCATCATAAATTCTATGCAATTATGCAGAATGCAGAAATTATCAAATAGGCCTTTCATTGGGTGTGGCATAAAGGTCTACTCCATAAGATCTCCAGCTATAGTATAGCTGGAAATATCTTCTCAATTATTAAATCATTTCTCTCTGATGAGTTCATAATAGTGATTGATTGGCAAGAATCAGAAGCTCACAGTATTAATGTCGGAGTCCCTCAAACTCTCTTCCTGATCTACATCAATGATTTCCCAAATCACATCCTAAGGTTATTCATAGACATTTATGCTGACGACACTACTATCTATGGCAACACTTCAAAAGCTGTAAATGACCAAGTTCTCTCTGATTCTCTCTCCTCTGATCTTGAGCACATGGTACAATGAGGAAAGAGGTGGCTGGTTAATTTTAACGCATCTAAAACCAAGCCTTTATCTTTATATCATCAACGCTCTGATCCCCATCAATTGAAATGAATGGCTCTCATCTTGGGAAGGCTTCATGTTTTGACAAACTTCTGGGTCTGACCTCCTGATCTGAAATAGAACTCGCACATCAAATCCGTTGCCAAGGTCGCTGGAAAGATGGTGAGATCATTCTACCCCTCCAGTAGATATTTTACAGCCGATGCAATTCTCTACCTCTATAAAAGCCAAATACGTCTAAAGATGGGGTACTGTTGCCACATCTGGGCAGGAGCAGCTAGAAGCAGCTTGTCCTGCCTTGACATAGTTCAAAATAGACTTTGTGGCCTAGTGGGGGATACTCTTTTCTCTTCTCATAAAAGAGATGTTGAGAGCCTGTCTCTGCTGTACCGTTATTTTCATGGAAAGTGCTCGTCTAAGCTCACCAGACTTTTACAAAAACACTCGTCTAACTGAAACCACTATCAATAATTTCCCCCACTTTTTATTTGTGTCTATACCCAAACTTAGATTCCATGAACAAAGCTTCTTTCTTAGAACTGGACGCCTGTGAAACACTGTTCTGTTTTCCTGCTTTTCAGCTGACTACAATATGATTGTCTTACAGATCAATGTGAACAAATTCTTGATGAACCACCCCCTTAAGTAATCCAATTTAACAAATTTCCATTACTAACAATTACTATGATATTGTCTCATTGACAACTGTACACTCAGTAACCCTTATTCTTTAGTAGCCTTTGAGCCATGATAAGTGGTGACTACTTTGTAAAAAAAAAAAATAGAATTCAGAATAGTGAAATGAAGTAAATCATCCAATAAGAAACCATAGAAAATTAATAAATAATTAATTAATCCTCGTTTTCAAAGGAATATGCAAATTAGTAAACCTTCATGTAGTTGCTCGCATGTTTATGATTGAGTATATTACGAAGTTCGTTTTAATATTTTTTGGTAGAAAATGTATTTTAATATGGATGTCAGAGTGAGAAAAAACTCACCTTTATAGGTATATATATATATATATATATATATATATATATATATATATATATATATATATATATGGGGGGGTGTAAGTTATTAAATATATTTATGGCAATTAAGCTACACAGAACTTTTGTGCTTCATTCCAATGGGGTATCGTCAGACTAAATGAATGGAATTCATGTTACTCGGTATTTTTTATATACACTTGGTGTTTAGTCTAAACACTTGGTGTTTAGTTTGTCCAGCCAACCAATCAGATTCATTATTATTCCCCTAAAAGGTTATGTTTCCATTAGCAAGTGGCAGGCCGTCACAAACAAAGGTTAGGCTGACATTTAATTCCCCATCTTTAGTTCTGTTTTGTATATGGGAAACCACACATTTTTTTTGTAAATGTCTGGAATTAATAGGCGACCTTATTTTACAACGTGTGTGCTTGGGGTACGTTTTTGTTTGTATTTTAGATGTTGGTTCATTTTATTTTTATTTAACTATTTTATTGTATTCTTTTATATATGAAGTAAAGTTCAATCCGTGTATATAGTTGTTTGCTATCTCACTTCTAAAGTTTGATTCGTTTGGGGAGTCTTTAATGTTTAGAATTTCAATTTTCTCATTCAGACACAATCTACACGGATTGTTTAAATTTTTACCTGCCAAAATATTTCAACTCGATTTTGTTCAGTTTATTTGAGCTTTCACTGATGAGTCATCATAACTTGCTAGTGCTATTTTATTCCAAAGAGTAGAATCACGAACATTTCTTGCTTTTATGTTTTGTTTATTATTTAATATTTTCATTTTCATTTTCTGATTATTTTCAAGTATTTTTTTTCTCCCTTTACATATTATTTTGGGGAAAATGTTGGTTTTGGGGAAGCCATTGTATTGTGAGAGATAATGTCTTCCTGACGAAATAAAACTATAAAAAAAAGTTGTCCTTCGTTGGAACATTATTTTGTCAGTAAGTCAATTCATCTTCCACTTACATCGTCAATTCATCTTTTACTTACATGTACAAACAATAGTACTAATGTTCTTAAAGGGATCATCAGTTGTTGAAGATTTAATATATATATATATATATATATATATATATATATATATTATATTATTTGTTTTTGTTTTGCGAGATTCGAAATCGGGACCTCATGGTAAGAAGCCTGAACTCTTACCACTGGATCACCTCGCACGACTGTTTGGATATATCGCGATTTACGTAGATGTTATTTTATTTAGTTTTGTTTTTGTCATACATTTTGAATGAATTCAATTATTTATACGAAAGCTCATTTTTACCTAAATGCGAATTGGGAATAATTTTCCCTTTGATTTTCCAAATGGGTAGTGGCATATATATTGTTTTTAAAATATAATCATCCACTGACATGTGTTTCGTCGTCTACAACTCATCATAGTAGCTGAATCTTGCGAGATTCGAAATCGGGACCTCATGGTAAGAAGCCTAAACTCTTACCACTGAACTCTTATCCACATTCCATACATAATAAAGTTGTAGTTTCTTTTAAAATAAACAGAAAAAAGGTTCGCCTTTTTTCTGGCCTTCGGGCTGAGATCAAAGTGTCTGGCAGATACTGCAACCAAAGACCATTGCCCTTGTGGCAATCAGTTTCTGGTCGATGTAGGGCCAACCCTATATACCAAGAGGCATTTACTACCAGCTCCCACTTTCCTCCACTCGGGGGAGCTGGTCCCATTTTTCCCTTCCCCCTCCTCACTCTCCACATTAAAAAACGGCCTCATGCCTAATTTGCTCTCGTGGGGAAGCAAATAAATACCATAAATAGAAAAAAGGTTCGCCTTTTTTCTTCTTGGCCTTCGAGCCAAGATCTTTTTTCTGTTATCAAAGTGTAGTATCTGTTCCGGCAGATATTGCAGTCAAAGACCATATGTGGGGCAACCCCACATATCAGACCATTTCTCTTGTAGCAATCAGTTTTGGTCAATGCAGGAGAAATCCTTCATATCAATTGTCACTATCCAGTTCTCTCTCGGGGGAGCTGGTCCCCCTCCCCTCACTCCTTACATTAAAAAAACGGCCTTGTGCCTAATTTGCTCACTGGGGAAGAAAATGAATAACTAAATAAATAGAAAAAAAGGATTTTAATATTAATATCAATACACACACACACACACACACACACACACACACACAAAAAAAAAAAACAATTTATAAGAGTATAGATTCCTGTGGACTTTTTATGCAGGCGGAATTTTATATTGTAACTTTAGGTGCTTTTTGCAAACCTGCCAGTTGTAAGTGAACCAATTCATGTCCCATATTTATTCGATCGATCATGCTTGGTAGCACTTAAAATGAATGGTTACATCGCCATAATAAGAATGGCTGTTCAAATTACCTACGCCCTTCATTCATGAAATTGATTTTTGAGAGATCGGCATTATGTAGATACACCCACTCTCTTTACTAAGGAAGTGATGATTGTAATACATGTGCCACATTATAGAGACCAGCCTAGCTGCAGAAGTTTATTTAGAAGGTTTTTTTTAATTTTTTTTTTTTAATACTAAGGTTCTAGAGTACTTTATTATTTCATCCTGAACCGGGGGAAAATATACTTTTCCTAGAAGCAGTGATGAATGTGACTTAATAACACTAACGGAATATGTTTTCCTATAAGCAAGCGTATTAATATATACATATATCGTTCGTCTTCCTCTCTTTCTCTGCCACTTTCTCAGCCTTCTTTCTTTCTTTATCTCTTTCTATCTCTCACAAGCCACCCAACGCAAAACCTACATTGACAAACGAATAATTCAATACTTTTCTATGCTTTTTTCTTTCATACACTCACGTACACACACACGCACGCACGCACACACGCACACACACACACACACACACATATTGAGACACCTTCAAACAGAAGAAGTAAACTCACACACAAAGTCCTACGCACTTGACACAATTCAAATAGTTCTTTCATCGTTAACTGTCCGATTAAAAAGAAAGCAAAAACCATGGAAGCAAAGGTCTGAAAAATAGAAATCTCCTTGTTCACGCTTGGTCGGACTTTTATTAGCTTTTCCGTTTTATTTCTGTTTTCTTTGGTTTCTGTTGAAAGAATGTTGCCTCATGCAAGAAGTAACCCGTGACCCACAACTGGGCTGAAATGTTTCCCTAGAATTGCTGGTGGAGGGGCACTGAATATAAACAGATCTAAGGCAGAATAGTCTGTGTGGGTCAGGCGAGTCAGCACAATACAACCAGCAATAAAAAAGAATTAAAAAACTAATTAAATAAAAGAGATTATTTTGGAGTTGGACCCAACAGGAAGAAAAATAGTGTGAAAGTGAAAATAAAAGTAAATTTCTTACTTTTAAGAAATAAAAGCATAAAAGAAGATGAAAAAAAAAGGGAGGAAAAGACTCCTTTTCTGTTAACGTCAAGGTCAATGAAAGGTTATTTGAGAAAGAGGAAAATGTATTGGTGCACACTCTCCTACTCGGTGATAGTTTAATAAGTTATGTTAAAGTGATTACCCCCAAAATTGCTGCCAAAGATTACTATGATTAATGGATTTCTAACTATACTATATCAATTTTTTTTTCAGATTGTTTCATTAGCAATAATACGCCATACATGGGAGAATTGTGGGTTTGTAAAGATATATAATACTCTCTAGTTTAAGTAATTTTTATCACAGCAGAGAGAGTCCAGCCTTTTTTTTTTTTTTTTTTTTTTTACAAAGTACTGCTACAATCAGTGTCATCTTTGTCTTACACCAAACATAAATCGACTATCAATAAGATAGAACAATGTTACATGGCAGGGTTATATTGATGCTGTATGATGGAGTTATTATGTCAGTTGAGATCAAATATTTTTCTCCTGACATCATGAGAGTGGGACCTATCTTCAAATTTATTTTCCAAAATATGCAGTTATGCTAAGTATAACACTTAATTATTTTTCTAAAGAAGGGTAGAAAAGCATTGTGGCTGCATTTTCGACAGCCCAGAAACTCTTGCTTCTCCTATTTTGTCCCTCAGTTCTCATCTCAAATGAATGAGTGATGTTTCTGACAAAGAGGGAAAAATGCTGTATACATAGGCAAACGTTTTGTGTAAGCAGTATGTAGAGATTACTAAATTCTCTTTCTATTCTATTCTTGCTCCTACGTCACTTATAAGCAACTTATATATAATGTGTCCAGATATCTAAGAATCTAGCCAGGGACAAAAATATAAAGAACGGATGGCTTTGCAAAGCATAGAAAATTTATTTATATTCCTTGTATTATAAAATGTTCAACTTGTCTATTGTTTGTTGTCTTGTGTGAATCTAGCATTAACAAAACTGCTTCTTCAGCCAATTTCTCCATCAAAGGCTATTTTGACTTCACATCCAAACCCAACTGTCAAGATTGCCACGGACATGGAATACGTGCATACATTAAGGATACCTTCTCCTATGGCAGAGACATTTCCAAAGGTCTCAAACATCACTACATATGCTTTAGAGTATCGCTTATTTACAGCACAGTATTTATATTTGCCCTCTATCGTCCCACAATGATGGAGTAGCTATCTTTGAGAGTATCACTAAGCAAACTGATCACATCTTGTCTGCTCATCCCCAATTAACATTTATGTCTTGGGAGATTTCAATGTTCATAATATTGATTCAATGCTAATCCACCCAAACAAAGTAGATGACGAAGGGAGAATTTGTCATGATTACTCCTTTGCTTATGACCTAATACAGATTGTAAACGAATCTACATGAGTACCTGATGCTGATGGACAATTTGAGTCTTCTAGATATTTTTCTAACAACATGTCCTGAACTGTGCTTATCATCAGTTTTGTCTCTGCTAGGATCTTCTGATCACTCGGTAGTCTCAATAAAGATAAAAACAAAGTATGATAAAACCCCAAATATCCTTCTTAGTGTACTGATACTTGATGTCTGACTGGTTTATGAATGTTAATGTCAGAACTATCCCTATACTCTATATTTAAAAAGAATCGGTCCACTATAGCATCCAACTTAACTGATTGATTAACCATTGGCATAAACAGCTACATACAAATGCTGCCATTGCACACAGAAACCACTACTTCAATTGCTTTAAATGTAATTGATGGATTGAAACTAAAGTCGCCTTTAGAACTGCCAGTAACCACTGCAAAAGGTTTATAGAAAATGCAAGATAGTCATATGCTCAGTTCATCAAGTCCAGAGTAGAGGAAGGATAGGTTCCCATGAGTTTTGGTGAATAGCAAACAAGGTTCTGAACATACATGAGTCTTCTATCCTGACCATCATCAACAGACGTGAGGTGATTCTTTCATAAACATCTGACGAAGCCTAACTCTTTGCCAAGAATTTTGTATCAAACACAGCCCTATATGATCAGGACCATCTACCTCTTAAATTTCATCGTATAACTGAAAATAACACATATCTGTTCATGATATTGCTACACTCATCAAAAACCTTGATGTAAATAAAGTAACTGGTCCTGACAATATTCCAGTCATAGTACTCAAAAGCCTACAACCCAAACTAGCATGCGCTCTTGCAAATCTGTTTAATTGATGCCTAAAGAAGAAATGCTTCCCAACACCTTGGAAGACATAATAATGTTTTCCAAAGTGTTGGGAAGCATGCGAAGTCTGCCCAGTATTTAAAAATAATGGAGATCGGTCTTCTACATAATTTCACATAGGATCAGTGAATCGTTTGATGGGGGTTTCCTCTCTAGAATATAACCTCTTGACATATCAAAGGCATCTGATAGAGTTGGCATAAAGTTTACTTCACAAGATTTTCAGCTATGAAATATTTAAAAATATTTTCTCAACAATCAAATCTTTCTCTTTGATAGGTTTATACAAGTAGTAATCGATGGGTAGAAGTCTGAAGCTAAAAGTATCAACTCTAGTGTGATTCAAGGATCTATGCTGGGCTCAACTCTCTTCCTAATCTTCATCAATGATCTCCCAAATCACATTCTAAGTTCATTCGTCAACATATAGGCTTACCTGGGGCAATTCCATACCATAATTTTTACTTTATTCAATTCTGATTCTTGGATAAGACATATCAACACTGGATATAGAGAAAAAACTTACAACCAGTTAGTTATTCAGCAGATCAAGAACAAATAGAATCAAACAGAAAACTTAAAACAATCAGTGAGTACATATGAAAATGGGATAATTCCATATTTTCCGTTTGATAATTATATAATGTGGGAAACCTCAACAAATTAAGATAGAAATAAAGCCAAACAGTAAACTGAACATTTATCTAATAGCACAGAAAAGGCATAAGCCTGACTGGAAACGTAAGGGTGCAGAGAGAATGTTCAACTGTCAATTGTCTCTGAAAAAAGATGAACTGCACAAGCCTTAGTTCATAGCAGAAAAGAAACTTTCAAAAATGTTTTTTCTGTCTTTGGAAGGAATCCATTCAGGATCGCCATCAGTGTCTGAGTAATCACTGTTTCTTTGTAGCCTGCGATGTCAACGTCTGGTTGTCCATACTTTTGACTTCATCAAACCGGTATTCTGAGTCTTTCTTCCTGTCTCTCGACATCGCCCTTAAAACCCTGTCCTTCTTTTTTTGCTGCTTCCTCGTCTTCATATTTTTGAAGTCACTGTAAACATTCAACTGAAGTCAAGCGTTCTCCATACTGCCTTGACATCATTCTTTCTTTCAGGCCTAGTCAACATGTATATAAACTTTCTTGTGAAGAAATCTATTATAGTCTTCTTCATTGGACTTAAAGTCATTGTAGACGTTTGAAGAAACGAGGTTGAGTCATCTGTTGATATGGAAGGCATGATGAGGAAAGCATTTCTGCACTTGATGTTGAAGCACAAACAGTACAGCTGTGCCTGATATCTGACTAAATGTGGGAACCAAGTAGTCTGATGCTAGTGGGGATGCATGTCAAGCAAACAGTTCTGCAGAGTCATACGCAGAGGATGGTATCTGTGTAGGATTCCATGACATTACCCCACACTTTTTGCGGAACCCTGCCTTGATATTGTCTACTGAGAAACAGTTTGATTGCCATAACTTCAGGAGATTTGGAAAACGTTCTTTATTGAGAGGTATGCCCAGATTCTGCCTGGCAAACCGAACAATGACAGAAAAAAATTGAATAATGACAAATTTACAAGTAGGAAATGGCAGGAGAGACTAAAATATGTAGAAGGAAAGCTTGTTTCATGTTAAACACCTTCATGTGCTGAAATCATTTGGTAAATTCCATACCTCAAGGATATGGAATTTACCCAAGCACATGTCCGTCTGGAAAAGCATAAATTCAACATCCGAGAACTACTAGGCTCTTTTAAGTTTCATGGTTTTTATACATAACTCACAGTAAATAACCAACTTAGAACAGTAGAGATGACTTAAAAATGCAATTGTTGTGCTTACCTTAGGATGGCTCTGGGTTGTGTGTCGCTGGATTAATTGATATTCACTGTAGACAGCAAAGGCAGCTCCAGAATTTTGAGGGGAAGTCACCAACAAACCCGTCTCCTTCTTAAGAAGAGTTCTCTAAAATACTTAATTGCTTTCCTTGAACTGAACAGCTTTTCGGCTGAGAGTGTATGGAATTATCCCAGGTTATCCTATGCAGAAGATCACACTGCCATCTATGCCAACACTTCAAAGGCCAACAATGACCAAGATCTTTCTGAGTTTCTCTCTTTCTTCCTTGAATGTGTAACAATGGAGCAAAAGATGGCTAGTTAATCCAAAACCAAGCTTCTATCTTTTCACCATAAACGCTCTTTATTTTTGTTTGTATGCCATATATGAAGGGCTTGTCTGAAAAACTTCAACGAATATGTAATCCATATGACATCAGGACAGTATTCAAGGATGATTCAACTCTCCGGAAACAGCTTGTAAGAGTCAAGCCCTCTACAGAAAAAAATCATGACTAAGATATGAAATCCCATGTAAATGTGTAAAAGTATACAGAAGTGAAACGTGTCGCCCATTGAAAGTACAGTTAGAAGAACATCGAAAAGCCATAATACGTGGAGAGACTGAAAAGTCAGGTATAGCTGACCATATCTGGAAAGAAAAGGGAAACCATCTACCATTATGGGACGAAGTAAAAATTATAGACAGAGAGGAACGGTGGAGAGTAAGACGACTGAAAGAAGCAGCACATATGCTGGGAAATAACCAACTGCTGAGCAGACCTTGTATAGAATTTAATACGATATGAGAACCAGTAATTTTAAACAATAGATAATAATAATTAGCAATAAATAGTGATATTTACAACTAGAAAAAAAAAAAAAAGGTTTAAGGCTCCTAAAATTCATACTAGAATTGTCCGCAAGGACCCGTGGGGCAGTTGAAAATTGTCCGCAAGGACCCGTGGGGTAGTTGAATTTTTTTTGCTGTGGGATCAAAAAAAAAAAAAAAGGTTTAAGGCTCCTAAAGTTCGTACTAGAATTGTCTGCCTGTGGAGGCAGTGGTTGGAGTACTTGAAAAAATCAATTGCAAAAAGTGATATTCTCCTGAAGGTTGAAGGTTGAAGAATCAGAGTGGGCGACCGAAAAAATACAATTGCAAATTACTTAGGACCTCTATCCAGTCATGGCTGACGGAACAAGAGCACACTACCCTTGTGATGTAAATAAAGGGTTCCGCTCGAAATTCTGTCCAAATTCCAGAGTTCGACAGAAACATTCCAGAGATACACCTGAAGAAGGTCGGAGGTTACATCGACCGAAACGTTGTGAAAACCACACTCAAGATGAGAACAGTGGTCCAATGAATCCAAATAATATGAAGAACCAATCTTCATCTCAAAAATTCAGAAACGTCAAATAAATGTTTAATTATTTTTTTTTTTAAATCTGCATTGATTTTTCCTATGTAATACCTTTTACCTTTAT
Organism: Euprymna scolopes; assembly: GCF_053919585.1. Lineage (NCBI taxonomy): Eukaryota > Metazoa > Mollusca > Cephalopoda > Sepiida > Sepiolidae > Euprymna > Euprymna scolopes. Next base: position 85,069,167 of record NC_136484.1, on the reverse strand, counting down.
AAATTTTATTGAAATTGCACATTTAACTGCATTTTTTAATATATTTCATCCGATTCATAAATTTTACAGTTAACATTACATAATTCAAATATATTTTATTTTCTTTCATAGATTGTGAGATAATAATGCAATGCTTATAAAAAGATTTTAACTGCAAGCAACAAAAAATTGACTGGAAAATCAATTTTTTGTTTTGTTTTTTGCACAAGTAAGAGAAATTGAGAACAAATACTCACACCTCTCAAAATAATGTCACACGCCTTTTTTTTCTACAGTCATGTAATTGAAATTAAATGTCCCTATATATATATATATATATATATATATATATATATATATATATATATATATATATATATATATATATATATATATATATATATATATATATATATATATATATATATATATATATATATATATATATATATATATATATATATATATATATATATATATATATATATATATATATATATATATATATATATATATATATATATATATATATATATATATATATATATTTTACTTTAAAAGATTAAAGGGAATTAATCTAATATATTAATATTGATATATTTATCTCCCTTTGTATTTCTGTATAGATGAGTTGTTTCCCTATTATTTGTATTGATATGTATGAATAAATATATATAGAGATACAAATGTTGGCGCTGTTTTACATTGTTCTGAGGGAGACACCTCTCTAATAATAATAAATCATGCTGTCAGTAAGTTTTCACAAGTGGTTTAAAAAATATATACTTTTATGTTTTTCGATTTGTTTTTTTTTTATAGAGGGGATATTCAATTATAAAACTTGTATAGTTTTTAGCAGGTGCTAATTCGCCGTTTTCCGTTATAATAATACAAAATGTAGTCTTTACGCGACTATTAAGTGTTTTTAATTTCATATCACGACGCTAAAACCAACGAACCAACGATATTTTCTTAGATAAACACATTAACGATATTTTCTTAAACACATTTTAAAAAAAGAAAAAAAAGAAGCTGCAGCAACATTTTTTTACAACTACTTTTTTTTTTAATTAAAAAATAAATGGGGGTTGTATTACTGTACACATAGATTCGTAAAAGTTACCAAAAAATAAATGTTATCAAAGGCAAGATAAGTTACTTTTCCACCTAACTGGATATGCTTTTAGTGTTTTTATTCAATGTAACATGTTTATTCAGCTCGAAAAACATACAGTGCTTACCGATGTATTGAAAAATTTTAAATGGCACCAGAATCTCTCTTTGACTAAGTAAGTTTGGAAAAGGGGATATAAGTAAAAAAAATTTTAAAAATAGACAAAATACGGTTAAAAACTCGCTCAATATATGTTACCGTGAAATAGGCTGACATATATTCAGTGTGTTTTTAACAGTATTTTGCATCATTTTTATTTCTAATTCCTTTTCCCAAACTTACCAAACTTGTCAAAGAGGGCGCCATTGTAAATTTTCCAATACATAGGTAAACACTGTATGTCTTTAGAGCTGAATAAACATGTTACAATCAATAAAAACACTATAAACATATCCAGTTAGGTAGAAAAGTAACTTATCTTACCTTTGATAACATATATTTGTTATATATTTGTTTTTTTTACAACTTTATCGAATTTATGTGTACAGTAATAGTACAAATCCAGTAAATGCTATGGCAAGGGTTTTTGTTAATCTTAAAAATTCAAAGAATGAAACTCTTTAATAAAACAAGGATGAAACTTTTAAAGCTGCGCCGACATTTTTTTACTATAACAAATATTAATAACACCAACATCTAGTGTTTAACATTACAAAAAAAATGAAAATTCGACGATAGTTGTAGAGGAATTGTAATTTTTATTTAAAAAAATATATATATATATGTGATGTTGGTTTTATTAATATCATAAGTTGTTGTTTTTTTTTCAGTAAAAAAAAAAACTGCAACTTTTTTTCATATTTTCATCCTTGTTTTATTAAAAACTTTTGTTTAAAAAAAATTAAAATTTCCTATCTTCGCTTTTAATCTATTAATAAAAAATATGTAGGAAAAAGTTGCTGCAGCTTCTTTTTAAATGTTTTTATCTCATGAAATATTTTAAAATGTTTTTATCTCATGAAAATATCTTTGGTTCGTTGGTTTTAGCGTCGTAAATTATGATATGAAAACAGAAACGATTCTCTTAATCTTAAAGATTAAATTTTGTATAATTAATTTTATCAACTTTGTTACAAAACATTAAAAAAGCTGCGACGAATTTTTTATAAAAATTTTATAAATTTTTTTAATATAAATTCGTCGTAGCTTTTTTTTTTTATGCTTTGATTTAATAAAAAAAAAAAAAGTATCGCTGCCGCTGCATCGAGTGTCCTAAATTATGAGATGAAATAAATAAATAAATAAATAAATAAACGAATCTCTTAGTAAACGAGAGTTGTCTCCCTCAGAACAATGACAAATTGTAATACAGCGCCATATTATACTGTATAGTATACTCTAGTTGTACTATCTTTGCGTTTTCGTGAGTATTTGTATTAGTTAATTTTTATTAATATTGTTATATTTTATTTTACTAATTAACATTGTTTGCTTAATTTTAAGAAGTATTCTACTTTTTACTATTAAATTTATTGTCTGAGATATCGTCTCTTCAATGAATGTTTATTTCGCTATGTCTAACGAGTTATGTCCCTTGCACACCCTTTCTATACAAACATCTACCAGTATACTATTTGTACTTAGTAATTATATATTTTCGATAGAATATTAAAATATTAATTTAATCAAAGAATTATAAGTTAGAAAAGCATTTCATCCAAGGCATGAAAATTGTTAAACAAAATGTTTTTACTATAGGCTTTAAAAATAGAGGTACAAGATTCAATTTGAAATTTATTTATCTTCAAAGTGCACTTTTATACATTTTACAAAGTAAGGTATAAAAATTTAATACCTTACTTTGTAAAATGTATAAAAGTGCACTTTGAAGAATAAATAAATTTCAAATTGAATCTTGTACCTTTATTTTTAAAGCCAGTAAAGTAAAAACATTTTGTTTAACAATTCTCATGCCTTGGATGAAATGCTTTTCTAATTTGTATCGTATCTTTTTAAGATTATATTTTATTTAATTTGTTAATTTGGATAAAAAAAAATGAATGTGATTTTGCATGTATTTATAAAAACTCTCTATTTCAGTTTGTATTTCTCTTCACACCACAACTCATTTTTGCAACCCCCTCTTTTTATTATTACAGGTTTGAATATTCTTTCTCTGTTTCAGTTTGTATTTCTCCTCACACCACAACTCTTTTTTACAACTCCCTCTTTGTCATACATGTCTGAATAATGAGAAAATCTGAATTTTTTTAACAAAAACTTTAAAAAGAACTTTAGATTAATTTTTTTTAAACTTCTTTCAGAATAGAAAATCTTTACAATTTAATAAGGAACATATTTATATAGGTTTCATTAAAAATATTCGGTAGATAACGATAAAAATAGAGATGAAAATTTCAAAAGGACTGTATAACTGGTTACGCTCAATAGTACTCCTCGCCAGCGAAAGTCTTTGTTATTGTTATTCTATTATTATTATTTAAAACATTTTGTGTCCTGCTCTTTCATGCGAGGACTGATAAATTGTAGATGTTGGCAATTATGAAGGGGACATAACTCTACTTTTACTAAGATTAGTTTTATTTTTTTCATACGATAATTCGGGACGACTATTTTTTTTGTTTCAAACAAGGAATTTTGTTTGTTTTTTTGTTTTTGTTTTTTTTCAACTACTTTATTTAACGTAACAATTTTTTAAGTAAAAAGTTTAAGTAGATACTTTTATTTATTTATTTGCATTTTATTTTTTTCGCATATTTTGCTTAAGAAAATTACTTAAGTTTGACTCTTTGAAAAAAAAAAATGGCCGTATCTTAATAAATGTATCGATTATATTTACTTTCTTTACATTATAACAATACGCTAGAGATATTAAAATGAATGGATAAGGAATATTTCAGTTGCGCATACAGTTGTCATATCCACCCACGCAAATTCTGTAGAAGTAAAAAGTAAACTGTGCTTCTTCACGCAAACATAGGACAAGGCAACATCACGTGACAGGACGTTCATTTTCTGTCCAATCAACACTCAAAGAAAACACTTTCTATAATCTTTTTCTAACAGCCTTCATGGGGAGCCACACAGGAGTGTATAAAACCCACTGGCGTGCAAAATCCAAACCAGTTGAGCCAGAGTTCCATTCAGTTCAGTTCAGGATGCAGTACCACAGATGAGCAACTTGCTGTTCGACTCCATCTTGTCGGCGTAAAATCACTAACATGACTTTGTGTGTCTTTTCCTCTTGGCTCCTTTTCTCCCTGCTGGCTGGCAACAAACCACCCCGGGGCTTTGGCCCCAGACTAAGCAACATGGTGCAAACACAAAGGGAAAAATATGTTTTTGCTGCTCAACACTATTCATTTTTCGAGCCGAGCAGAATAATTACTTGAACAATTGACTCGACTACATTTTTGGAGCAAAATTACCGCACTACTGGAACTAACTAATATAACAAATTTTAATTCCTTTTGTAAAGAAAAAAAAAAGAAATATTTTATCTAAAAAAACATGATTGTCTCAGTCGGGGGAGGTTTTCTCCTTTCATCTGTTGTTACAGTTCTTTTACTCAAATTCTATCTGACTCTACGTAAGAACTACATATTAAGTCCTCACGACTATGCATGATTCTAAAAATCTAACATTTTTTCTAAGAACTCATTTCCAAGAACTATGAACATCTCATAAATCATTTAATGACTTAACCTTTCCCTCGCATGTTGACAAGGCACACAGATATAAAATCGAACAAAAATTGATTTATTTTTATTATTAAAAAAAACTTAAAAAATGTTAAACATGTTCGTTTGACAGAATCTGACACTTTTATTATTTTTTTTATTTTTTAGTAAGGTGTGAGCGATTTTCATCCATGTGCACATTGCTGATATGACGCTAGCATTGATGAAGATTGGCCATTCCTTATTAGCAGCCATTATGCTCATTCCCATTACAACATTAAATAAAATTTTAAAAAAAAACAAAAAAACAACATTTTCTTGTTTGAAAGAAGAAAATAGTCGCATCTTTCATGATTGCTAGTACCGTAATTTTTCTTAAACAAAACATTCGAGTAAGAAAAAATATTAAAGAAAAAAAATAATAATAATAACAGCAAAAATTATCTATTATATTTACTTTTTAAATTTTTTTTAGCACTTCTTTACAATAGTGTGTCATCCTTAGGGTTCCTATTTACTTGTCTATCCACGAAGGCAGAGGTAGACACAAGGTCGGTTTTTAATGTGGGGAAAATCCAGCTTCCCCAAAAGAGACATTCTGGATAGGTATAAAAAAAAATTGTCTCAGTCATGAAGGATTTCTCCAGCTTCCCCAAAAGTGACATTCTGGATAGGAACAAAAAAATTGCCTCAGTCATGAAGGATTTCTCCTCCACTGACTGAGGACAGAAATGGTGAAGTGTAGCATCAGAACAGATACTACACAGTGATCTTGACCCAAAGGCCAATGCCAGACCATGTAGCCAAATTTTCATAAACAAAAACAAGCCAATTGAAATGACAAAGATTGTGTGCATAAATATATAAACATTTACTTAATTTATTTTTTGTGTGCTTGTGTAGATTGATAATGTGTCCTCCCAAAATTACGGAAAATTAAAAAAAAAATTATTAAAAACAAATTTTTTTATGATCTGGCAAATCTGAGGATGACACGATATTGTAAAGAAGCACCATTAGTTGAAAAAATATTTTTAGTCACGAGATTGCGCTCCAACCTATAAATTCCACAATTTTCACTTTTTAAAACTTTTTTCCAGTTAATCCTCTCGATTATGTTTAATATTTTTATGACTTTTATTGTCGGGGATCAGTTTTCAATTATAACGTTCTACTAAATTGAACACCCCATCATTGAGAAAAATAGCAACTCTTTCACGTCACTGTCTAAAAAAGAAGTTTAGAAAGGAACATTCTTAACCCACTCCCCCCCCCTCTCTCTCTCTCTCTCTCTCTCTCTCTCTATCTATCTTTTCTTTAATAAATTATTTATTGCGTTTGGTAACAATGATTTGTTGTGAATTTAAAATAAATAGGAAAACTACTTGTTTGCCCCAAGTATAAATGTAATATTTTAGCTTTGGAGAAAATAACGTTGTATTTAAACCAATTAAATTAAAACTAAACAGAAATTTTATTTATATCAAGTTTCATTGAAATGATTTTCCTTATTTACTTACATGTTTTTTTATTTATTATAAATATATCTCTATATAAATAAAATGAACTCATTTTTTCCCGTCGGATTTTGACCTTAATAGGATTAAAAATCAAGATATTTCATGCAAATATAATATGCACAAACGGCAGAACAATATCTGAGGTGTGTTATAGGCTTATTATTTCTCAAATTCCTCGATAATCTTAGATTTCTATACTTTTTCTGCTGAGAAGTCACGGCCAAAATCGGTTAAGATCAATGGAAGTGGTAAAATATTTTCTCTCTAATAAATTCCTCCTACCCCTGCCACCACTTAACACCGTTTGGGGATCGTTCACAAGGAACAGTTGAGAAGAGAACACCGGTTTGGCTTCGTAGTTCTTTCATGTGAAGATATTTAAAATCACTAAACTAAGCTGCAGTGCTCTGTGGCGTAGTGGTTAGCGTGCTGGACAATTCACATTATATTTTCACGTTCGCGCCGACCTACCGTAGTCGTTTTTTTTTTTTTTTTTTTTTTTGTCCTAAACAACTGGAATGGACTTTTCTTGGTGGCCGAACTGTTAACGTTGCAGATGTTTTTTTTTTTTTTTTTTCACACTTTATTTTCCTACTTTTACTCATGACTCCGGGTTTGATCCTTCCTACTTACCTACCATAACATTTTTTAAAACTTCCCCCCCCGTCCCGGAAACAAACACTCGGGCAACACCGGGTACCCCCGCTAGTATAATATATATAAATAAACTGTGTATTCAATTTTTTGTTTGAATTGAATATTTTTGGAAATTTTTCTTCCGATGCTAAAATAAGACATTACCGTGATAATAGATTTCAGCATACCTGAAAACCTGCAAAAGTCATTTTATAGGCGAGTCTTGAGTTGTAAAAGACAGAGATAGGAAAATCTAGAGAGAGAAGGAGGAGGTTAAGAAAGTTCCCTTTCTAACTCCTTTTTGGACAGGAGTATTCGCCGGTCACGTAAGAGAGTTGCTATTATTTTTTTTCTCGATGATGGTCACTAGGTGAGTATTTAATTTAGTAGAACGTTATAATTGAAAACCGATCCCCAACGATAAAAGTTATAAAATTTTTTTTTAAATTTTTTTGTTAATCTGAAAGGCAAGTCTGTAATCAATGAGATTAACCGGAAAAAAAGTTTTTAAAAAAGTGAAAATTCTGGAATTTAGAGGGAGGGGAATCTCGTAAACGTTTTTTATATATTTTTTTTTTTAAACAAAAATATAGTCGCATCTTTCTTTTCTTACAATTGGGGTCCCAAGAGATCTGCATACAGCGTCAATGCAGACAAAAATGAACTTTGTGTTTTGAAAGTCGAGTGGATAATAAGGTCTGGAAAGAGTAGAGCGAGGTGGAGTATACATTACACATGGCATAACAAGTCTAAAACATGCTGCATAACCAAACGTGTCAGTGGGTATGGACCGGTTCTCAGTGAAAAATTCACCAGGTAGGCTAAGAGAAGTTCCAAACACTCAATCAGCTGGAGTAGTATGCAGGTTTTCTTTAATAATGGAATAAAATCCTAAAAAAACAAGTGATAAACGTTCGCTCCATCTATGTGGTTCTGGTTTGGTGATGAAAGTGTTCTACCATGCCGTTAGCAAAAAGGTGGTAGGCAGTAGTAACATTATGCGAAATTCTAAAAGATTGACGTATGTTCTTGAAGGTATATCAGGAAAATTCTGACCAACAAGTAAAGCAATCTACAATAGTGAGGATGCAGTTGTGACCAGCAGAAACGGGTAGAGGACCTACCATGTTCAGGTGAAGAGGTGAGAAACAAGCATCAGGACTGGGGAAAATTCCCGGGCTGGACTTAGCGTGGCGACGTATTTTGATAGTCTGGTAGGAAATACATGTCTGGGTCTATTAGTGTATGTCCATATTCATATTAGTGTATGTCCATATTCCTATTAGTGTATGTCCATATTCCATAGTTTATGTCCATATTCCATAGTTTATGTCCATATTCATATTAGTGTATGTCCATATTCATATTAGTGTATGTCCATATTCCATAGTTTATGTCCATATTCCATATTTTATGTCCATATTCCATAGTTTATGTCCATATTCCATAGTTTATGTCCATATTCCATAGTTTATGTCCATATTCATATTAGTGTATGTCCATATTCATATTAGTGTATGTCCATAATTATATTAGTGTATGTCCATATTCATATTAGTGTATGTCCATATTCCATAGTTTATGTCCATATTCCATAGTTTATGTCCATATTCATATTAGTGTATGTCCATATTCATATTAGTGTATGTCCATATTCATATTAGTGTATGTCCATATTCCATAGTTTATGTCCATATTCCATAGTTTATGTCCATATTCATATTAGTGTATGTCCATATTCATATTAGTGTATGTCCATATTCCATAGTTTATGTCCATATTCCATAGTTTATGTCCATATTCATATTAGTGTATGTCCATATTCATATTAGTGTATGTCCATATTCATATTAGTGTATGTCCATATTCCATAGTTTATGTCCATATTCCATAGTTTATGTCCATATTCCATAGTTTATGTCCATATTCCATAGTTTATGTTCATATTCCATAGTTTATGTCCATATTCATATTAGTGTATGTCCATATTCATATTAGTGTATGTCCATATTCCATAGTTTATGTCCATATTCCATAGTTTATGTCCATATTCCATAGTTTATGTCCATATTCCATAGTTTATGTCCATATTCATATTAGTGTATGTCCATATTCATATTAGTGTATGTCCATATTCCATAGTTTATGTCCATATTCCATAGTTTATGTCCATATTCATATTAGTGTATGTCCATATTCATATTAGTGTATGTCCATATTCATATTAGTGTATGTCCATATTCCATAGTTTATATCCATATTCCATAGTTTATGTCCATATTCCATATTTTATGTCCATATTCCATATTTTATGTCCATATTCCATAGTTTATGTCCATATTCATATTAGTGTATGTCCATATTCATATTAGTGTATGTCCATATTCATATTAGTGTATGTCCATATTCCATAGTTTATGTCCATATTCCATAGTTTATGTCCATATTCCATATTTTATGTCCATATTCCATAGTTTATGTCCATATTCCATAGTTTATGTCCATATTCATATTAGTGTATGTCCATATTCATATTAGTGTATGTCCATATTCATATTAGGCCAAAACGAAATGAGCTGTGATTAATTTGACTGTTGCGCATTTTCCAAGGTGTGTCAAATTGTGAAAATGCAGGAGGAATCTCTTCCAGCAAGAAAGAGGCAAGTAAGGTCTTGGATGTGCAACAGACATATTGCACTAGATAAGTTTGTTCGAAAATGGACGTGATACCTCTTTTAGTGGAATAGTAGAAGTGTGTATAGAAACACAGAGCACTGTGATGCGTCTAGTGCAGCAGCGTTAGTGCTAAGCTCTTGTTTGCATGCTTTTCACTTCCAGCTTCTGCCACTGGCTAGCCTTTAGGGGAATAAAAAGCAGAATACATAAGCCTTCTCTGCCAGTATAATTAGCCTCTCCAGTGTTAAGACCCCTGACATGCCTCCTCGTTGCCACACACGGATACTGGTGCCTTGCAGCACCAGGCTAAATGTCAGGGGATCTCGGAGCAGCAGGGGGCCCCAGAGGTGATATGACATGGCCCACCAATCGTGGTGACACGCCCTGACACACCACCAACCTTTGCGGGCCCCTTGGCTGGGATAAGGCTAAGAGAAGGAAAACTCTGACTTTAAAATATCTTAATAGTCAGACGGACTGGCTATGAGGTGGTTAACAAACATATAAACTGTTTTCTTTTCCGGCTGTCCGTTGCAACCCCCTTTCCCTGATATCGCACGTCACCCCTACAAGTGCAGTGAAGGAAGGTTTGGAAACCACAGTGTGTGGGTTTCCTCCTGGCAAGTTGCCCACCCTAAACAAATTCATATGCCAATGGCTTTTCCTTCTTTCCTCTGGTTTGATTCTCTCTCTTTTTTTTTCTTTCTTCTATGACAAGACCAGCGGTGATGGGACAAGAGCGAAGGGAGCAGGTTTTGGTGAAACTCAGAGCTCCTAGTTTGGATCTGCATGCTGGTGGTGGACGTGTGAGTGTCACCCTCTCTTGGAACTGTGACTATCCGGAGGCTCGGTACTGCGTGTATGACTGGGCAGGCCTATTGAGGACAACTGCTGCCCACCCTGAATAGGGAAGGCCCTAGAAAATGTGGGCTAAAAATTGGAAGTCACAACTGTGCCTGACTGGAAAGCCGCATCCAGTGGGACACCCTATTTTGCGGTCGAAACCAGAAAAATTCAAAAAACAAATCCACAAATCTAACTTTTGGTGCATGGAACGTACGAATCCTCCTAGACCTCAATGATACAGACAGACCAGCACGATGAACTGCTTTGGTCTCAAAGGAACTTGCGGCTCTTAACGTGGACATTGCTGCACTTAGTGAGACCCGACTCTCAGAGGAAGGTAAACTGGAAGAAAAGGGCTCAGGATACACCTTCTTTTGGAAGGAAAGGGATAAAGATGAAAAAAGAATACACGGAGTTGGCTTTGCTATAAAGTCACATATCATGTATGATCATCAGCTCACACCAACAGGTGTAAATGAGAGACTTATGTCTCTTAGAGTCCCACTGTCTTCTGATAACTTCATTACTGTCATTTCGGCATATGCACCAACCCTAGACGCCGACAGTGAAGTGAAACGAGAATTTTACCAGCAGCTAGGCAAACTTATCACCACGTGACAAATTAATGCTGCTGGGCGACTTTAACGTGAGAGTGGGGAAAAGACCATAGACAGTGGAACTCTGTCATTGGGAAGCATGGACTTGGTAAATGCAACTCAAACGGCCACCTATTGTTAGGACTTTGCTTAGAATTTGAACTATTCATTACCAACACTCAGTTCCAGTTCCCAAATAGACTTAAGACCACATGAAAACATCCTCGATCTCAGCATTGGCACCTTCTAGCCTATGTCATTGTCTGCCAGAAAGATAAAAAGGATATCCATATCACTAAATCAGCACAAAGTGTAGATGACTGTTGGACTGACCACCATCTGGTCATCACACATGCTAAATATACCACCAGAAAGAAGCCTAAATTTGAAATAAAACAGCAATCTCGGAAAAAATATAACCTCTCAAAACTTCACCTAACAGAGATAAAAACAAAATACCAACACACCATCGAACAACAACTTTGTATAAACGCAACCAATTCTTGCAACCTGAAAGAAAAATGGTTGTCAATCAGTAAGATCATTAATGAATCAGCCAAAGTTACAGTCGGTTTAAAGAAAAAGAAGAATCAAGACTGGTTTGATGAAAACTGTGCTGAAATTAATCAACTCATTCAAGAAAGATAAACGCTTGCCATGCTCATGAACAAGACCCTCAAAGCCGGGATAAAACCAACATCTACAGAAACCGCAAAAACAGTGTCAATCAAAATTACGGGAACTAGAAAACAAATGGTGGCAGCTGAAAGCTTTAGAATTGGAGGATTTTGCAGAAGCCCGCGACCTTAGAAATTTTCATGCCGGTGTAAAACAAATTTTTGGCCCCATCAGATCCTTCAACGGAACACTCCTTGCAGCAGACAATGTCATCATCTTCAACGATCCACAATCAATTCTGGATCGTTGGCAGGAGCATTTTGCCACTCTACTCAATAAAGAATCTTCTGCAGATGAGGACTTTCTCAAAATGGTCCCACAGTACCCAGCACAATTATGGATGAATGCACCACCATCATTTACAGAATTTCTAATTGCGATGGAGCAAATGAAAGTAAATAAAGCCCCAGGGTCTGATAATATCCCCTTCAAACTTATCCACCATGGTAGACAACATCTGAAAACAAGACTATTCACTCTCATTCTTAAGATGTGAAAAGAACATCAAGTACCAAAGGATCTGAAAGATGCAGTAATAGTAAGCATCTTCAAAAAGGGTGACCGAAAATCATGTGGCAATTCCTGTGAGATTGCCCTTTTGTCCATAATGGGAAAAATCTTTGCCCGCATAATACTGAATCGCTTGCTGCAAGTCACAGAATCCGTCCTCAGTGCGGCTTCCGTGCCTCTTGGAGAACAATAGATATGATTTTCTGTGCGAGACAGCTGCAGGAGAAAAGCAGGGAACAACAGAAACCCCTCTTTCTTGTATTTTATGACCTGCAAAAAGCATTCGATAGCGTTCCAAGAGATGCAATGTGGAAAGTTCTTCAGCAATTTTGTTGCCCAATCCACTTTGTAGAACGCATCCAGGCACTGCATTAAGGCATGTCAGGGTATGTATTGCACCAAGGCAAAGAAACAAAAAAGTTTCTAGTTACCTGTGGACTAAAACAAAGTTGTGTCCTTGCACCTACCCTTTTTTCCTTATATCTTGCTGCAATGTTGCACAAACTTCCCCCAAATAACCTGGGGGTGGACATTAGGTAGCGTTATGATGGGGGACTTTTCAATCCTGCTAGACTAAAATCTCAAAGCCTTGTGAAATTCCAACACATCACAGAGCTTCAATATGCAGATGATAACATGGTCCTTAGCCATTCAAAGAGATCCGTAAACAACTTCACGGCAGCCTACCATCGCTTCAGACTCTCTGTTAATATTGATGACAAAAATGTTAGTACAACCAGCACCCAATACCATCTTACAGGACGTAAGCATTCACATAAATGACACTCCTCTTGAGCAAGTAGATCACTTTCCATATCTCGGTAGCATAATATCAGAAAAGTGCTCAAATGAGGATGAAATAGAAAGCTGAATTGGCCTTGCTTATGGAGCTTTCGGTAAACTGATGAAGTGCATCTTCAATAATAAACATCTTTCAATAAAAACTAAACTCATGGTATACCACGCAATTGTTATACCTACGCTTCTGTATGAGTGTGAGACCTGGACTACATATGAGAGTAAATATGCATAATTCCAATGCATGGATAGAGAATTGAGGTTTAAAAAGTTCTGTCATCTGAATAAGCTAATAGGGATTTCCCTCCCCACTACTACCTCGATCTGACATGGTAAAAAAAAAAAAGAAAAAATTAGTCAGGAAATTGTTTTAAAATAAGAGAGTTAAGAATGGTTTAGATGTGTTTGAGAGTTAAAAAATAAAATTACATAGAATGATATGAGCACACACGAAAAAAAGAGGGTTAGGTTTGTTTGTTTGTTTTTTTTTAAAGTGAGCATAAAAATGTACTTAGCTTAAAGTTACATCTTCATGGATTTTCGGCCACCATGCAAATGACATTAAGGAATTCTACCCTTTCTATCCCAGGTCATTGGGGTGGGGGTGGGGGTGACTCACTTTACATTTGAGGTCGTCCAGTAAAAGGTTTCCTCTTCTTTTTTAAGGAGAAGGAGATGGAAAGAAACCAATATTCTGCTTATATATTTTAAATAGATTTTGAACGTCGTCACATTTATATTTTACAACATTTACTTAGTCAGGCATGAATTAAATTAAAAACTGAGTAATGGCAATTAGGCTGAAAAGAAATATAGGAGCAATACCTAATCTGAAATCAAGACAATTTCATGACTGAAATATTTTGAGGTCAAGAATTCTGGCGAAAGAACTGACCCATTAAATTATCGCCCCATTAGCCTCCTCCCACTTTTTGCCAAAATATTTGAGACATTAATTAACCATGCTCTAATTCATCACCTTACAGATGCTAAACTTCTGACTGACCAACAATATGGATTTAGACGAGCCTGTTCCACAGCAGACATCCTTACTGTAATCTCTGAACGCATATACCATTCACTGGACAAAGCGGGGGAGGGCAGAGCGGTAGCTATATCTAAGGCTTTTGACAGGGTATGGCATGAGGGTCTCCTCAAGAAAATTAGATCATACGGTATCACTGGTAGAATACTTAACATAATTAAATCCTTCTTAGATAAGAGAAAAATCCAGGTTGTCCTCGACGATCGTACATCTAAACAATATGATATAAATGTGGGAGTGCCCCATGGGTATATCCTTGGACCTCTACTGTTCCTGATATTCATAAATGACCTCCCCGACAAAATTGCCTCTGAGATGGGTATATATGCTGATGACACTACACTCTATAACAGGCATGACAGGAAAACAAATGAACACATATCTAAAGAAATGGCAGAAACACTAGAGGATGACCTCCAATCTGTAGTGGAATGGGGACAAAAATGGATGGTCACGTTCAATGCCACCAAGACTAAACTAGTTTCATTCAATAATTACAAGAAACCTTCTCTACCACCTATAGCAATGACCAACGACTCTTTATCTGAGAGTACATCTTTCAAACTCCTTGGCCTAACGTTCACAGGAAACATGAGTTGGAACAATTACATTGAAAGCATTGCCAGGGCCGCTGAAAGGAAAACTACTAACACCCGAAAGTATCCTGTACCTCTATAAGGCAACCATTCGCCCATGTATGGAGTATTGCTGTCATATTTGGGCTGGTGCATCGGCTACTAGTCTCTCGATCCTTGATAAGGTTCAAAAGAGAGTCGCAAATCTGATAGGCCCTGAACTGGCATCTAAGCTTCAGCCTCTGTCCCAGACCCGACAGGCTGCAAAATCCCACCCCCACACTATAGAGATCCCTAGATGTAAAAGATCTTTCTACTCCAGTAGTTTCTTCCCCAGAACCGCTAGACTTTAGGTCCCTGCTTCCCCAACTGTACTGACGTGCAGAAGTTCAAGTGCAACGTGAACCGACATCTTGCTGCCCAAATCCCTACATAGAACCTCAGTAGTTGTTGCCCCTGATAGTAGCCCCCTACACCAAAGTGGTAGTGTGTCTTGTTTGGGGTGAAAATGTAATAAAAAAGAAAAAAAAAACTATATACCAAAGTGATCTCATTAAACTCGAAAAATTCCACCAACAAAAACTTCGAGCTATACTGAACATCAAATGGTATAACTATGTAACCAACACAAGCGTTCTTGAGAGAGCAAACAGCTGCAGTATTGAGGCCACCACCATGAGGCACAGACTTCGTTGGTTGGGGCATATCCTCGGAATGGATGGAAAGACTCCCTCGACAAACCCTGTACTCGGAGCTAGCCACAGGAAAAAGACCTATCAGCCGCCCTCTACTGCGATATAAGGACCAACTCAAATCTACCCTAAAAAACACCGGATTTGATCTTCACATCTGGGAAACAACATCTCAGGATCGGTGTCTTAGAAGCCATCTACGATCGAAACACAGAGGGAAGAGGAAACTGAAATTCTCGGATACGAGAAATCGGCCGACGACCACTCTCCTGTTCCACTGGTTGTTTTAAGCTGTTAAGATCATCTACAACATTTGAATCACCGGGTAAATATTTAATATCCACAGAATATTGCATAACAAAATCCATCTGCCGTAATTCTCTCTCAGAGTATATTTCCCCCCAAAAAATGATGTAAGGGAAACAATCAAAGATTTGTGATTAATGAAAATAGTGAATTGTCTCCCTTTCAACATCAAATAGAAATGTTTTACTGCTAAATACATAGAGAGTACCTATTTACTATGCCTCCCCACGGGACAGAGTTAGACACCAGGGTCGTTTTTTAACATGGAGAAAAGGTACAAAAATAAAAATTGTCTCAGTCGTGAAGGATTTCTCCTCCACCGAAAGAGAACAAGAAATGGAAGTGCAGCTGAAGAACAGATACTAATTCACATCCAAAATCGCTGTATTTACGCTGAGAAGTGCTGCTCTGCTCAGCTAAGCAGAAAAGAAAGACAGTGGTCGCATTTGACTATCCACTAACTAATGGAGTTCAGCTCCAACAGCAACAGCATCAGAAGTGTCGGTTGAAAGAAGAAGCTTAATTGTTGGGTTGGAGTTTATGAAAGAAGTTTCGTAAAATATGCCAGGGCCGTTTTGGAAACGTGAAAAGTGAAAAGCTGCCAGGGCTTTCTCTGTGAGAGACAAGGTTTTTGTACGCATGCACAGTGATTTGGTAAGTTCGAACA
Organism: Euprymna scolopes; assembly: GCF_053919585.1. Lineage (NCBI taxonomy): Eukaryota > Metazoa > Mollusca > Cephalopoda > Sepiida > Sepiolidae > Euprymna > Euprymna scolopes. The sequence goes on along the minus strand of NC_136484.1, from coordinate 85,052,828 downwards.
GGTGATGTGAATAAAACGACGGTAGTAGTTCACGAGTCCAATATAATGACGTAGTTGACACAAAGAGGTGGGTACAGGAAAATCTTGGATTGTTTGCACTTTCGACGGCAAGGGACGTAGATCCAGATTTATCAATTCGGAGTCTAAGGAAGTCAAAAGAATGAAAACCAAATTCGCACTTTGCAATATTGATTTTTAATTTGAAGAATTATAAGCACTGAAAACTTCGGTCATGTGAGTCAAATGTTCTTCCTAAGCGGAACTAACTTGCAATCAGTATATTGTCGACGTACACGAAAACAAAGGGTAATCTACGAAATACTTCATGAATAGAAATTTGGAAAGTCTGGGCCGCATTATGCAATCCAAAATGTAGACGCCCTTAACTTAAAATTTCACCAAAAATCAGGAAATTAACCAATTTTAATGAAATTTTCATCAAATAATGACCACGGAATATAATGAATCCATTATTTTTATTTGAATCTTAGTGAAAATGTATTGTTTTATTTAAACAAAAAAACACCTTTACTAAAGCTATGGTTTTCAGTAATAAAATGAAAATTAAGCATCGTACATTGTAACAATTACAAAAAAATATTAATTATTTTAGTAATATCATGAAAAATGTCCCTAAAGTCCGTATTAACGAGATCGATATTACCATTGAATTAAACATTGTTTATTCAATATTTTCACATATAAAAGTTATAATTGACAAAATATGTTCTTTTTTTAAGGTTTTATATATATATATATATATAAATATATATATATATATATATATATATATATATATATATAGTAATTTATAAAATATATATGGCGATTAAGCTACACTGAATATTCCGCGTTGAAGGACTCTTCAGACGCGGAATATTCAGTGTAGCTTAACCGCCATATATATTTTATAAATTACTAACTAGCTGTACCTACGTATTGAGCACTTTTGAAGTAAATACTTAAAGTTTACGCATAAATCTATACTTTCGTATATTAATTTTATGTGAGTAAATTAAGTAGTTATATATATATATATATATATATATATATATATATATATATATATATATATATATATATATATATATATATAAAACATAATTTTTATTTGTAAGATTCTAATATTTTCATTGGATGGATGATCATGTAATCATCAGTGTAAGTTTTATATAATCTTGAAAAATAACATAAAATTGAAAAATTGAAAAGCAGGAACACAGAAAAATAATTAAATTAAAAAATGGTGAAAATATATATACAAACGTTCACTGTAGGTATGTATGGGTGCACGTCAACTCGGTTTTGTCTCCCCCCCTCCACCTCTTCCTTTTAAGCATCCGATGTCATGTTCAGATACGCTTTTAGATAGTTTTATGTGGTTCCATACTTTTTTAATTTTGCCATCATGTTTTATTTAGCATGAATGAACAAACCTCATTGCTACAACTGGCACATTTTTGCATAATTATTACCTTTTTTAGCAAAAGTCAAGTACATTTATTTCATTAATTCATTAATTCTAAATAATTTACTTGGAAATAATTCAAGAAAACTTATGTTTATCTTGCCAGAAAAATTTAAAGACAATCTTATTCATAATTACGTGAAATGATAATTTGAGATAAGATTGTCCATGTATCTTTTTTTATTTTACACCCTTTTTTTCTTTGAGAGATTAACTTTAAGATATAATCTTTCAAACACAATCAAAAGGTAATTAAAAATTTAAAAAGTATTATGATCAGCCGACGTTCAAAACCATGTCTCTCACTGAATCAGCCTGCATGTATTATTATTGAGATTTTGGAAATTTAATGCAATACATATTTTCGTGTCTGATTTGTATTTGAATTGAAATATTCTTTAATAAGACAAATTTTCACTGATTTCAAAGACACAAAATTGGTCCCAACCCTTAGTAGAGGCCATTTTGAAACGACGATAGCGTTGTAGCGTCTACCCCGGAACTAATTTTGACAGTGACATTGAACATTCACCGTTTCCGGAGAGCTCCAAAAAAAGACAAAAAAAGCAGTGGCGCTAAATTCGAGGAGTCTCTCGCTCTCTTTTTGATTGCGAACACCAGAGGAGTAAGACGCGTTACTGCCACGCTCTGTAGCTCATGCGTGACACACCCTGTGCCGGTTCCAATGGTGAAACCATACAAAAAAAAGAAAAACATTCTTCTTATCTATTCACTCCGCTCCTTACCCGAATGGCTTTTCTAAAGAAAATTAATTTATCGTTTCTTTCCAACTTAACGCCAAAAACATTTGACCAGTCGGGAAGGATTTCTTCTTCTTTTTTTTTCAGACTCAAAAGAAACACGAGTGTGATACACCAGGGCAAATAAATTTACACCTCTTATAACAAGCCAAGTCTGATTATTTGTTTTTAATTAATTTTTCTAAACATTTGTTTTCTTATTAATGTTTTTGAAAAATTAATTTTAAGTGAGCTGTTTGTTGTTTTGCCCAGCGAGCACCTTGCTTCACTGGTGACCCCTTATTTTCGTCAGATTTTGGCAGAACACGCAAGGAATTGTGGATAATGTCAATAAGGAAGAATTATCTGTAATCACACAAGAGAAATTTCTCAGCGACCACGCGCACGCCGAATGACGTATATGTCGACCTTAGCGGCACATCGGTTTTTCTAGGCGTAAAGGATCTCACAGAGATTTTCTGCGGTCATCGTTCTCTTCAACGCGTTCCCCACGATGGACAGTGAGGCGCTTCCTTCAACGACGGCTACTCAGGCTATTTTGAGGATTCCTCCTTTTTGGACGCACGATCCAACATTATGGTTCGCACATGTAGAGGCCCAGTTCTACACGCAAAGGATCCTGAGCGATGTGACGAAATTCAACCATGTGGTGGCCGCATTAACGCATGAAGTAATGGTGGAGGTTCGCGACCTGATCATGTCACCCCCTTGATCGATCAGCTATGATTATTTCAAATTGGAATTGATTCGTAGGACAACCGATTCACAGCAGAAACGCCTTCGTCAACTTCTCGTAGAAGAAGAACTCGGAGATCGGAAACCGTCTCAGTTACTCAGACGTATGAAGCTGTTGATGGGTGAGAACTCACTACTGCCGGACATACTTAAACAACCTTTCGTCAATAGACTGCCGTCGAGTATTCAAATGATACTCGCCTCTTCGAATGACTCCACAACCATTGAGGAGCTAGCGGACCTAGCCGACAAAATTATGGACGTGACCGTTTCCATAGCCCCAGTTCACACGCACAGCTCTAATGATGCCCTGCCTAACGTCGCAAACCCCTCCATGGATATACGCGAGGAACTAGAGCGACAGGCTCAAATGATTCACAACCTGAGTGAACAGTTACGTGGCCTCGAGCTCAAACCAAAAATGCATAAGCACCCCACTGAGCGAGTCTGTCCCCGGCGATTTAGCAGCACTCAGAACAGCGGTGGGCTCTGCAAGTACCACGCGCGTTTCAGTGAAAGAGCTTACCGATGCCACCAGTCATGTTCATATACGAAGAAACGTCTCTCGGGAAACGCCCAGGCCAGGCAGTAGGAGTGGCAGACACTCCTGGCAAGAACAACATTGGTCGCACCCTGTACGTGACTGATAGAACCACTGGTATACGATTTCTCGTTGATACCGGTGCGGAAGTCAGTATCATCCCTAAGAAGTTCGTGAAAGAGAATCGTCCTCAATCAAACTTATTTCTACACGCAGTGAATCACTCCTCCATTCCTACTTACGGAGAGACATCGATAACATTAAATCTTGGATTACAGCGCGCACTATGTTGGGTCTTCATCGTCGCAAAGCTACCCGTTCCGATTTTAGGGGCGGATTTTCTGCACCATTTCGGCATCCTTGTAGATGTCAAACGTGGCAAACTCATTGATAATAACACTGGACGTTCCATGCAAGGTATGATCAGTGGGTCGACTGAGATCAGCCCAGTTATACATAAAGACACCACGGATCCGTATACAGATTTGCTGCGAGGTTTCCCAGAATTAACTCGCCCTACATTTAATGGTGACAAAGTTAAACACGATGTCACTCATCATATCCAAACAAGGGGACCGCCTGTGAGCGCGCGCCCACGCTGACTTAAACCCGATCGTTTAAGGGCGGCTAAACAAGAATTTCAGCACATGTTGGATTTAGGCATTATTCGACTCTCTAATAGCAACTGGTCATTGCCACTCCACATGTTGCCAAAAACATCAGCCGGCGAATGGCGCCCTTGTGGGGATTACCACGCACTTAACAGTCGCACTACTCTGGACAATTACCATATTCCGCATCTGCAAGACTTTTCTAACTCACTTCACGGAAAAACAGTGTTCTCCAAAATCGACCTTGTTCGCGCGTACAACCAGATTCCCGTACACCCAGAGGATGTTTCTAAGACTGCGATCACAACTCCTTTCGGCCTTTTCGAATTCTTACGCATGCCCTTTGGATTACGTAATGCAGGGCAATCTTTTCAACGCTTTATCGACGCAGTTTTGCGAGGACTACCATTCGTCTATGCATATATCGACGATCTCCTCGTGGCAAGTGCATCAGAACGTGAACACTTACAGCATCTGCAGCAGTTATTTCACAGATTGACAGATTATGGCGTTATTATTAACCCCCAAAAATGCGAGTTTGGAGTTTTTTCACTTTCGTTTCTCGGCCATTTAATCGACAAAGAAGGTATCCGTCCCCTTCCAGAGAAAGTCCAATCTATAGTCGATTACCAAGCTCCCACTTCACTTTGTAAACTTCGAGAGTTCCTCGGTTTAATTAATTTCTATCGACGTTTCGTGCCCCATTGTGCTGAAATCGCGCAGCCATTAACCGACGTACTCAGAAATAAAAACAAAAAAAATGAGATGATTACATAAAGCGAAACGGAATTACGTTCCTTCGATAAGGTCAAGCAGGCATTAACAGAAGCGACAATGTTGTTTTTTCCCTGTCCAGATGCACCCCTAGCTTTATCCGTCGATGCATCCGACGTTGGCATTGGAGGTGTACTGCAACAATTAGTGGATAATACTTGGCAACCACTAGCTTTTTTCTCAAGGCATCTTCAGCACGCTGAAACCAAATACAGCACTTTCAGCAGGGAACTTTTGGCCGCATACTGCGCAGTTAAACACTTTCGTTACATGTTGGAAGGATCCACATTCACACTTTTTACGGATCACAAGCCGTTATCGCATGCTTTGCTTGCCAAGCCCGGAAAACACTCACCCAGGGAAGCTCGCCATTTGGATTTCATATCACAATTTACTGTGGATATCAAGTATATCAGAGGGAAGGAGAACGTAGTTGCAGATGCATTGTCGAGAATGCACATCGATGCTATTCAAGCGATTGACGAGATCGACCTCCACCAGATCGCCATCAACCAACGGGATGACGAAGAACTAAATCGCTTACGTCACTCCGAAAATCTAACTTTCAAGCAAGTCCCAGTACCTTGTTCCAACGAGACGATATGGTGCGATGTTTCAAACGGTCATGAACGCCCCTATGTACCCCTTAAGCATAGGCGAGCTGTCTTCTTTCAATTACACAACTTGTCACATCCTGGCATTCGTTCCACGCAGAAGCTGGTGACTTCTCGTTTCATCTGGACAGCCATTAACCAAGACGTTCGCGAATGGACCAAGAGTTGCGTCCCTTGCCAGATATTGAAAGTACAGAGGCATATTAAAAGTCCCCTTGCTACCTTCGCAACCCCTGAGGCACGATTTCAACACGTTCACATAGATTTAGTGGGTCCACTCCCACATTCGAGAAACTGTACATACTTATTGACTTGCATCGACAGATTCTCTAGATGGCCTGAAGCCATCCCCATCGCAGATATTTCCGCAGAAACTGTTGCCCGAGCCCTGGTTACACATTGGATATCGCGTTATGGTGTGCCTCACACCATCACAACCGATAGGGGCAGACAATTCGATTCCTATCTTTTTTCTGAGTTGTCTCGCCTACTGGGAAGCAAACACATAAGGACTACCTTGTACCACCCGGCGGCAAACGGCATGATCGAGCGTCTGCACCGTCAGTTGAAAGCAGCTATTAGAGCACATTCCGACCCTAATAGGTGGAGAGAGTACCTCCCCTTCATTCTATTAGGCATCAGATCCACCATAAAAGCAGATATTGGCCGAAATGATTTACGGAACAACGCTGACTCTCCCGGAACAGATGGTCGCACCGACCACTCCTACACGCATGCCTGACCCAACAAGTTATACCTCTCGTGTGAGGGAATACTTGGCGAAACCTTTTAACATTGCCCCGAGAACACAGAACACACGCACTCACGTCCCTAAAGACATACAATCGTGGACTCATGTGTTTGTTCGGAACAATGGAGGCACAGCTCGACTGCAAACACCGTATTCCAGTCCCTTTAAGGTATTGTAAAGTTCTTTGTTATCGACATTGACGGAAGACGAGATTCAGTCAGTGTTGATCGCCTGAAGAAAGCTATTCTGGGTGACAATGTGCTAGCACGCAAACGGACACAAAACACTGCAGTTCAGAACGGAAACTTCGATTCATCAGTAATTACAACTTCTACCAGATCGGGCAGATCAGTGCAACGTCCTCACCGATTTGCTGTGTATACCCAGTGACTTTTCCACTTTCTTTTGTTCGACATACTGTCTAGTAGGGGGGTATGTAGCGTCTACCCCGGAACTAATTTTGACAGTGACATTGAACATTCACCGTTTCCGGAGAGCTCCAAAAAAAGACAAAAAAAAGCCGTGGCGCTAAATTCGAGGAGTCTCTCGCTCTCTTTTTGCTCGCGAACACCAGAGGAGTAAGACGCGATTCTGCCACGCTCTGTCGCTCGTGCGTGACACACCCTGTGCCGGTTCCAATGGTGAAACCGCACAAAAAAAAAGAAAAACATTCTTCTTATCTATTCACTCCGCTCCTTACCCGAACGGCTTTTCTAAAGAAAATTAATTTATCGTTTCTTTCCAACTTAACACCAAAAACATTTGACCAGTCGGGAAGGATTTCTTCTTTTTTTTTCGGACTCAAAAGAAACACGAGTGTGATACACCAGGGCAAATAAATTTACACCTCGTATAACAAGCCAAGTCTGATTATTTGTTTTTAATTAATTTTTCTAAACATTTGTTTTCTTATTAATGTTTTTGAAAAATTAATTTTAAGTGAGCTGTTTGTTGTTTTGCCCAGCGAGCACCTCGCTTCACCGTCTTTGGGTATTGCCGAGAACCACATCAACAATTAATATAATTTGTGCATAAAAGCATGTTTTTCCGGCTATAATTTCAATGTTTGTATTTTTTCGTTCATTTTTGTTTTTGTATTGAGTAAGGAACTTTTGTTGAAGTCAGTATGATTATGAAAGATTTTATTGTTTCACTTGAGCATGAAAATAAAACTTGAAGCGCGTCAATCGACCATACAACTAAGAAAGTAAACATAGGGCAAAGAGGTAACGACAATAGCAAAAACATGATAAACACAAGATGATCGGTTAAAGACGATACGTACCGTGTTTTATTAACCACAGGAAAACAGTTAATGGTGAGGCAATGGGCATCGTAAACCAGAATGTTTGGAGCGAGAACGGGTGTTTCGCAGATTTGAAATTCGTGCGTCCACGAGGAAGTATAACGTACCTCAGGTTGGTCCGGGTCGTGTAGACGAGATCAGATAATAGAAACTTGTAGTCGGACAATGTACTGGACGTTGATGGGCACTGGAAGCCGGACATCAGTGGGTACTGGAACGGGCTATGGGCATCAGTGGGCGCTGGAATAGGCTACTCGACGTCCATAGACAATGGAGCAGGTGTTGGGACACCACCACCGAGAGACAAGGGTTATTCACTGAAAAATAGCATGATGTAAAATAGGCAAAGCAAGCAAGATCTGCCGAAGAGCTCTTATTCATTATTGCTTGTCTGACTGACTATCGATAAAGAATAAAAGCGGTTTGAAAAAAAAGAATGAAAAAAAATTATTACTATATTGAAAAAGAGAAAAATAATGAACACGATTTATACTTAAATTTAACTTTATTCAATATTAATTAAAAAACAAACTTATTCAATATTAATTAAATAACAAAAATTAATTCAAAAACTAAAGTTGTGAGGTGCCCCTGCATTAACAGATGAATATTACGGTTTAGTATGGATCATGAAGACTAAATTTCGTTTATTATTTTCATTGGGAGTAATTTGAAAACAATTTTACATAAATTTTATATAGTTTTAAACAATTTTTATATCAACACATATGTAGCAGATATAAGTGGAACTTTTTTCTTTTAACGAATCAATGCCATTTGGCCACATACTGACCAATCAGGGTTCCTATCCCCTAAGGAAATCGGCCAGCATCCGGTTTGAGGAATAAGAAGAACTCGTCCTTACGGAGAGAAACACTAAACAGAACAGACCTCCTTTTCTTCGCTCACTCTCCCTCTCTGCTTACATTGGTATCGACGACTCCTACTTGGAAATAACTACTGGACAAAGGCAGACAAGTTTTATCCGAGTTATATCTTTTGGGCATCTTAGCCTGACTCGCTTCAATAAACATTTTCCTTGTTAAGTTTTATGAAGTTGTTTGTTCGTTTATTCAGTAGCTTGTGTCGAATTATTTATTTTATTAGGGAGTGCCCGAAAAGCACTAACTCAACTCCCTAAAATGGTGACCCGACGTGTACACAAGTTTACTGAATAGCGAGCCTGACTTCTTCCCCATTTAAGCAAGGAAAGGGCGGCGAACAGAAATTCCCGTGAAATACTTTTCTCAAGAAAAGTAATACTATACGGACAAATTTCACACCTCTGAGAAGGATATATATATAAAAAATAATAAAAGAAAACTAGCTTTCACGTATCGGCCAAAACGTAAGTACCTGTTTAAAGAATTCATTTACCTCCAGGTTATAGGTTACACACACAGGCACACACACACACACACACACACACACACACAAAAAAACACCCACACACACATATTGTCCATTTTTTTTACCACTGCTCTTTTGAATCATTTTTCTAGTTTATTTTCTTGTAAAATTTTTTTCTCTCTTTTTAGCCTGTTAAATGTTTTTCTTATTTTTGCCTCTGTCTAAATATTTTCCCTAAATATTTTCTCTTTTCCTCACGTGGTCCTTCGATAATGTCCTTCTTGTAACCGGATAGTTTATTTATTTATTTATTTTAATCTATTTTCCTCTTAAAATGACAACATTGCCTGCCTTTGCTGGTGACGTTCAAGTTTGGTTTGCCCAACTCGGATCATATTTTGCTGCGAACAACATTTCGGAGCAAACACAATTACATATTTTATTTAGTGCTTTCCCCGCGTCTTTGACTCCTGTTGTCAAGGACTTCATAACTGACACCCTTCTTAACACTACATATGATAGCATAAAGCGGGAGGTACTGCTCCCGACGTCAGTCTCGGCGGAAAAACGTTTTGAAACGTTGGTCCATGACAAACATTTAGGGGACTGCAGGCAAACAGAGTTACTCCACAGAATGAGGGAGCTGGCAGAAGATGTCCCCCTGAAAGTACTCTAATTAAGCAGCTTTTCTTTCCAAGGCTGCCGGCGCAAGTAAAGGCAATACTAGCACCTATGATAGAGAAGCATTCCGTCGACGTAGTAGCAGCGTCGGCGGATAAAGTAATGGATTTTGTGAGAGAGCCTACCACCACGGCGATCCCTCAGCAACAGGCTGAAGTATCCGCGGGCCCTGCGGCGGATAGAAATTTAACACAAGAAGCAATATCAGTGGCTATACTTACAGCCATCGAACGCCTCACCACAGAGGTGAGTAAGCTGAACATGGGCAGGTTACATTCGCCCTGACGCCACTTCAAAAGCCGCTCACCTTCCTCACACCACCATCGCCATTCAAACATGCCAGGACTATGTTTTTACCATAGTCGTTATGGCGCTGAGGCACGAAAATGCAAAATGCCCTGTTCTTTTCCTAACCAGGGAAACTAGATAGTGGGAAGACGAGCACGGCAAGCTTTCCACAAAATTCTAACAACCGTCCTTATTTCGTTATGGACTCTCAATCTCAAACACGTTGTTTGATTGATATGGGTGCAGCTTGCAGTATCTGGCCACTGAAACTCATTAAAGAGAAGCTACCAGTGTCGCTTATCACACTACAAGTGGTAAATCATTCTCCCATTCCCACTTACGGTCAAATTTCATTTTCTCTGGACTTGGAATTATGGAGAGACTTTACATGGGTTTTTACCGTAGCGGATTTACCTTACCCCATCCTAGGCACGGACTTCCTGCATCATTTTAATTTAATGATAGACATGCGCAGACGCCGGCTGATAGACATATGTATGGAACTTTCTGTCCCTGGCATAATGCCAAATATCAAATATCAGCCCGGTATTTTTCATTACCGCTTCAAATGATCCTTACCACGAGTTGCTACACTCCTACCCGGAATTAACAAACCTAAATTTTGTGGTGAGCAAACCCATGCACACCTCAAAACACCACATCGAGACCACAGGTGCTCCTGTGTTCTCACGCCCTCGTCGCTTCCCTGCCGATAAACTTAAAGCAGCGAAGGCTGAATTCAATCATATGGGAATAATACGCCCATCGTCCAGTCCATGAGCTTCCTCTTTGCATATGGTCCCAAAACGTGATGGAGATTGGCATCCGACTTAATGCCATGATGGTACCTGATCGTTACCCAATCCTACATATATAGGATTTTGCTTCCTCGTTGCATGGTTTTAAGACCTTTTCCAAACTAGATTTGGTCAAGGCTTACCATCAAATCCCAGTAAATCCATCCGACATACCAAAGACGGCAGTAACAACTCCATTCGGAGCATTTGAATTTTTTACTATGCCTTTCAGTTTATGTAATACTGCTAATACTTTTGAGCGCTTCATGGACGAAGTAGTGCGTGACTTGGACATCGTCTATAACTATATAGACGACATTCTCGTGGCAAGTGCCTCACCTGAGGAACATGTCACTCACCTCCGCCTACTATTCAAATGGTTTCAGCGATACCAGGTGAGGATTAAATGTGTTTTCGGTGCGTCGTCACTAGTTTTCCTGGGCCACATTATAAGCCCAGACAGTATATCTCTGTTACCGGAAGTGGTGAAGGCTCTACAAGACCTTCAACCACCTACTTCACCTCGCCAACTAAGGCACTTCCTTAGTCTGTTAGACGCTTTATCTCACACTGCGCGGATCTCCTAGCTCCTCTTTCCGACCTGTTACGTAACAGGAAAAAGAAAAATGAGCAAATCTCACTTAATGAGAACCAGCTTAAGGCTTTTAATGAAATGAAAACAAAACTGGCGACAACATCTCTACTTGCACATCCTGTACTCGATGCCCAGTTTTCTCTGGTCGCTGATGCATCAGGCACAGCTGTAGGTGCAGCACCAACAACAGCAGCACCAACAACACTTACAACCTCTCGCATACCTTTCAAGACAGCTGAAACCGGCGGAACTACATTACAGCATGTTTGGCCGTGAACTCCTGGCAATGTACCTCAAAGTGAAACATTTCCAACATTCACTCCAGGGCCATCAATTTGTGATCTACACTGATCACCATCTGCTGACATATGCACTGCGTTCTAAGCCGGATAAATATTCTCCCCGCGAAACGCACAACTTGGATTTTGTTTCACAATTCACCAATGATATCCGACATATCTCAGGTGAGCAGAATGCCATGGCAGACGCCTTGTCTCGCTTTCCCATTAATTCTCTGTCCTCACCATGTCGGGACTAGTGCATGGATGTCCAGGAACTAAATGGCTGATGTCAACTCACTAGCAAACCAGGGTGGCATTTGAATGGTACGAGGTAGTATTGAAGAATGCTTGTTTACTGTGACCTGAGAACGATGCTTAGCATAAAAATGCTTTGGGTGTTTATTGCCTGTTTATATATATTCATCTCTCCAAAGTAAAAATCTGCTGTTTTGTAAAGTTTGCATAAAATGTTTTTATGTGTTTTGTCTTTGTTATTGGAAAAATTGTTGCTAGTATTAGCATGCATAGTCGTAACATGTTGGTCACGTGTCTGTTTCTGTCGCGCGATTTTTTACAAAAATGCGAGTGATAATTTGACACCGTGACATGTTTTTTGTTGCTGTTTTACAAATGTTCTCGTTTTGTTTGTACAAAGTGCCTTCAATAAGTTTCCAGACTTTTTTCGTATGGGCACTTTTATTGATATTTCATGACACATGAAACTCAGGAAGTAATTACCTCGGGTGCAATTCACTTGTTGTACCATTCCAACAACTTCTGGAAGGCCCCATGTAAGTCCTCTTGTGTGAGCGTGTAAATGACCCTCGCCACAGCCTTTTTTATCTAATGACAGTCTCTAAGGTTTTCCTTGAGCTTAGGAAATAACCAAAAGTCACAGGGACCAAGGTCTGGACAATAGGAAGGTTGAAGAATTGTCTTGATGCCCATCTTGGTCAAATCGTCTGTGACAAGAATGGAGTTATGGACTGGTGCATTGTCCTGGTGGAAATGCCATTGACCCGATTTGAAGAATGCTGACAGAATCTCTTCTTGAATTCTCTTAAAACCTCAACATAATCTTCCTTGTTGATTATCTGTCCAGTGAAAATCCAATGCATGTGAATCATGCCTGTACTGTCAAAAAAATGGGTCATCATAAGTTTGCTCTGTCTGGCTTTCTTGGGTCTAGGAAAGCCAGCATGCTTTGACTGGGAATTCTCTCTTGGTTATTAAGTCATAACAGTAGATCCAGCTTTCATCGCAGGTAACCAGAACGTCAAGAACTGCAAGATATGAATTGATCAGTTTGACCATCTCTTTGTTGTCATGACAACGCCTTTCTTTCTGATCTTCTCTGAGCACCTTAAGACAAACTTCATGCAAATCTTTTGCATCTACAGTTCCTCGTGAATAATTATGTGTACAGTCCCCAGACTGACATCAAATTGTGCATTTATTATCTCTATAGACACACGACGGTCCTTATCCATGAAATTCTTTATTTGGCCAATCAACTCTGGTGTTCTGATTTCCTTACTTTTCCCACACCTGTCATCATCCTTCACAGACTGCCTGCCACTCAAAAACTGATGCTGATTCATGCAAGATGGTCCAAAAGCAGTCTGAAATATTCCATACGTTTCTGTGGCATTTTTTCCGGCTTCAGTAAAATGTATTCCAATTCCTACTGTAGCTGTTCATTTGAACCTGAAATCAGAAAAATTAGTCATCTCATAAAGTGTATAGCAATAACATACTGAATTTTCAAGAGTCAACGACAATTTTAAATGTTTGTACAAAAAAAGTCTTATTGAAGCCACATTGTGTCTTCTTCGATTTGAATTTGTTTTTGTTGCATTGAATCACACAAATATTTATTGTTTTGTGATTTTTGTGTAAAGTATGCTTTTGTCAATTTCTTTTTTCTCGATTTGGTTATAAGTCTTGATATTTGTACGTACACAACTTTGTGTTTTTGCAAACACGTCGTGATGTTTTTAGGTTCTTTCGCTTAATTATTTATTTGTTGATTTTCGTTTTTTCTTTGTGTGTGTGGGGGGGAGGGGAAGGGTGTTTTTGCGTTTTCTAACGTTGGATGTCAACAATTTGTAGTCTGCCTATTGAACGTCGAGGTTATCAAAGTTATGGCGTGTTTGTTCCACTGTTCCATGGCCTTGGTAGGGTCATATTGGATGACAGAAGCGTCTTCGGATATGGCCAAGAACCACGTCAACATTCAATTACAAAAGTAATATAAAAGTTATGTTTTAGCGAATTATGAAAATTAAAGATATATACGGATATATATGGAAACAAAACGGAATTCAGAATAAACGGAATTGTAAAGCAAAGCATTTTTAGACAAAAGAATAAGAATATAAACGTTATTTTCAGTTAATGTTCATAATGCAAACACGTATTTGGTAAATAAATTTGAGTAAATAGCCGTAAGTTAAAATGCTCATAGTGTGAATAATATGTATGAGTAATATATTGAGTATTTGGCAGCATCACATTGTGTATGTGTGTGCGTTTGTTTATCTTGTTTTTGTTAGTGTGTATGAGCGGATAGTAATTCTATTATAATCGCCTGACTCTTGCTAGTGTGTAGATATGTGTGCGCGAGATGGAGAAAACTTGAACGTAAGCTGTTGAGTCCATTCCGCCTCCCTCGACTCAAAGGTATGAGAGGGTGAGCGGACGTTCTTCGTGAAAACTGATTTTGCTAACCATCATTGCCTTCGCATTTTCACATAAACTTATTACTTTTAGGCTTTGAGACAGTTTCAATGATAATATTTTGAGTTCAGATGCTCCTGTAAAACTTACTTGTTGTTGGGAATGAAGAAGAAAGTAAATCGGAACGAAGTGAAGAATGAAAGGGTAAGCTATTCAAGCCATTTGCCTTTTAACGTTCGTGAGAATAGCTGACCGATTTAGTAGCTGGAGATCTCTTTTTATTTTTTTCTCTTCTCAGTTTTCTTTATCTTTTTCTCTTTACCTTTCTCTCATTCTCCACTTTTTTTTTGTTCTTTTCCCTCTCCTTTTTCATTTTTCTTGCCATCTCTTTTTTCTCTTTCTCTTTTCCTTCTGTATTTTTCATGGCATCGGCGATATCAACTTAAAAAAATGCACCCCCCCTCCTCGATATTGTAGCAGGTATGCGCCAAGATGTATCGGATACCTGATGTAGACAGTAATGATTTTTTTTTATTTCTTAACAACCGAACTAGGCTAAGGTAACTCTGTTATGTAGCCGGGGTGTGTGTGTGTGTGTGTGTGTGTGTGTGTGTGTGTGTGTGTGTGTGTGTGTTTGTGTGTGTGTACACATACATTATATACTAGACTACCCGTGACTCGTTGGGTCAGTATGTTATATTAGCTATGGAATTTGTGTATGAGCGTGACACTTGTGACGTAAAGAAAATTTCTATGAAAGTATATTAAAATGAACAAAGAATATAGATTGATTTGTATGAGTCGTTCTGTTTGATTATTTTTTAAAATATTTTTTACAGTTTCTGAATTATAAGTGGTTAGCCATACTTATAGGTAAATATGCACTGAACAGATACCATAATAAGTATTATAGTTAAATTCAAATTTTGATATATCTGCTTTTTTTTTTTTTACCTCGTTCATTTCTGTATTACGTTTATGTTATTTAAACCCCACTCTTCCCATGTTAAATAATAATTTCGAAATAATAGCGTTAATATTTCAGCGTCCCAATGATTCTTTTGTTTTTCTTTTTCGCGTTTAAATTATCCAAATAAACAATTGTTAGTATTATCTGCTTTTTTTTTTACAGCGTTCATTTCTGTATTACGTTTAAGTTATTTTAAATCCCACTCTTCTCATGTTAAATAATAATTTCGAAATAATAACGTTAATATTTCAGTGCGCAGGTCATGCGTGTATGCGCAACCGGATGTCGTAAACCTGAAAGTGGGTTACATACATCGTTACAAGGTCATTTGAGTTTTATAATTATATATATATATATATATATATATATATATATATATATATATATATGAAAAGGTTAGTAATTGCAATTAAGAATAGGAAATTAGATCAAATGTTTGTAACATGTCTTCTTCCTAAGATTAAGGGTGGTGGTGTTTGATTAACACTGCTGGGGAGCCATGATGTAATATACTGTTTTGTTTTTAAATCCTCGAAACAGTGTTTCATGGTAAACAACTGATGATCCCTTGAAAAATAAATTATGGGTATTATAGTAAATTCGAGAGCGAGTTGATGCAGTGATTGTAGGTGATTAAATGACTTACTGACTAGATGGTTTTCTAACAAATGATAAAAAATATTTTTTTGTATAGTTGTAAAGGTTAAAAACTTCAAAGACTATATACATATATATATATATATATATATATATATATATATATATATATATATATATATATATATATGTATGTATGTGTGTGTGTGTGTATTTCTTGTGTCAATCGTCTACTGGTGTAATTTACAGTGTCTTTGATATTTAACTAGCCTGTTTGCCCGGCATTGCCTGGGTGTTTGGAGGTGTGTTGAGCAAAAAAAAAAAAAAAAAAAAAAAAAAAAAACGAAAGTCTAGTAGGCAGGCACGCAGGCTCGAACCTGTACCACGAAGGAGGAAAAAAACGTGAAAACAAAACGTGACGTTTTTACTCTTTTGTCCATCGCCAAACCGGAAGTGACGAATGTTTAACTTAAAGCTAATCAATTGTAAACAAAAAATGACTTTCGAAAATATCGGCGAAAAAGGCGACCCCTCCCTGTAGAAAAGTGCCCAGTTGAGGGTGAAGGAATTAATGTTTTTCGCCAATTTTTCGATATTTGTCGTCCGAATGGTCGAGCTTCAAAATGATACCGACCTCGTAAAAATCCGTCGCCTCTGTCGAAAATTTTGGCCATATATACATACATACATACATGATGATTGCAACGTCTTGTCAGACGAGTGCCACTCCCTCAAGTACTGAAAGTCCATGAGCCGAAAATGACTTTAGTTTTGCCGGCAAAATTCACCCGCACGCACAAGCAGACATGACACTGAAGACGGTCACTGGTATACATACATACATATATATATACAAGCACGCATACATACATATATACACATACATACACATACACACATACATATAACTCACACATATGCATACATACATATGCATTACATATACGCTTACATACACATACATAAACATACATAAACATACACAAGACGGTCATTGGCATGCATACATATATATATATATATATATATATATATATATATATATAAACGCAAATGTACATATATACACATACACACCTGTAAACATACACACATATATACATATATACATACACAATGAATAATACACATACATACGTATACAGACACACATGCATACATACAGATATACATACATACACACACATATATAAATACATACACGCATATACATACATATACACATACGTACACATATGCACATATATATATACATACACTTACCTATATGTACATACACGTACATAAATATGCACTCATACACATATACATAGATGCACATGCATATATACATACATATATGCATACATACACATACACATGCATACATGTACATACATACACACATGCATAAATACACATACACACGCATATATACACATGCACACACATGCATATATACACATACATACATACACACACACAAACATATATACACATACATATATACATGCATATACACATAGATATACACACATATACATACACATGTACATAAACATACATACACCTATACATACATATATACATAGATACATATAATGATGGCAGATCAATTATTACATGCGTCCAGCATTTCAGACCCACACGCGTCACAACTTTTCCATCGCAATAGGACCAATTTTTTTTATAGACAAATGCCTTTTTATAGACATACATACATACATACATACATACATACATAGATACATACATACATACATACATACATACATACATACATTTAAACAGACAGGCGAGATTATAGTTGAATGTGTGGCTATACATTCCAAGATGTAAATGCACATTTTCCAAAATCTAATTGTTTTATTTTTCTAATAATAATAACCAGCCAGATTACCCGACTTTGTCCGGTCAATATCTAACAACTCCCACTCTAGCTGCCCCTCTCTCTCTCTCTCTCTCTCTCTCTCTCTCTCTCTCTCTCTCTCTCTTTCTTTGCACCTAATCTCATGCAGATTTCTAAAAATATTGATTTTTGTTTTGAAACCTCTTGCCTAAAAGGCATGATCAAGATTTAAAAAGAAAACGGTTCTTATTTACTTGTGTCAGTGCGAGAAAATATTCTTTTTAATATTTCAAAACCGCTTCTAAATCGGTTTTTCTGTAATTTGTATGACTTTTTTTTTCAGGCGTGATTTTCTTTGTTTTTTTCTTTTTCCTTTAATTATTTCTTTCTGAATATACTATTTTTCGTATCTATACATGGAAGTCTAAAATATTGATTCTTAAGAAAAAGTCATCGCACACTCTGCTCCCCTGCTAATTATGTGGCACGCATGCAGCAAAATAACTTAGGCACCTCATATTAACATAGAAATCACTATTTCAATTCAACATAATTGATGTTTTGAAACTAAAGTCGCCTTTAAGACTGCGAGCAATCACTGGAATAAGTCCCCAGACATACCCCTCCACCGTACTGTATACCGATACTCCATGGCTGATTGGGATAGCTTCCATACATTTATATCTTATCTACCTCTGCATTCCATGTTTAAAAAGGATGTGTCCTCTATAGTATCAGACCTCACCGAATGGTTAATTGTAGGCATAGACCGAGTAATACCATCTAAAAATTCCTACAAAAACCTACCAGCCAGCCATGGTTCTCCCCAGAATGTGCTGCTACCATCACGCACAGAAATCACCTTTTCCATAGCTACCAACGTAATAGATGCACTGAGACTAAAGCTGCTTTCAGGAACGCTAGCAACCCCTGTAAAAGAGTAATAAAAAATGCAAGACAGCTATATGCCCAGTCTGTTAAATCCAAAGTAGCTGATCAGCGGCTTGGTTCCCACCAGTTTTGGCAAATAACAAATAGGATCCTGAACAGAAGTGTGCATTCTATCCCAACCATTAAACTATTTGCCAAGAACTTTGCAGCTAATTCTACCCTATGTGACGCAGGCCATCAACTCCCCATATTTCCTCCTATAACACAGAACATGCTAGGTAACATACAAATATCTGTGCATGAGGTTGCCAAGCTAATCAAGAACCTTGATTCCAGTAAAGCAACTGGCCCTGACGGCATCCCAATTATAGTGTTAAAAAAGCTTCAACCAGAACTTGCTCCCATACTTACGAAACTGTTTAAGCGTTGCATTAAGGAAAAGTGCTTTCCAACACTCTGGAAAACCTCGTCAGTATGCCCTGTATTTAAGAACTCAGGTGATAAGTCATCTCCCTCTCAGTACAGACCAATAAGTCTCCTGTTTGTCATGAGTAAGTTGCTGGAATCCATATTAAATAGAGAAATAGTCAACCACCTCAGCAGAAATAACCTTCTTAGTGACACGCAATATGGTTTCCGTTCTGCAAGATCTACCGCAGATGTGATAACGGTTATATCTCATAGGATTAGTGAATCTCTTGACAAAGGCTTCCTTTCTAGGGCAATTGCTCTTGACATATCAAAGGCCTTCGACTAAGTATGGTATAAAGGCCTACTTCACAAGATTTCCAGCTATGGTATAACTGAAAATATTCTCTCTATCATTAAATCATTTCTCTCTGATAGGCTCATAAGAGTAGTGGTTGATGGACAAAAATCAGAGGCCTGCAGTATTAATGCTGGAGTCCCTCAAGGGTCCATCCTGGGCCCAACTCTCTTCCTGATCTACATCAATGATCTTCCTAAACACATACTTAAATCATTCGTTGACATGCTGATGACACGACCATCTACGGCAACACATCAAAGGTTGTAAATGACAAAGCTCTCCCTAGTGGGGGAAGACGTGGCTGGTTACCTTTAATGTATCTAAAACCAAACTCCTATCTTTACATCATCAACGCTCTGATCCCCATCTAGCATCAATTGAAATGAATGGCTATCGTCTAGGAGAAGCGCCATGCTTTGACAAGCTTCTGGGCTTGACCTTCACTCCTGATCTGAAATGGAACACGTACATCAAGTCTGTTGCCAAGGTCGCTGGAAAGATGGTGGGATCCTTCTACCTCTCCAGAAGATATCTCACTACTGATGCAATTCTCTATCTATATAAAAGCCAAGTACGTCCAAGGAAGGAATACTGCTGCCATATCTGGGCAGGAGCTGCTAAAAACAGCCTATCCTGCCTTGACAGAGTACAAAATAGACTTCGTGGCTTAGTAGGGGATGCGCTTTTCTCTACCCTGCAACCTCTCTCCCACAGAAGAGACGTTGCAAGCCTATCTTTGTTTTATCGTTATTTCCATAGCAGGTGCTCGTCTGAACTCCAATCTCTGGTCCCCCCTTGCCAATCTTTTACGAAAACACCCATCTAGCTGAATCCACTGTCAAAAACTTCCCCCAGTCTTTATCTATGCTTAAATTAAAACGTAGATTCCATGAACAAAGCTTCTTTCTTAGAACTGCATGCCTGTGGAACTCTGTTCCATCTGCCTGCTTCTCACCTGACTACAACCTGGATGTCTTCACGTCCAACATAAACAAATTCCTGATAAACCGCCCCCTTAAGTAGACACTTTATTAAATCTCCACACTAACGTACTGTACTTACAATAACCCTTATCCCTGAGTGGCTTCCGGGCCTTGATAAGTGGTGACCACCTTGTAAAAAAAAAAAAAAAAACTGGAAAAAGCATCAAGTCAACAGTAGAACAAAGGTTTCGTCCCATTAGTTTTTGCGAATAACAAATATGATATGCTACAAATGAACGGCGAATAACAAATATGATATGCTACAAATGAACGGCGAATAACAAATATGATATGCCTACAAATGAACGGCCTCTATCCCAACCATCATTGATGGGGCAGAGGTGATTAGTAGCTGACAAAGCCAAACTCTTTGCCGATAATTTTCCACCAAACCCAACCCTGTGCGATGAGGGTCACCTGCCACTTAAATTTCCTCCAAAGACTGAAAAAAATATGATGGCAGTACAATCTAAAAATAAGCTTAAACCAGGCTTAGGGTCACACAAATCCAACATGCCTCCTCTCTTGAGGCTTGCATTCACAAATATCCGTGGGCTTAGAACTAATTTAGCTGATGTTGAAGCATTTCTCCTAACAAATACCCCGGATATCTTAGCGCTAAGTGAGACTAACCTACACTCCTCCATCCCTTCTAACTACTTTAACATGCCTGGCTATCTCCCACTCTGCCGTAAGGACTCTGACAGACACATGCATGGACTTGGAGTTTACATTCGTAATACGCTTCCCTTGACTAGAGAAACAAACCTAGAATCGGATGATCAAGCCTTTATGTGCTTTAGACTAATCATGCAACACAACATTAGCTACTTTTACTTTCTCTACCGCTCTCCCTCGACCCAAGACTGCACCATAATAAACAAAATCTCTGACAGCATAGACACAGTACTCTCCATCGACACTAGCGCCCAAGTACATGTATTTGGTGACTTTAATGTCCATCACAAAAACTGGCTTGGATTCTCTACTTATACAGATGCAGCAGGCAGCACAACTCATAGCTTCTCTATATCTCACTCCCTATCACAAATTGTTACTTTTCCAACCCGTTTCCCTGACCAGGAAGAACAACACGCATCACTTTTAGATCTGTTTTTGACCACAGTTCCTGATGATTGTGTAACGAATGCCAACAGCCCACTTGGGAATGCTGATCATGCAGTGATAATGGTTGAAATCGCCCTAAACTCTAGAGCCCAAACTGAAGAGCCAGTGCTCAAAACAACGAGATATTATAAAAAGGCTGACTGGGAAGCCATCAGAGATCTTATCAGAGATGCCCCATGAGGAAATATTTTTTCTCTTCCTGCTGAACAGTGTGCAAGCGAGACCACTGAATGGTTCAAAACTGCAATCGAAGCGCACGTTCCCATGCGGATATTTTATAGCAAGCCCCACTCTCCCCAATGGTTTACTTCGACTTGTGCAACTGCCATTGCTCAAAGGCAGCATGCCGCAGATTTGACCGACATAAGTCCAGTTCAAACAGACAGAAGTACATAGAAGCTAGAAGTAACGTTAAGAAAGAAATAGCGACAGCTAAGAGAGAATTTATGGAAACCACTAAAAAACGCATCGAAGCACAAAAACTAAGAACTCGTGACTTCTGGAAAATCTACAACAGTGTAGTAAATAATGAGCAATCAACAATTCCCCCACTAACCAACAATGACGAGGTTGTTTGCTCAGCAACTGAAAAGGCTAACATGCTTGCCAGTCGATTTGCCTCAAACTCCACACTGGACCCTCCCAACCACCCCCTACCTGACTTTCCTATGCGGACAGACGCCACGCTAGACGATCTACAAATCCCCCTGCTCAAGTACATGCTATCATAAAAAACCTTGACACTTCAAAAGCATGTGGACCCGATCTCATCCCAGCTGTGCTATTAAAAAAGTGCTCAGCTGAAGTAACTCCAGTTCTCTCCAAACTCTACAACAAATGCCTTAATGAATCTTGCTTTCCGGGCTGTTGGAAAACTGCTTCTGTGGTACCAGTATTCAAGAATTCTGGCGAAAGAACTGACCCATTAAATTATCGCCCCATTAGCCTCCTCCCACTTTTTGCCAAAATATTTGAGACCTTAATTAACCATGCTCTAGTCCGTCACCTTACAGATGCTAAGCTTCTGACTGACAAACAATATGGATTTAGACGAGCCCGTTCCACAGCAGACATCCTAACTGTAATCTCTGAACGTATATACAATTCACTGGACAAAGCGGGGGAGGGCAGAGCGGTAGCTCTAGATATATCTAAGGCTTTTGACAGGGTATGGCATGAGGATCTCCTCAGGAAGATTAGATCATACGGTATCACTGGTAGAATACTTAACATAATTAAATCCTTCTTAGCTAAGAGAAAAATCCAGGTTGTCCTCGACGGTCGTACATCTAAACAATATGATATAAATGCGGGAGTGCCCCAGGGGTCTATCCTTGGACCTCTACTGTTCCTGATATTCATAAATGACCTCCCCGACAAAATTGCCTCTGAGATGGGTATATATGCTGATGACACCAAACTCTATAACAGACACGACAGGAAAACAAATGAACACATATCTAAAGAAATGGCAGAAACACTAGAAGATGACCTCCAATCTGTAGTGGAATGGGGACAAAAATGGATGGTCACGTTCAATGCCGCCAAGACTAAACTAGTTTCATTCAATAATTACAAGAAACCTTTTCTACCACCTATAGCAATGGCCAACAACTCTTTATCTGAGAGTACATCTTTCAAGCTCCTTGGCCTAACGTTCACAGGAAGCATGAGTTGGAAAAATTATATCGAGGGCATTGCCAGGGCCGCTGCAAGGAAGGTGGGCTCTCTCTACCGTTCTAGAAAACTACTAACACCCGAAAGTATCCTGTACCTCTATAAGGCAACCATTCGCCCATGTATGGAGTATTGCTGTCATATTTGGGCTGGTGCATCGGCTACTAGTCTCTCGCTCCTTGATAAGGTTCAAAAGAGAGTCGCTAATCTGATAGGCCCTGAACTGGCATCTAAGCTTCAGCCTCTGTCCCATCGACGAAACGTTGCATCCTTCTGCCTGTTCTACAAGTATTATAATGGTGAATGCTCTGACGAACTGCCTCCACGACGTGAACACCCTTGACAGACCCGACAGGCTGCAAAATCCCACCCCCACACTGTAGAAATCCCTAGATGTAAAAGATCTTTCTACTCCAGTAGTTTCATTCCCAGAACCGCTAGACTTTGGAATTCCATTCCAGGTCCCTGCTTCCCCAACTATACTGGCGTGCAGAAGTTCAAGTGCAACGTGAACCAACATCTTGCTGCCCAAATCCCTACATAGTACCCCAGTAGTTGTTGCCCCTGTTAGTAGCCCCCTACACCAAAGTGGCAACGTGCCTTGTATGGGGTGAAAATGTAATAAAAAAATTAAAAATAAATAAATAAATATTCCGATCGATATCTACATATCTTTCCGTGATATCCATCTTCCGTCTTATCAAGAATGTTGATCCCAGTAAAGCGACTGGACCCGATAATATTTCACTCGTAGTATTCAAAAAGCTGCAATAAGAACTAGCACTCATTCTTGCAAAACTGTTCAATCGATGCATAGAGAAGAAATGCTTCGAAACCCCCATCAGTCTGCTCAATATTCTGCATTTCAGTACAGACCAATTAGTCTTCTGTGTTTCATGAGTAAGTTACTTGAATACGTGATAAATAGAGAAATTGTCAACTACCCCAGCAAAAATAACTTCTCATTGACAAGCACTATTGTTTTCATCCTGCGGGATTTATAGCTGATGTACTGATTGTAATTTCACATCGGATCAGGAAATCTATCGAAGAGGGTTTCCACCATAGACAAATAACTTTTGTCATTTCAAAAGTTTTTGATAAGGTTTGGCATAAAGGTTTACTTCACAAGATTCTCAGCTATGGAATATCTGGAAATTCTCAACTATCGAATCCTTTCTCTCCAATAAGGTTATACGAAATCGGCAGAAGTCTCAAAGATTCATCCTGAGCCCAAATTCCTTCCTTATTTCCATCAATGATCTCCCAAATCACATTCTAAGTTCATTCGGCGACATTACAATCTATGGAACACTTCTAAGGCCACGATCAAGCAACAACCAAGATCTCTCTGAGTCCCCTCCGATCTTGAGCACTCGGCGCAATGGGGAAATAGTGGCTGGTTAATGCAATCAAAACAAGCTTCTATCTTTTCACCACCAACTCTCGGATCCCCACTTGGCCCCAATTGATGTGAATGGTTCTCGTCTTGAAGAAGCACCTTGATTCGAAAAACTTCTGGGAGTTATTTTCATTCTTGATAGAAGACTTAAATTAAATTTGTTGCCAATGTCTTCTGGGAAAATGGTTGCATTATTCTACCGATGTAGTAAATATTTAATTCACAGCGTGATCCTTTACCTGTATAAGAGCTTAATATATCTTAAAATGACGTACAGCTGCCATATGTGGAGATGAACTGCTCAGAGCACGTTGCCCTGTCTTAACACAGTTCAAAACCAGTTTCGAAACCTAGTAGGTGGTGCCCTTTTCTACTCAATACAACCTCTTTTCCACAGAAAAGACGTTGCAAGTCTATATCTGCTCTATCGTTATTTTAATGGCAAGTGCTCATCTGAGCTTTAACGTCAACAAGTATTTGTGGAGCCGCCCTCTTAAATAATCATCTTCTACCCAATTTCCCGTACTAACGCTGACTATGCTGTTGTCAGTGGCCATCTGACTCTCATTAACCATTATCCTTGAGTGGTTTCCGGGCCTTGATAAGTAGTAACTCCTTTGTAAAAAATGCTATCGAATTTATTGTGGTAATTTATGCACTAATATTTTTTTGGAACTGTATAAACTCCTAATCTCTCACCTCAGCTACGGCTAAAATAGAAACTTGTGTTTAATTTTGCGTATATAATGAAATACTTAGTATAGGTCGTTTGCTTCGATAATAAATACCCCTAAAAGGGTTGATAGTCGTTAAACAAGGAAAGTAATCTCCTCCGCTACTCTCTTCCCCTTTTCAATTGTCCTAAATTGTTGAAAAAAAAGCATATAAAAATGTGTCAGTTTTCGTCATAACTTGATTATTTGCATAATCAGGCGATTGCGACGAAACGGATGTTTTCAAGCCTTGGATACACGTATCTAAAAATGGAATTTGATAAAAAGCCAATACATTAAAAAGAAAAGACGGTGGAAATGGCAGCTGCAGAAAAATAAAAGTTTTCTGATTATTTTTAGATTTTAGGTAAAAGGAAAGGAAAACTATCAGATGTGCACTTTGGCGTTCAACTGTGATTCTAATACAATTTGTATATCATCTGTTTTAGCGTATCTCTCTCTCTCTCTCTCTCTCTCTCTCTCTCTCTCTCTCTCTCTCTCTCTCTCTCTCTCTCTCTCTCTCTCTTTATATATAAACCTATGGCATGGAAAAAACGTAATTATCCCCAACACCTCAAAAATAAAAAAAATCATTTTTTTGATGATGAAAAGTGCAGATCCATTTCACCCATTACCTTTATTATAAATGAATATAGAAACATTTATGTCAATCAATCTATCGAAATGTATCCGCTTTAATGTTATTTATATCCGAAAATAAACCCGGTTTTTTTCTAACAAAAAGAAATTTGGCCCTAAGCCAATAATGAATGGTTCATTTCTTATCAGAGGATGTTGCTAATGGCTTAATGCCTTCCTGTATTACTTATTATTAAAAATTAACAACAATTTGTTGAATTATTCGTCGATTTACAATGGATCACCCTTAATTCAACAAAATAAAGAATTTTAATTGCGAAAAAGTTGTCTATGAAACTAAAAGACAAACAATTTATATAGAAATGCTTTATTTTCATAGCGAGTTGAAATATCTGGTATTGTATGTGTACAATTATGTGTAATTATTCTCAACATGCTGACGCGTATTCAAAACTACACTTCATATACTGATTTGTTTGAACCGTATTACACTTGTTAATTCTTCTTTATTTTGTTAAATTTAATATTGTGTCGTGGCAAAATCCATGTAATAGGCATTGTCTTTGCAATGTACTGATGTGTGGAATTCCATTACCTGGCATTAGTAACAGACTGGCTTTCATTATTTAATGAGATTGAAAATGAACGTTGAATATTTCTCGAAGTTGCATTCAACTGAACTTTCATTGAATAATTATGTAATGTTATTTTTTTTTATTATTTATTTATTTTAGACTGAAATTACTCGGACGTTTCGGCCTCTTTAAGAATTTGGTCTCTCTCTCTCTCTCTCTCTCTCTCTCTCTCTCTCTCTCTCTCTCTCTCTCTCTCTCTCTCTCTCTCTCTCTCTCCTGTCTCTATCCACTGGACGCTCCGCTCCTGTATTGATGATATTCGCCTGACGATAACTACTGACAAACCTATAACGCATAAAGAACTTTCTTTTCCTTACCCGGACAACTTTCAACTTTCTTCCACTTTGTTGTGATGAAAGAGATTTTGTTTTTTCTTCCGTTCAAAAGTTTTCATTTACTATTAATATGCAGAAGTACATCTCGTATTTCCATAGTACTTATTCTCTGGAGCATCTCTTTTAACTTTCATCGAAGTTAGAAATCATCTGTTCACCATTCGAGAAGAGTGAAATCTCAGTAGGAAACATCTATTTTCACCTATAATTGACGCATTATCGCTGTCATCAGGAAATTCATAATTTTATATAATATGACCTCAATTCTTTCGGATTTGCACCAATTATCGAGCCAGTCGACGTAAACAGAGGCATTAGCAGTGTCAGAAACGGATCTTTAGAATGCATGAAAAAAAATTGAATAATTCGACCTCCTATCTTTCCAAGCTTATAATTACTTGAAAAATGTAATTCAAACCCTAATTTTTTTTTCAATTAAAGGAGCAAAGATCAATATTTAAAAAAATAACAGGTTTAATAGCAAATTATGAAATATTTGTTTTTTTTTTAAATCGGTTTTCTTTTAAAAAGATTTGAAGAAAATCAACGAAATTTTACTTACTTCGGTTATAAAAAGTCCAAAAAACATTTACCTATAAAAAATACTATTAATATTTAGTTCCATTCTTCATTGTTCAGAATTTATCCATATCTATATTTTAAATTCCATTTATTTTTTAAATAAAAGAATTTTTTAACGACTATTTGAAAAAAGCGCGATTACACAAGCATTTTTACGTCTTTATCGAAAAACCGGAAGTAGCAGTTTGTCGTTGTTTAGAACTACGGATGGACAAAAGGCAGTAAAAACCACCCGTTCGCGTTAGCCGTCTATCCTTGTGCATGAAGAAATATGTGTTCCCATAGTTTAAAAATAGTCAAATTTTAAGTTTTTGCCTTAAAAAACAGTCGAGGAATTCTTTTTTTCTTTTTTCATAAATGTTTGATTTATTATATTTCTATTCTTCTTTATCAAGGGAAGTTTTTTTTAATATTTAAAAAAGAAAACATTGAATGAAATAGAAAAATTGTCGTCAGCGTCCATTACTTACTGGGCAATATAAGCAGAACATAGGCTTCCAATTAAAAAAAAATCAACGTGGTTTTAAAAAAAAAAAGGTTTTACACTTTGGACTTTACAGGTAAATTTCCAAAAAACATTTTTTGGTTTTAATTTACAATATATTATTTATTGATCTTTTATCTTCAATTTGTGATATATAAAACTTTGGTGAGTAAATTAATTATTAAAATTTTAATAGACATTTCAAAATGGGAGGGGAATTTTAATAAAAACGTTTGTCTAAAATATTATATTCGGTTTATTGGAAAGAGCATAAAATTTCACATTGACTCTGAAAATATCGTAAAAATTTAACCAATAGAAAGACTTTGATAGATTTTTAAAGTTTAAAAATTGAAAATAAAATTAACTCGTAAAATTCAATTGATTTCATTACGTAAAAAAATGGCTGCATGAAAGCGCGCCGGAACTTTGTAAACGCTGTTTTTTTAAAAAATAATATTTCTATTATTTTTTTAAGCAACTTTAATAATTTATTTTGGAAGTTATTCCATAAAGAAAATAAATAACCCACTTTTAAAAGAGAAATTACGATTTTTTTTAATAGTTTATTCGCAGTTTTGTGCTGGGATGTCAAAAATTCTCCCAAATCTCTGATACACCTACAGAGGCACTGATTGCTAATCCGACGGTGTAAAACTGTTTGACTTTAGAGTGGAAAGCCACTCATATGGAACGAGCCCCGAGAAACTGATTGGGTGTTCTAGCGCATCTTCCTATCTATCATCATATCCACTATGAAGTCATCCCACAACGTCTAATTCCTGATGAAGAAAACTTTGTTTTCGTGTGAATGAAAGTAAATAGTGATTTACTTCTATATAGATTTTTATTTCTTTAAATAAATAAAAGCTTGCAAATCGTTGACTATATCGGTCGGGTGTTCACTTTAATCTTTTGGAAGTTTGCAGTTTTGAAAATTATGTCGACTTCATCGTCTATCAGTAACGGCAATTGCGAGTTTTGTCTACTTGAACTTCCAAAACGACTTGATCAAACTTTTTTTTTCTTCCTGGAAAAGAAAGTGTTTTGTATTGTACGGGGGGGGGGAGGTTAAAATTCTCGCGTGTATTTTTATTTTGTTTAGAAAATTTCGACATCTGATTGCAGATATTGAACAGTTAACCTTTTGTTTCCGTTTTTCTCTGGACACCGAAACCACAGACAAGGTTAACGATTGATTCCAAGTTCAATTAGCGCACAACAGATTTCTGTTTATAAAAGTTACATAAAATGGCCAAAATGTTTTCCTGAGCTGTGCTTACTTTTATATCGAGCGTATGAGACATAGGTTGTTCTTTAGTCCGAGCATTAGGATGCAGTGTAAACCGTATGACGGAAGAGATAGACGACGGTCTTTTTCATTGCTACGATGTCTCCTGCTTACAAGTAAAATTTAAAAACAAAATGCCTGAGATATGAACTCTTCCGAACTGTATAAATAGACCGAGAGGTACCGACTCTCCGAGTAATATATGTGTGTGTGTGTGTGTGTGTGTGTGTGTGTGTGTGTGTGTGTGTGTGTGTGAACATTGTAGTACGCCATATTGATGTTAAGTACTACGACTGTTGTTCTCTGTATATTGTTTCGTTCTCAATACAAATACCTTTTTCTAATCCATATCCGTGTTCGTGTCTTCTTTAATGGCCCTTCTGGGCCACAGCAATTTGGCGACGAGGTACTTGAATTCAGAAAGGACCACCACCAACAAAATCTGTTTCGAACAAAAAGGAAAAAGATAAACTTATACTATTAATTACACAATGGAGATCTCGGAAAACGAGGTAGCATTCTCAACGAACAAGATACTCTTTCAACTGGTACTACGAAAATACCTCAAAAGTCTTTCAATTAGTGGTGAAAAATAAAATTCGTTTTGTCGGAAACCGAAGAAAAAACGTTCTCAGCCATGTACTTGAAGATTTTCATTTAAATCTAAGAATGCATCGGTAAGCATGTTTTTTTCAAATCAAATAGTTTTTTCCTCTCATAAAAACAAACATAAACTGTGTCCAACGTACAGTATTAAATTGTAATTACTAATATTACAGTGGATTGCTTTCTCACATAAGTAAATTTCATTATTGAAAAAATCTACAAAATTGACGAGTTCAAAGAAATTATCGTTCGGGTGTGCTAAGAACAACAGAAAATGGAAGAAATAGTGATTCAACAAAAAAATGGAAAAACATCTAAAAAAAAAAGGATTGCTTCTCAAAAGCTTGATCAATAAATCTCACACGGACAATAACATAGCATTTTCACAAAACACGATATGGAATAAAAACTAAACCTTCGACATTTTTTATTGGCCTGATTCGAAAAAAAGTTCTTTTGCTTTTATGAAAGGTGGGAATTGCTGAACAATTTGTAGACTAAATACTATCTAAAAATACCACGGATCTTAAGTTCGTGGAAACCGTGAAGTTACTGTATGAACGTTTCAAACACAATAGTCACAATTTCACAAAAGATGGAAATGTTTTAACTTGGCTAAGCGGGACTGCGAAAATTATTTAGCGTAAACAGGTTACTGTAACGACTTTAGAATTTTCAGCAGATGATTTTAAATGTCTCGTTTTCATTCAAGGATTAGTGTCAGCAAAAAATGCTGAGGAGTACGTCATCTCACTATACAAAAACTTCGGGATGATTTCCAAAGGGTGAAAATAGATTCCAAAAACATAGAAGAAGCGGGTGTAGCATACGTCAGGAAAATAACGTATAGATCTAAATATTACTCCCTTAAAAATGTAGAAAAAAGAATATGCCTAACCACACTCTCAGCATAAAGCAAATAATTACTCCTTTGAAAAGAAAAAAAAATCGCTACCCACATTTTCAATACGAGCGAACTAGACAGAAACAAAAAAATTACACCTGACATCATGTAACCTGCGCGAAGAATTTCGTAAGAAAAACTGTCAAAATTGTGGCAAGCTTACTCATAAAATTTCGCATTGTAGAAGCAAAGAAAAAATAGAATCAGATAGGCAAACTCCAATGAAAAGTCAGACGAAATTTTACGAAAAATAGTCACTATATTAGGCTGAGAAGAAAGTTATTGCGAAATTTTTATTTTGATTTCAAATGATGTATTTTAAAATAAGTTTTCGTTATTATACCTGTACTTTATATATCATTTTTAAGAGCGTTTTTCGCTCTATATAATCATTTAAATTACAATCGTTATAAAAAAAATTGTCTTTTTTAGAACGTTGAATATAAAAAGCAGGATGAAAAAAACAACTTCGAACAATTTTCTTATTTCAATTTAAGCTACGTCGAAAAACTGCTGAAACATCTCGTGATATCAACGAAGTATTTGGCCCAGGAACCACGACTGAATGCACAGTACAATGGTGGTTTAAGAAATTTCACGTTGGTGATGATGAGCATAGTGATCGGCCATCAGATATTGACAACAATCAAGTAAGAGCCATAGTCGAAGCCAATCTACGCACAGCTGTTCGAGAACTTGCTTCTGAATTGGGTGTAACGCATACGACGATTTTCAACTACTTGAGAGAGATTGGAAAGGCAAAAGTACTTGATAAATGGGTCCCTCACAAATTGAACGACAACTAAAAGAAACGTCTTTTCTCGACCGGGTTGTGACTTATGATGAAACGTGGGTTCTTTAGGACAGAAGGCGACGCTAAACTCAGTGGTTAGACAGCGACGAAGCTCCACAACATTTCTCGAAGCCAGGGTTGCACCAAATGAAGGTCATGTTGACTGTTTAGTGCGGCCGGTCTCATTCATTACAGTTTTTTAAATACAGGCGAAACCATTACGGGCCACAGCAAAAGAGTATGAAGAAAAAGATAAAACAGAATTAATGAAAAACTATATACGTATTCACAAAGCTACAAGTTATGAAAGATTCTGTACGCGATTAATTCATTTTTATGCATGAGTTCAGGCAGTTATACTGCTTTTTGTTTGATTGTAAAACGGAGGAAAAGAATTGATCATTGTAAAACTGCGTGTATATGTTTGACTTATTTTGTCAGTGTGTGGACATAGCAGTTTTGTTTTCCTTTTCACCCATTTAGTCGTAACTCGTTTTGACTGTGTGATTAGCCTTCTGTGAATATTTCGACTTTGAAACACAGGCCTCACATTTTTTTTTAAATTTTTATTTGGGGCGGGAAAAACAAATTTACTTTGCGTTATAATAGACTGTAATTGGTCTTGCTTTTTTCGTCTTAATCTGGTTAGGGCTACTTTTCGTAGCTTTTTAGATGTAATTTGAGGGGTATCATATATATTTGTGCTAATATTATTGACGGTTAAAGATATTTTTCATCCTACGCGCATAAAAGCTACATCGAGTTATAGAATTCTCTTTATCATGCAATTTTTGCAACATGCGGCGAGACCATGTACTTTTGTGACAAAGTTTACAATGCGAAAACATTTCTTATTTTTTGCAAGTCAGTAATTCTCTAGTCGGAAAAGGTACCACTAAAGACACCTAAAGAAGAATTAGGAGTAGAACGGCTCAAACGTGTATATACGTCAACAAACAAGAATAACCGCCAGAAACACGTAAATAATGTTGATAAATTTAAGAAATCTCGTAAAATATAATTACTTCATTCCACGGTAATCAATTGAACATACACATGAACAAAACTATAGTCCTTCATAGATTTAATGATAAACGCATATATATATATATATATATATATATATATATATATATATATATATATATATATATATATACATATATATATATATTATAACTCCTATAATTTGAACATCCGCTTCGTTCAAATTAGAGGATGCTGTTCAAGTTTCGTGATAAAAAAATGTGCTGCAGTTAACTTTAATGTTCTAAGAATTAAGAAATAGTAAATGAAATTCATTGCTATATGATACTTCAAGTCTATATTAAGTAAGTTTAACTTGCAAGTAAGAATTGTTGCAAGTAAGAATTGTTAAATATTATTACCAGCAACAAAAACATTGAAAATAAATTAAATCTACTCTTACTTGTTAGGTATTTATTACCTAAGTTATCATCTACAGAAATCATACATTTATGTAAAATACAGTTTTTTAGATATTCATTGAATGAGTCTCATTGCAGTTTCTATTTTCATCGATTGAGCTCTCGAGTGCTGCCATTGGATTCTGTAAGCGATCACGAAAATCCACAATTTCTTGGTTCTGTAGCTTCTTTATGATTATATCTCTTCGGAGTGACATTGCTTGCAAAACATAGTTGTCACTAAAGTAAAGACTTTATTCTAGAAATTTTATAACCGTCTCCATAGACTTTTCTGCATCATCCCATGATATTGCTTCATCAGAGTGTTCTTGATTATTTACATTAAGGTCAAAAGAATGGGAGCTGTCGCTATTTTCATCACCATTACTGCCTTAAGGATATTGATCAGTAGTTTCCTCATCTTGTTTCACCCACATTTCAACATAATTTGCATTAAGTGATTTAAGAAGAGCATGGTTGGTCGGTAACCGTTTGGTTTCAAGAATTTTTTCTAGACCAGATGTATTCTCTGATTCTTTTAGTTCAGAAGCCTTTGGCGCTGGGCATAATTTACCCCATGCTTTTGTTAATGTGCTTGCTTGAACTTGATTCCATGCAATTGCGAGAGAAAATATGGCATCTTTGATAGTAAAGTGGCGCTGAAAATCGCTTATACTCACGATACTATTTATCATATGCATCATGAAATCATTTCTGTAGAAACATTTTAAGTTCCAAATAATCTCTTGATCCATAGGGTGGATGAGAGAAGTCACATTAGGTGGTAAGTAGCACACAAAAATATTCCCGCAAGATGACACTAGTTCTGACTTAGGAGGATGTGCTCTGTCCAACAGAAGCAAGCACTTTGAATCCTGACTTATATATATATATATATATATATATATTTGAATCCTGACTTATATATATATATATATACATATATATATGTGTGTGTGTGTGTGTGTGTGTGTGTGTGTGTGTGTGTGTGTGTGTGTGTGTGTGTGTGTAAAGAAAATTAGATTTAAATTCTGTAAATTATAATTTACAACAAATTTATTTTGCGACAAGGAATACAATTTTTTTTAATTATTTTCCTTATTCCATGGTGTATAAATAAATGGCTCAAATCCTCACAGAAAACGTAGTTAACAAGATGATACGAGGGGCGTGCAATATGTAATGCCCCTGACCCACTTCCAGTTGTCTGATCTAGCTGAAATTTTGCATGTGCAATGATTTATATCTCTAGGGGTTATGTGGCAAATTACAGCTCTGAACTAATTGTGGTTTCTGTTTTACAGATGTTTGAACTGAGCCAGGTGTGAAATGGAGCCTGTTGAATGTCGAGCAGTGATCCGGTTTTTGTATTTGAAAGGACGCACACCACAGGAGACTTTTGATGAAATAAAAGAAACTTATGGTGATAATGCCCCATCATATGGCCTTGTAAAACGCTGGCATCGTGAATTCAAACATGGCAGGAAGCCTGTGGAAACAGCTCCCAGACCTGGTCGGCCCCCTTCTGCCATTGATGAGGCATCTGTCCGCCAGGTTGAGGCTGCCATTTTGGAAGATCGACGCATTACTATTCGCAAAATAGCCTAAGATGTCAAGATTAGTACAGGGTCTGTGGAAACTATCATTCGTGACCATATGCATATGCATAAGGTGTCTGCCAGATGGATTCCCAGGTTGCTCACACCATTCCAGAAGCGAGAACGCGTCGAGTGCTCAAGGAGGAATTTGGAGATGTGCCAAGACGATGAGTCAAAGTTTTTCAAAAGACTGATTACACAGGATGAAACGTGGGTCCATTACTATGATCCAGACACCAAAGCCCAGTCAATGCAATGGAAGCACTTGGACTCACCACCTCCAAAGAAGGCAAAGAAGGGTGCAGCCATCCGCTGGCAAGGTCAGGCTCACAGTCTTCTGGGACCAGGTCGGAGTAGTAATGACAGATTTCCTGGCAAAGGGTACCACAATTACAGGAGCCTATTATGCTTCACTTTTGAGGAAATTAAAGGAAGCTATCAAAATCAAGAGGCGGGGCAAGATCAGCAAAGATACCCTCCTCCTGCAGGACAATGCTCCAGTGCACAACTCGCATGTTGCCAGATCAAAAGCACAGACGTATGGTTATGAAATCCTTCCCCATTCTCCCTACTCTCCTGACCTTGCACCCTCTGACTTTCATCTCTTCCCAGCCATGAAGTTTTTTTTGAAAGGAAAGCGTTTTCCAGATGATGCAGCCTTGATTTCTGAAGTCACGTTGTGGTTGGAGGACCAACCTGGAGTGTTCTACAAAAACGGTCTCCAGAGCTGCATCAAAAGATGGGAGAAATGTATTACTCTGAGTGGTTCCAGTGTAGAGAAAGACTAATAACTGTGCTAAGCTTCGTCGCTCTTCTACTATGGGAAGTGGGTCAGGGGCATTATTTACGCCCCTCGTAGTCTACAAATTTTGAGAAAACATATTTGTTTTAAGGCTGATCAAATGCCGAAAGGAATAGACCAAAAGGATATATTCACAGAAGTCCAGGCTCGACGAAGAAAAGTTAAAAGTGATTATGTAATTCAAACACAATGAAAAATTATGATATTCCAATACATATATGCAGATGATGTAATCTGAAAGAAAATGAAATCCAAATGGTTGTAGGGTAAAATGCAATGCACATGTAGCATCCCAAAACTTTAAACTCGCCTTGCTACCTATGTCTTTATGAGAAATTATTTATACTTACTTTTAGAGAAAGAGATAAACTATTAAATAAGAAGCACGAAAATTCAATTAATTGCAAACATTATAAAAACCATCTTTTAAGTAATTTAGTTTAGATATAAAATTTAAATAAATTAAAAATTGTCACTGATTTCTATAATTTATTATAATACTATTAATATACTTTCTCCTCTCCTGATTTCATTCTTTACTTCTCCTATCTTATATACCTGTGTGTCTATGTGTATATGTATGTGTCTATGTATTTATTTTATGACCGTGTGTACTTAGATCTATATATTTCTATATTATTTGGTATACCCTCCCATGTTTATTCAATCCATTTGTATGTTTCTATGTGTGTATGCATCTATCTGTACTCTTGCCAAATTATTTGTATTCTTATGTATTTCTATATATATAATTTATGTAAATTATACATATTTATGTGTGAGTATATATATGTGTGTGTGCGTTGTTGTTTATTAGTATATGATTGTGTGCATATATTTGTGTATTTTTTGTATGTATGTGTATACATAAGATTATATATATATATATATATATATATATATATATATATATATATATATATATATATATATATATGTTTATTTGTATGTCGGTTGGTTCTCTGTGGGTATATACATATGTATCTTATTATTTTTAATTTGGGTACTATCTACCTGTGCGTCGCTACTTTTGAGTATTTCGTTGATTTAATTACTTCTTTTGCCTGAATATATTTATATATTTATAGGTAAGTGTACTTGTATCTGTGTTATTAGTAATCTGGTCTTGAATGTATTATTTTGTGATTTAATATGACTTTATATCTATACTTAAATAGCTTAAACTTCCAACTTAATAGTATAGTTACACCTTTACTTATGTGCATGTATATGTATATATATATATACATATATATATGTATATATATATATATATGTGTGTGTGTGTGTATGTGTGTGTATATATGGATATATATATATGTGTGTGTGTGTGCATATACATATTTGTATTGTATTCTTTTTATATACATAAATATTAGTAGTTTTTTATTTATAATTATTGGACCTATTTAATTTATTTAATCCCCTCTTATGGCTAAATATGTTATATTAAAAAGATAATAAATATTAATTTTATTCTGTTTTTATTTGTATTATTATTATTATTATTATTATTATTATTATTATTATTATTATTATAATTATAATTATCATTACTATTATGTTTATTGTTATTAATAATAATTTTAATATTGTTTTATCATTATTTTCTTCTTTTATTCATATATTTATCTAATAAAAACGCGAAAACTTTAAACTTATATCATTTAGCATAAAGGGCCTAATTAATGGTAGACGTATGTTTGAATTGCGTTGATTTTACTCGTGGACGTATGTAAGAGGATAAATATGCTAGCTGAATACATTCACTGCCTTTTTTGACACGTTCATTTCTGACGCTTGGATTGTATCTTCTGTTTGTATTTGTAATAATATGTTTCATTACTGAATTGTATAATTGTTCATAAATTGGTTGACACGCAGATCTTTTTCTTTTTCTTTTTCTTTTTCTATATACTGTCAAATTCTTACTTTCTCTCTTTCTCTATTTAACTAGATCTCATTATTCTTTCCTTTTCCTTCTAGTTCTTATTCTCTTTATAATAACCATTTATATCTTTTTTCTTTTCTTCTCCATATCTTATATATATATATATATATATATATATATATATATATATATATATTCTCTCTTCTTTTTCTCTCTATTTTGTTTTCTCTCTATTTTCTTTCTCTATTTCTGTCTCTATTCCTTTTTTTCTTTTCTCAATCACTCTCTCCCCATTGTAATCTTTTAACTTTATTTAAATTGCCTCTCCCTTTTTACTTTTTTATTTAATTAAAGTTCTGTGTTTTAAGTTTTTTAACTCCAACTTCTAAAGAGTTCCTACCTAAAATAAAAATCCATTATTCATTGAACTTTTGAATAGTCAAGTCCCTGCCTGATGATATCTGTTGTTTGATTGAAACAAGTGGCTATTTGTAGCAGCGGGATGTGAGCATGTTTATATAACAATAAACAAGTATTATCAGCTCTTTTTATTGAGCACTATCTAACAACCTCGTTGAATTCATTAGTCCATTACTTTTGAATAAAAAAAAACCCGAGTATCGTCGCTCCATTACTGTTGAGCACTATTTTACGCTGGATCTGTTTTTACCTAAACCTGGAGAAAATTAACTTCCAAACATCCCTGAAAAATATTTCTACCACCACCAATCGGAATTACCAGATGACCCTCCTTCTAAAAACTGAGGAGCTCCTTAGGAGAATGAAGTGGAAAGCTTTTTACTTCCTGAGAAATTCAAATGACAACAAGAATAAGGATTACCATGGTTTCAAAAATCGAGATTCGGCACCACATATCGACCAATTGGATGCTTTTGAAGCAGGCATTATGGATCTTATTGGAAGCCTGTCTTTCCATAGGAAAAAGAATCATTTTCAAAAACAGTTGGATTTTACCATTAAGAAAATCAACACCTCGGATTACCTTTACGTTAAAGCAGATAAGACGCAAAATTTCTACAAACTAACTACACATGAATATAACAAGCTTATTAAAGAAAATATTACAAAAAATTACAAAAAATCAAATATAGATATTTGCAAAAAAATTGACAAGGATAGTAAAGAAATAACTGACAGACTTAAAATTAGTAATAGAGTGGGAATTTTACAAAAAAAACAGTCATATATTTTGCTTAAAGACCATAAGATAAATTTTGAAAATAAACCTACAACTAGGTTAATTAATCCTACGAAACCAGAAATTGGTAAATTAAGTAAAAATATACTAGAAAGAGTTAACTATCAAATTAAATCAACATATAAACTAAATCTATGGATTAACACAGCGGATACCATTAAATGGTTTTCCAATATACATAATAAAAAGAATTGTACTTTCTTACAATTCGATATTGTGAATTACTATCCCTCCATATCTAAGGAACTATTCGAAGAGGTGATGGAGTTTGCTAAACTCCTGTCTGATATAAAAGACACTGAAATTGAAATTATACGGACATGTAGAAATACTACATTAATTAGTGGAAATGATCAGTGGTTGAAAAAAGATCAAAATGACCTGTTTGACATTTCCATGGGGTCTTTGGATTCGGCTGAAATGACAGACTTAGTAGGTCTATTCATACTATACAACTTAACCAAAGACATCAATGTCATGGATATAGGCTTGTATCGTGATGATGGACTGATGATCATCAAGGAATCCAACGGCCCTAAATGTGAAAGAACCAAAAAGATTATCTTAAATGAATTCCGTAGAATTAAATTAAAAGTGGATATTATATCAGATGTTAAAACTGTAAATTTTTTGGATGTGAACTTTGATTTAAGGAAAGGCATCTACCAACCATATAGGAAGGAAAACTCAAACCCAATTTATGTACACCCCCTATCAAATCACCCAAAATCTATCATTAGGCATATCCCCAAATCCATTAGTAAAAGAATCAGTGACAATTCTTCCAATCTTGAAACATTTAATAAACATAAATATTTCTATAACAGGGCCCTTAAGGATAGTGGATACAAAAACACCCAAATTGAGTTCATAGAACCAACACACCAAAACACAAATACAAATAGAAACCGTAAGAGAAAAATCCTGTGGTACAATCCCCCTTTTAATCTGAAACTTAAAACAAATCTAGGAATGAAATTCTTAAACTTAATTAAAAAGAACTTCCCTATTAATAACATACTACATAAAATTTTCAATAAAAATACAATAAAACTTAGCTATAGCTGTAATGAAAACCTTGAAAAAATAATTAAAAAACATAATAACAAAATATTAAACAAAAATAGCACACCCATTGCTACCGAAAGTTGTAACTGTAGAATTAAATCAAAATGCCCTCTTAAAGGAAATTGTCAAATTACTTCTGTAGTGTACCAAGCAACTATTTCTACTAAGGAAAATCCGAATGAAAAAAATATTACATAGGAATGACAAATAACAATTTTAAAGAAAGATTTACCGGTCACAAGTGCTCTTTTGAAAATAATGAGTACAAAAATAGAACTTCCTTGTCTAAATATTACAATGAACTAGTAGAGCAAGGTTACTCCCCAATAGTAAATTGGAAAATTTTAAAGAAAGCGAAAACCTGTTCATCTTTAAACTCGCCTTGCTACCTATGTCTTTATGAGAAATTATTTATACTTACTTTTAGAGAAAGAGATAAATTATTAAATAAGAAGCACGAAAATTCAATTAATTGCAAACATTATAAAAACCATCTTTTAAGTAATTTAGTTTAGATATAAAATTTAAATAAATTAAAAATTGTCACTGATTTCTATAATTTATTATAATACTATTAATATACTTTCTCCTCTCCTGATTTCATTCTTTACTTCTCCTATCTTATATACCTGTGTGTCTATGTGTATATGTATGTGTCTATGTATTTATTTTATGACCGTGTGTACTTAGATCTATATATTTCTATATTATTTGGTATACCCTCCCATGTTTATTCAATCCATTTGTATGTTTCTATGTGTGTATGCATCTATCTGTACTCTTGCCAAATTATTTGTATTCTTATGTATTTCTATATATATAATTTATGTAAATTATACATATTTATGTGTGAGTATATATATATGTGTGTGTGCGTTGTTGTTTATTAGTATATGATTGTGTGCATATATTTGTGTATTTTTTGTATGTATGTGTATACATAAGATTATATATATATATATATATATATATATATATATATATATATATATATATATATATATATATATGTTTATTTGTATGTCGGTTGGTTCTCTGTGGGTATATACATATGTATCTTATTATTTTTAATTTGGGTACTATCTACCTGTGCGTCGCTACTTTTGAGTATTTCGTTGATTTAATTACTTCTTTTGCCTGAATATATTTATATATTTATAGGTAAGTGTACTTGTATCTGTGTTATTAGTAATCTGGTCTTGAATGTATTATTTTGTGATTTAATATGACTTTATATCTATACTTAAATAGCTTAAACTTCCAACTTAATAGTATAGTTACACCTTTACTTATGTGCATGTATATGTATATGTATATATATATATATATATATATATATATATATATATATATATATATATATGTATATATATATGTGTGTGTGTATGTGTGTGTATATATGGATATATATATGTGTGTGTGTGTGCATATACATATTTGTATTGTATTCTTTTTATATACATAAATATTAGTAGTTTTTTATTTATAATTATTGGACCTATTTAATTTATTTAATCCCCTCTTATGGCTAAATATGTTATATTAAAAAGATAATAAATATTAATTTTATTCTGTTTTTATTATTATTATTATTATTATTATTATTATTATTATTATTATTATCATTACTATTATGTTTATTGTTATTAATAATAATTTTAATATTGTTTTATCATTATTTTCTTCTTTTATTCATATATTTATCTAATAAAAACGCGAAAACTTTAAACTTATATCATTTAGCATAAAGGGCCTAATTAATGGTAGACGTATGTTTGAATTGCGTTGATTTTACTCGTGGACGTATGTAAGAGGATAAATATGCTAGCTGAATACATTCACTGCCTTTTTTGACACGTTCATTTCTGACGCTTGGAGTGTATCTTCTGTTTGTATTTGTAATAATATGTTTCATTACTGAATTGTATAATTGTTCATAAATTGGTTGACACGCAGATCTTTTTCTTTTTCTTTTTCTATATACTGTCAAATTCTTACTTTCTCTCTTTCTCTATTTAACTAGATCTCATTATTCTTTCCTTTTCCTTCTAGTTCTTATTCTCTTTATAATAACCATTTATATCTTTTTTCTTTTCTTCTCCATATCATATATATATATATATATATATATATATATATATATATATATATATATATTTTGTGTACAGAAAGTTGTTAGTTGAGACAGGTCATTGGTACCGTCGGTTTCAAGCCCGATAATAAGGCCCGTTTAAGGTATCCTTATCGAGCTCTCTTCAGCCAATATTCGTCTATCTTATAACTGGAAGTGTGAAGTATATATACCTCGCGAGTCCACGTTCAAATCTCGTTTTGTTTAATCCCCCCCCCTTTTTTTTTTTTTTTTTTTTTTTTTTTTTTTTTTTTATCTATATCTATATATATATATATATATATATATATATATATATATATATATATATCGGGTAATGTAATACCTAATTTTCAACTTTGAATTATTTAAATTTAAGATCTAATTTCGAAAAAATGTTTTTTTTAATATATGAATCGATTTTAATTTGAACCCCATTTAATTTTAAAATCTCTTTCCTTATGTATAAAAACTTTAAAATCTGTATTGGTATCGGTTAAAAACTTAAAAATTCGTTTAATTATATCGAACATTTAAAAATTTCCAAAAATACGTTTAAAGTTTTAAAAAATATATTTTTAATTATATCGAATCACGTTTAAAAATTTCGAAATACGTTTAAAAATTATTTTTTAAAAACCCAAATCTTTCAAGGTTTGGGGAAGTGAGTATTTATCTATCCTAAGTGATTTCCCTAGTTTATTAACATTATTATATTTTTCTATAGTTTTAAATTCGAAATAGATTATAAATTACATTTATAAAATATTATATATATATATATATGACATTAATTAAAAATCTATAATATAATTGCGATTAAAATCCAAGTTTACCGACTAATTATTTATGTATTTACAATTTTTTTTTTTTTTTTTTTTTTTTTTTCCTTATATATATATATATATATATATATATATATAAAAACAACATCTAAGTGTTGTTCTTTTCATTGATCCAATTTATTAGGAGACCCTTCCTTCTATGTATGCAACTTTTCAAAGCTTCACTCCTCACATTTAAACATTTTATTTTTGGGTCATGAATGGACCGGAGGATGTAGTACTTCTCTGCGTTACAGAGTGAGCATTGACTTAATTCCGGGACGTAGGCTGGTCTATGCTCTATTTTTCTCCATTTTATGGAAAAGGGTGTATTTTTTTCTTTAAGCTCCCACACGCGGGTAGCTAATGCTGTATTCATCCTTGTTTTAGCTCTAAAGGAGCTCATATGTGCATAATACCTTTGTTTAAATTGGCCTTTTGTCATACCTATATATATTTCCGGTATATTTGTGGATTGTTCCGTTACTGTGGCCTCATAGACAAGGGATTCAGCTTTACAATTACCCTCCAATGGACAGCTATTTTTGGTCCTGCAAGAGCAGCCTGCGTTATCTATCTTTTTTGGTTCTTTGGATATTATCGACTTAATTGATG
Source organism: Euprymna scolopes (assembly GCF_053919585.1). Lineage (NCBI taxonomy): Eukaryota > Metazoa > Mollusca > Cephalopoda > Sepiida > Sepiolidae > Euprymna > Euprymna scolopes. The sequence continues at coordinate 85,009,854 of NC_136484.1, read as the reverse complement.
GAGCTGTCGAGTAACTAACTTTCACCGTGTTTCTATTAAAAAGTTTATGTAGTCTATGTGTTCTTGGAAAATGTTTGTCTAGAAGGCTAAGAAAACAATGCCCTACTCTAGTTTTAGTGTTCAATGAAAACGGAGGTAAGAACCAGATTATTTTCCGTTTCCTCTTTCGTTTTATATTTTCTTTATTCTGGGTTTGTTGAAATTTTATGTTTTCATTGAACCCACTTTGATGCAGTGCGTCATTATAATATGGTGCTGCTTTCTCGAACACTTCAGCGTTCGAAGAAAGCCGTGAAATCCTTTGGCTAATGTTCGCTACCATATTTTTAAACACTGTGGGTGGGTGGCATGAACCCTTATTTATATACATGATATATATATATATATATATATATATATATATATATATATATATATATATATATATATTATTTTTTTTTTCTCTCTTCTTTTTCTCTCTATTTTGTTTTCTCTCTATTTTCTTTCTCTATTTCTGTCTCTATTCCTTTTTTTCTCTTCTCAATCACTCTCTCCCCATTGTAATCTTTTAACTTTATTTAAATTGCCTCTCCCTTTTTACTTTTTTATTTAATTAAAGTTCTGTGTTTTACGTTTTTTAACTCCAACTTCTAAAGAGTTCCTACCTAAAATAAAAATCCATTATTCATTGAACTTTTGAATAGTCAAGTCGCTGCCTGATGATATCTGTTGTTTGATTGAAACAAGTGGCTATTTGTAGCAGCGGGATGTGAGCATGTTTATATAACAATAAACAAGTATTATCAGCTCTTTTTATTGAGCACTATCTAACAACCTCGTTGAATTCATTAGTCTACTACTTTTGAATATAAAAAAACCCGAGTATATATATATATATATATATATATATATATATATATATATATATATATATATATATATATAATAAAATATTGCTATATAAACATGTTTGCATTCGCATATTCGCATACAAATTCTCAAAAAGGATCAGCCATTGGTACTTATATTTATATTTAAAAAATAAAAAGTTGAAATTATAAGTAAGAAATAAGGTGAAAATTACAGTATTTAAATTAAATACAATAAAATTATAATTACAAATATAAGGCACACTTAAGAGTAACGATACAATATGTGAAAAAATGCTAATGAATGGTATTTACTTTTACAATATATTTATAACTAGCCTGGGTACCCGGCGTTGCCCGGGTGTTTGGAGCTGTGTGTTGAGCAAAAAAAAAAAAAATAGTAGTAGTAGGCAGGCAGGCAGGCTCGAACCCGTACCGCGAAGGAAGAAAAGAATGTGAAAAAAACGTGTCGTCTTTGCCGTTGCGTCCATCGCCAAACCGGAAGTGGTGAAGGTTTAAATTAAGGTTGGTCAATCGAAAAAAAGGGATGACTTTCGAAAATATCGACGGAAAAAGCGACCCTACCTTGTAGAAAAGTGCCCAGTTGAGGGTGAAGGAATTAATGTTTTTTTAGCCAATTTTTCGATATTTGTCGTCCGAAGGGTCGAGCTTCAAAACGATATCAGTCTTGTAAAAATCTGCTGCCTCTATCGAAAGTTTTAGGCAAACATACATACACACATACATGCATTTAAACAGACATGTGAAATTTATATAATAGACTAGCGGGACCGTATAAACAATGAGAAACTTGAAGTTGATTTTGAACATATTTGTTATTCTTCGAATAAAGGAATTTTTAATGTCTATTTATCATTAGCTTTTTCGAGCAAAAGAATATTTTACCTACCCTAGGACGGGTATTACACGTTCCAAATAATTGTACCTCATCTAGGATAAGTAATTTATACCATATATATGAAAAATGTTTCCTTTGTGGGGATGGGTACTATACAACACATATTTAAAATAAGTTTACCTACCCTCGGACGGGTAATTAAAATAAATTCATGAAACAATTTCACATACTATCGACAGGTATTGTACAACATGTTAAATAATTTCTCTTACCACGAAGGCTACCATAATTTTAAGAAAACTGAAACAATTTTTAGAAAGTAGATCATTAGACTTTCCAAATTAGTACATAAATACATCATCTTGGTTAAGAATTAGGCAACTATTGCTTCATCATAAATTTCAATATTACTGGGTGTTTACCTTCGTCACAATCGGCAATAAAATTGTAAGGAAAATAATGACATTTTTTAACAATGTCTCAGTAGGATTTTCAAATTTATGCATAAATACATTGACACAGTTAGTGATTAGACAACCCTTGCTTCATTATCAAGTTCGACATTAATGTGTTTCATTTTCATTCCCCACTACCGACACCGAATTGTTTTTGAAAAATACTTAATTTTCTGAAGATTACTCAGTAGGTTTTACAAACAAATACACAGATGTGTTGTTTAGTGATTAGGCAATCCTTGCTTCATTACAAAATTCCACTGTGTTCTATTCCTCCCGACTACCGATGCCATATTTTTAAGTGAAATGATATTAGTTCTTGAACATAACTAAGTAGGTTTTCCAAGTAAGTATAGAATGCATTGACACGGATTGTGATTAGGTAACTTTTACTTTACCACGAATTTCAATATTAATGTAGTTATTCCCTCCCACATACCAACAACATAATAGTAAGAGAAATTATGTCTTTTCTGGAATATAATTCCACAGATATTCTATATTTTTGGAATATGACATTGTGGGACATTGCTTTGTAACCCCAAAACGGACATTACTCTCTCCAACACAACCCCAAAAGAGAACGCAAGAGCTCGTTTAAAATTAGCATAATCATGCTTCTTTCTACCCCCCCCCACACTACAACCATCACATCATTAACATTAAAAATTCAAAAAATATGGATCACCCCCTACAGAAACTGGCCTAGTAAACTTTCATAGAAAACCAACAATATATATGTATTAATCTAATTTTGAGATCGTAAACTGTTTCAGCCATATCCAGAATCAACTTCACAAATGAAGTAATTTTGAGATTGAAAATTATTTAAGCCATTTCCAGGACAAACTTTACATTCTACCACCCTCATTTAATCCAAGCGACGCTGGGTATTCTGCTAGTATATATATGACCAAGACAATGTTGCTTAACTTTGGTGATCTACATAAATCATTTGGTATTCCCACGTAGTCACTCATCTGAGAATGACCGAGACAATGTTGTTTAACTTTAGTGATCTATATAAAGCACTTTGTTTTCCCAAGTAGTCACCCATCTGAGAATGTCCGAAACAATGTGGCTTAACTTTGGTGATCTACATGAAGCATTTAATGTTCTCAAGTAATTACCCATCTCATAATGGTCAGGCTTCATGTTGCTTAACTTTGGCGATCTACATGAAGCATTTGGTGTTCCCAAGTTGTCACCCATCTGATAATGACGAAGCTAATTGTTGCTTAACTTTAGTGATCTACAAAAAGTATTTGGTGTCCCCAAGTAGTTACCCATCTAATAATGACCGGACTCCATGTTGCTTAACTTTGGTGATTTACATAAAGCATTTAGTGTTCCAAAGTTGTTACCCATCTGTTAATGACCAGGCCCCATGTTGCTTAACTTTGGTTATCTACATAAATCATTTGGTGTTCCCAAGTAGTCACCCATCTAATAATGACCAAGCTCATTTTTGCTTACCTTTGGTGATTCTGTATTATGAAATATTAACCCATCTAATAATGACTAAGCTCATTGTTGCTTAACTTTTCTCCTCCTTGCAACCTCTATCTCACAGAAGAGATGTTGCGAGTTTGTCTCTGATGTATCGTTATTTTCATGGAAAGTGTTCAACTGAGCTTCAATCTATGGTCCCCCCTCGCCAAACTTTCACAAGAAACACTCGTCTAGCTGTAAACACTATCAATAATTTCCCCCACTCTTTATCTGTCCCTAAACCTAAACGTAGATTCCATGAACAAAGCTTCTTTCTTAGAACTGCACGCCTGTGGAATTGTCTTCCGTTTTCCTGCTTTCCGGCTGACTACAATATGGTTTTGTTCAAGTCTAAAGTAAATAAGTTCTTGATGAGCCGTTCCATATAAGTTATTAAATTTACCAAATTTTCATTACTAATGATTACTATATTGACCAACTTCTACTGTACACTCTTTAACCCTTATCCTTGAGTGGCCTCTGGGCCTTGATAATGTGGTGATGCCTTTGTAAAAAAAAAAAAAAAAAAAAAAAAAATCTACATACACAATTTTGTATTCCCATGTAGTCACCCATCTAATAATGAGCAAGCTACATCCAAGGGAGGTCACTTGCAGATTATAACAATGATTTTATATTATCCTAATTGTATTCGACAATGAAGGTACATCCAAGGGAGGTCACTCCCATATTATAACAATGACTGTATATTATTCTAATGGTATTCAACAATGAAGCTACATCCAAGGGAGGTCACTTGCATATTATAACAATGATTGTATATCATTCTAATAGTATTTGACAACGAAGATACATCCAAGGGAGGTCACTTGCATATTATAACAATGATTGTATAAGGAGGAGGTCATGTCTAGCTTTAGAGAAACAAACATCACTAAAAGATATGGAGGAGTTCATGCCTGGCATGTTTAGCTTTAGAGAAACAAACGTCACTCAAAATAAGGAGGAGGTCATGCCTGGCATGTCTAGCTTTAGAGAAACAAACGTCATTAAAAAATATGGAGGAGGTCATGCCTAGAATGTCAAGAGAGAAACAAACGTCACTCAAAAATAAGGAGGAGGTCATGCCTGGCATGTCTAGCTGTAAAATATGCACAGTGTCTAATAAAAAAATATATGTATACATATATTTATACTGTAAAAGCAACTTCAAAATTATTTATTGGGATTTAGACTGCAGGGCACAAGCACCTTCAAAATTGTCAAATCGGACCTGTACTGCACAAGAACCTTCAAAATTGTCAAGTCCGAACTATACTGCACAAGAACCTTCAAAATTGTCAGATTGGACCTATACTGCACAAGCACCTACAAAATTTTTAAAATCCGACCTATAGAGCACAAGCACCTTCAAAATTTTTCAAATCGGACCTATATTGCACAAGCACCTTAAAATTTTTCAAATTGGAGATATACAGCATTAGCACCTTCAAAATTTTTCAAATCGACATATACTGCAGAAGCACATTCAAAATTGTCAAATCGGACCTGTAATGCACAAGCACCTTCAACATTTTTCAAATCGGACCTATACAGCACAAACACCTTCAAAATTGTTAAATCAGACCTATTCTATATTGCACAAGCACCTTTAAAATTTTTCAAATCAGACCTATACTGCACAAGCACCTTCCAAATTGACAAATCGGACCTATACTGCACAAGAACTTTAAAAATTGTCAAATTGGACCTATACTTCACAAGCACCTTTGAAATTGTCAAATCGGACCTATACTGCACAAGCACATTCCAAATTGTCAAAGCGGACCTATACTTCACCTATGTCATACAATCCCGGGCGACGCATGGTATTCTGCTAGTACATATCCACCTATGTCATACAATCCCGGGTGACGACGACTCTTCTGCTAGTACATATACACCTACTTCACCCAATCTCGGGCTATGCCGGGTATTTTGCTAGTACATATATCCACCTATATAATCGAATCCCAGGCGACGCTGGGTGTTCTGCTGGGTAAAATTCCATGTATTTTATTCAATCCCAGGCCATGCCGGGTAATCTGCTAGTACATATGTCATGCTAGTGCTATGTCATACAATCCTGGGCAACGCTGGGTATTCTGCTAGTACATATACACCAATTTTATCCAATCCTGGGCTACGCCAGGTATTATGCTAGTACAGCTATGTAATACAATCCCGGGCGACGCCGGGTATTAGACTAATACATATATCAACCAATTTTATCCGATCCCAGGCAACACTGGGTATTCTGCGAGGAAACATTCAATTTATTTCCACCTACGCTGGATAATCTGCTAGTACATAATACTTTTATATGAATTCCTTAAACTCTTCCTCCTTAACTGAAGATTATATAAAAAACATAACCTCCCAATACTAAGAATGGCTTTCTGAATAATAATGTTTTTATTTAAGAATTTGGAATTAGCAGTTTAGCGATGTGTGATGTTTGGAATAAATATATAATACGCATTTTTTTTTACTTGGTCTTTTGGCTAAGATCAAAGTATCTCGGTCTCTTCTGGCTAAGATCTGTTTTAAAAACTGGGAGTTAAGTAGGACGTCCTCCAATATGAAAGGGTGAATGCGGTATTATGGTGAAAGAAGATACTAGCTGGGAGAAACTTTTGATTTTGTTTAGTTCTGGAGTGACAAGGATGACCAACGACCCCCACAATCCCCCCTTTTTAGTTGGCCATGTGCCTAAGTTTTTTGTTCATCGTTGATTTTGACTGTATTTTTAACATGAATAAAAGATTTAATATCTCAAAGTGTAGTATTTGTTCTCAGTGCAAAACTTTTGCTCTTTTGGGAAGGGATCCACTACCGGGCTCTCGGGCTAGGTTTAAGTTGTTTTTACTTACTAACTTTCGTTAGCAAGGACCAGACCCCCTCTTTTGGGGAGTCAGGACCTAAAGGACCAGCACCACGAGTTGGTAGTTGTGACCAGCTTTCGTTTGTTTTCTGTTTCTTGTTTTTTCTTCGTTTCTGTCTCACCTCTCGAGACAGGGATGGTCTACTTTCTCACCACTTAATTTCAATGATGAATGTGCTATTGGAGCAGAACATCCCGGCCAATTATATTTGTAGAAGAAGGTACGCGCAGTGGGGTTTTCTGCTTCCCACCCCTGAAGATTATGTCAAACTGTCCAGGACTAGTTACTGCAGCAGGAACATCAAGTTGCAGCCCGTGTACTTAAACAAGAGGAGGGTAAATGTTTCTGCATTGAACGTCCCCTGTTACATGGAGGCAAACAACTGGGTGCCATCCTCAGTTAGTACGGGGACATTTAGGAAGTAACGCCAGTCCGCGGTCAAAGAAACATCATGACCAGGGATTATAAAATCCAAATGGTCCTGGACAAAGCGGGCTTTTACGGAATCCCGGCTACTCTGAAGTTTGGAGATTAGACGCTCTCCTTAATAGTGGAGCCCCATTGCTGACAGTGCCAATTGCAGGGACATATGGCAAAGGACTGCCCCAAAAAGAGCGGGAGCAAGAACCCAACCAAAACACCTGGTAAAGCAGCAGGGCCAGTCAAAACCACAGCCCAAGCCTCTGCTCCCATTCCAACCACAAGTCTCCCAGAAACACAAGTGGGTTAGGTGAGTAAAAAAGGAAAAACCGCCAAACAGTCATCCTCACAGACAGTGACCAGAGACCAACCAGAGTACAAGAAGAAGTCATGGACACACAGGCACCCTCTTTCTCAAACAAGAGGAAATTACAAGAGTCTGAGGAGGAGGTCGTGTCAGAGGAAGAAGTACCAGCAACGGCAGTGTTAAGCGCGACTGAGATCAGAAGGGCCAGGAGGAGGAAAAGCCGGAAGATGCGTGCGAACCCCCCCCCTACCCCTACTGAGAAGGACTCATTGCCAAATGCACAGGCTGAACCAGCCGTTATCCCACCATCCCATCACCCCGAGCAACTCTCCCCCTCTCTCCCAAAGGCCCCCAGAAACTCGACGCCCCTCGTCCTGTGACAGATCACCTGACGGTCAAGCTGAGCAGGATTCCCCAACCCCAAGGGCCTCTTCTCCCCCTCAATCCAAAGAGGACTCCTCCCCAACAACCATGGTTCGCACAGAAAAGACCAAAAAGCTACCTTTTCTGCCAGGAGGCAGGATATGTGAACCAGACCCTCATCAACCAATATCGGACTTTAAATGACAACAGAAGGTCCGGTACAACAAGCTGAGGAACTTGGTCTATGTCGGCGGCAATAACATTGCCGACCCAACAAAATTCAAGGATGCTCCCTTGTTGACCACTTTCATTAGGGTCAACAAAGACTCTAGGACAGAAGTCCTCTGGGCAATGATTGAAGCAGCAAAGGATGCTATCCCGGGCCAGCAGCTGGTGGATAGGGACCATCCTTCCCTGAACAATATTTTTTTTCAAATGCAAGGGTAGGATCCCTGTGTATACCCACCCCTCCTTCTACAGGGCACTTAAATTAACGTTCCCCCTGGATGTGGGAGGCGTGGCCAAGGATGGAGTACCCTCAGCAGATCTACTTACCGGGCTGCCACGTCCTTACTGCCAAGGATTTCAGACCCGTCTGTGACACTGAGTAAGGTAAGTGAACATGGCTTTAAACTTGGCTACATTTAATGTGAGGGGCATCAGGTGTCGAAACAAGGCCTCATGCATTATGAGAGACTTGGTGTCCATTAAGGTAGATATTGCTGCTATCCAGGAGACCCACTTTGTTTGTGACGAGGATTGTCAGGTGCTGTTAAACGATTACGATATTTACTCAGCATATGGCAATACTTATAGTCGTGGAATCTCCTTGCTAGTGAGTCGCACCCTGTCAGCGTCAATGAATGTTGTTCACGGGTGGGCGATCATTGTTAATGTTGCCGTTAATTGTAGTGTTTTTTGGATTGTTGCTGTTTATGCTCCCAGTTCTTATGGAGAGAGGGTATCCTTTTTTCGACAGTTGGAGGGCTTCCTAGTGGATCCGGAACGGTTAGTTTTAATGGGTGATTGGAATGCAATCCTTGATCCCAATATAGATAAGGCCGGGGGGGGGGGCTAGCGGGTCGGTACGGTGTGATAGCAGTCTGTCTGACCTGATAACTTTGTGCGATCTCATCGACAGATTCCGTCTGAATTATCCGGGGCAGGAGATGTGTGGACGTGGCATTCCCATGCTTTCCCATCCAAGTACTTACTTGGATCGGATGTTAGTTAGAAGAGGCGACGTAGGCTTTCTATCTTGCCCCACGTTCCACTTGTTAGGACACGCAGACCATAAACTTGTTATGGCCCGTTTTAACTTAAGTGCTAGGCCTAAACTAGCCAGATACTGGAAGTTCAACAGCACCTTTTTGAACTGGAGAACTACCGGTTGAAGGTTACCGAATTAATTCAGCGGGCTTTAGTGGGGACGGTGACAGGGAGTAAGTAGTGGGTTAGTCTTAAGGCCAAAATTAGACGCTTCTCTGTTCAGTACAGCCAACGCCTCGTGTTAGATAAGGCTAAGGCAAAGAAGCGTATAGAGGATAATCTGACCCGAGCTGTGGAGGGGGGGGACTCCCTAGAGATAGCACTAGCTAAACAAGACCTCAGCCGCTTGGTTAGCGAGAGGTATGAAGGTCAAGTAGTTAGGGCTAGGTTAATGAAAGTCTCTAATGAAGCTGTGAACGTTGACACTGTTGAGCATAAGGCTGCTCTAAGGCGTGGTTCAGACGGGTACATTCGGAAAGTACATAACCTGGAAGGACACACCCTCGTGTTGACTCCGGAGATCTGCAAGGGGTTTCGGGAGCATCTATCGGAGTGCTTCACCCAACTACCCAGACTCAAGGTTGAAGAGTTTGGCAGCTATTTGGCTGACTCGCCCCGCCTCATGGCGGCTCGGGCAGCTAGCTGTGATGGTCTTGTTACGGAACATGAGGTCATTACTGCATTGAAGCAGGTCGGCTGCAACAAATCCCCGAGGCTTGATGGTTTACTCTATGAGTTCTACTTGAGGCTGTCGCCCATGTTGATCCCTATTCTGAAGGATGTGTTCAACCATTGGTTTGCTCACGGTTCCATCCCTGGACAGGTGACCAAGGGAGTGATCATATTGCTGAGGAAAGGTCAACGGCATGGTGGGGTGGAAAATTTCGACGACTTTAGGCCCTTGACTCTGCTAAACTCAGAGTTAAAGATTTTGGCAAAGATTCTTGCGAATCGTTTGCAGGTTGTCATCACTGACTTGATCGAACCGCACCAGAGCTATGCTATGAAGGGGAGATCGATTCAAGACAATCTTCATTTGATTCGCTCGATGATAGAGGGAATAGAAGACGACACTGAAGCCGCGCTGATCAGTTTGGATCAGTCCAAGGTGTTCGATAGGGTCGACCATCGGTTTCTGGGATCTGTGCGAGAGGCCGCTGGATTTAATCTGGACTTCCGCAACTGTATCTTTGTCCTGTATGATAGGCCGACGGTAGCGGTGCAGATCAACGGTAAGCTGTTAGAGTCATTCGCCATCTCCTGGTTGGTGCGTCAGGGTTATTCACTGTCACCTCTTTTGTACGTCCTGGTGTTGGAAGCCCTCCTGCACAAGTTAAGGGACGAGGCGGCTACACCAGTCCTGCGCGGAATTGCTTTACCTGGAGGCACGCGAGCCAGGGTTTCCGTGTTCGCCAATGACGTCACCATGTTCGTGTCTTGCCCCACGGATGTTCAAGCGATGGTCGAGGCACTCGCTCGATACAAAGAAGTCACAGGGGCCGTCTTCAACTGCAGCAAGTCTGTCAGCCTGCGGTTGGGGGCCTGGACCGGGGTAAACTCGCTTCCAGGCATCTTCAATTGGACCAATGGGCCAGTCCGTATTCTTGGTTTCTGGTTTGGACCGGGGCTTCAGCTGGAGAAAAATTGGTCGGAAGTATATGGCAAGGTCAAATCGTCGGTCAAGACTTGGATTCGAAGGAAATTGTCCTTGAAGTGTCGGGCGGAGACGTGTGCTACATACGTCTTTCCGCTCATCCTTTACCGATTGTCTGCACTTCCTCTCCCTGCACAATGCCTAACCCGCTTACAAAAGCGCCTTGACTCACTTCTGTGGGACGAGGGTAAGCATTATGTGTGCCAAGAGGTCTGTGTCCAGAGTCCGAGCGAGGGAGGCCTGGGTCAGCCCAGCCATAAAAACGCTGAGAGATTGGCTTTTCTGGGTTTTTTGCTAGAGGAGAACGCTCCTTGGGTCCCTGCAGTTGAGAATTCGTTTCCCAATTTCAAACCCGACCCCTCGGTAGAAGGTCGTCGTAAACCGAGGGGGGAGTCCAAGTTCTTTGCCGAATGCCAGACTGCACTTAGTGCTTTGCCGGGGACTAGTGTCCTCGATCAGCCTAGGAAGAGACTTTATTGGGAGTTAGTAGTGGGCACCGCGAAGGAACTCTTTGTAGGAGGTTAGATTGGTCGATGGAGGTTATCTGCTCTCAATGGAGTTGGGCGCTGGGATGGGATTTTCTGGCTAACTCGGAATTTTCCCTTACCTGACAACTGGTCCGAAAAGCACTGCCCCTCTTTGACGAATTAAGCATGTGCAAAGAACAAACACAAGCTTGAATCGGTCTAGCATGAATTTTTTCATTATAACCGGATCCAGTCCCTGTTGGAGTACGTCGGAGAGGTAATGCCTCGCACTGATGGCGAGTGGCTACTCGATCTCGACACAGAATATTTTGTCTACAACATGGAGCCGCCATTCCCCAGGGAGGGAAGAATGGTTTTCCTGGCGATCCTAGCAGTAGCACGTATGGTAATCTGGATCACGCACCTCAAGTTGGTCCGCGAAGGGACATCTGTTCCAGATCGGGATCTGATCGTTTACTTTAAACATCTGCTTAAAGTAAAGATCAGATGCGATTGGAGGAGGTTGCCTAGAGTGGAGTTTAACAAGAGGTGGGTGTATAACACTAGTTTGTGCATCCATTGAGGAGCTAAGTTTGAATACGTGTTCCCTCCTTGAGCATGGCATGGGCAGTGCTGGGTCCTTCGGAACCCATCCCACTTAGTTTAGCTATAGAATATTAAAAAATAATCTTGACTGGTGGTATAAACGAGATCCCTCTCCTGTTTTTATTTTTTGGTGTTAGAGAACCTCTGATTCTGGCCATACCATTTACACCACATTTTTATTTTGTGTCATCCCCGGCCATCCTCCTACTTAGAGGTCACCTTCCAACCCTATCCACCCGTTGCTTTGTTTTCTCCCACTTCTATTAAGGCTTCTCCCCAAACCCCAATAGGGATCTCCCTACTTGTTTTAGGTTCCCCAAAAAACAGTGGAGGGGGGGGGGTTTAGTCACTTAGATTAGCACAGAGGGGCCCTTACTAACAACCTAGTAGGTTTTTATATTTTATTTTTGAAATGAACATTTTGATTAGCTTCCCCACTCCACAAACTGTTTTGATATTCATAATTAATTTACAAACTTTTTATTTTCTAATGAAATTGAACTTTTTACATCATACACATACACACTTAAAAAAAAATGCACACACAACATACAGATACCTTTTTTACAATTGTAAATATGTTTATTCCAAACGCTGGGGAATCATTAGTTAGATTAGGATCCACATAGTGAATGAGGTATTATGGTAAATGTTGCCAGTCAAGAGTAAGACTCCAAAGTCTACATTTCTTACTTTAGTTACTTTAGTCACAAAGACCCTGTATCCTTCTCCTCCCCCATTTTCTTATAGGGCCTTGTGCCTAATTTTGTTGTTTATAATTTTTGTTTTTTCAATTTCATTATTGTAATTTCAAATTTTTGCGACAATTAAATATATAAATAAGATCAAAGTGTAGTATCTGTTCTTAGAATTCAAGCGGTTTCATCTTTCGCCCCCTACCCCCACTAAGAAAATAAGGAGGAGGTCATGCTTTGCGTGTCAAGCTTTAGAGAAACAAACGTCACTCGAAAATAAGGATGGCCTTCTAAATAATAATGTTTTAGTTCAGATGTGATTTTTGGAATATGACATCTTGTCTCAATTTAGTAATCGATAAATATAAATTATGCATCTTTTTGTAATAGAAGATAATGCTCGGTAGAAAATTAAGCTGTATGAGACGGTTACTTGGTCTTTTGGCTAAGATCAAAGTATAGTATCTGTTCTTAGAATTCCAACGGTCTCATCTTTTGCCCCCCCCCTCCCACTAAAAAATAAGAGGGAGGTTATACCTGGGATCTCTAGCTGTAGAGAAACAAACGTTACTCGAAAATAAGAAGGATTTATGCCTGGAATGTGATCAAATCCATTCACTCACATTTCGTATATGTAATGTTTTGGATTTAGATGCATTGTTTACATTTTAAAACATAGTAAAACGAATTTCGTTTCCTATCTAGACATCTCTCTCTCTCTCTTTCTCTTTCTCTCTCTCTGTCTCTGTGTTTGTGTGTGTGCGTGTCTCTCTCTCCCCCCCCTCTTTCTCTCTCTTCGTATTCCTTACACTAAAGAGAAATAATGTTACTAAAATAGAAAATGGCGTTTGGCTTTGTTTTTTTTTTTTGTAAAAACATCGATCGTTAATATTTTTAAGCGTATTTTTTTTACTTCACATTTTTAGCTTGCTATTTTTCGTTTACCTATCGTATCTAACTATTTTTAACCTGCTAATAACTTTGGTAACGTTTTCATAACGTGCAAGTTAATATTTTAATTTGTATGATAGTCGCCTTTTTATCGATAAAAATCTCTTATTATATGCAATGTTTTTATATACATCCCGCCATTACTGACGTCAAGGTCACGTGACATGATTCAGCGTTTATTAAATTACGTATAAATATCGTTAAAATGTCACTTGGGGGGGGGGGCTGTAGAAAAACAGTCAGCTAACTTAGAGGGATCTTTTGGACCAAAAATTCGATATTTGTCGTCCAGAGGGTCGGGCTTTAATATGAGACCAAATTTGTGAATTTTTATTCTGTCTGCCGAAAGTTTTTGGCGAACATACATACATACATACATACATACATACATGCATACATACATTTTCGCTTTTATATATATAGATTATATTTATAATTATAGATTTAAAGTACAATTTTTTGCAACTGACCTAAATATGGGGAAACTAAATATTTGTATATGATTTATCGGACAGCATCTTCACAAACAGTTTTTTTTTTCGGTATTTCTTGCTATTATAGAGCCGTTATGTCTTCGAAAAATAATTATAAGAATTAAAATTAATAAGAGCTCTATCAACGTTCTGGCTAATATATTCCCGCTGTACGTTTGCTGATCTTAAGGCAATAACTGCTCTTCAGATTTGTTGTAACGTTACACACGTGATAACATGCAGACCCAACGCGTTGTAGACTCCATCGCAAGGGACATAAGAAAGGAATAACTCAACTCATTTTTCCGTTGGAACAACACACATTTATTTCCACATCTTTAACTTGATCGTGATCATCGCTCTGTGTACATGTTCTTTTTATAATCTCTTTTTCTTTTTCCTTGCCGTGACGTCACTTTGCACGCTCGGTCATTTCCATACAACTGTTACATAAAATCCGCTCCAAGGGAAATAAAAAAACAAGAAAAGAAACTGAAAAGTTCACATAAGGACATGAATACATAGATCCAAATAAAAAATGTCTTAGTGTATAATTTGTTCAGTCTTTTCATTCTACCATTTTTTTTCTTTTCCAAGTCAGAAATTTTTTCCTTCCTTTATTTATTCTTTTTTTTTTTTTTTGTAAAAAAAGGAATTCCAACGTATTTCCCCAAAATAAGGGTTTAATATTTTGGAAGGAGGAACAACTCAGTTAACTGTTTCAATAGCGAGAATGTAGGGGTCAGCTATTTCACTGTATTCAGTAAAATTCCTGAATAGCCTGAAGTTCTGAAATGTTTCCAGTTTGATGTTCAAAATTACAGTTTTAAATGTAAATAATGTTACAAAACCAGGTAAATCGAGGCAAGACTAAATTCAAGTGCTATTGAATAGTCTTTGCTGTTTGTTGTTACTGCGTCCGAAAATTTCACAAACTAAAACGGGATATTTTTATTTGAGCAATAAAGTCAGTTTATTGCTTTTCGACAATTTCCATAACAGATATGTTATATTGTTAATTGTATGCCCAAATTCTTTTGTTACTTTTTTCGTTGTGTGAATTTTCTTCTTTTTTCTTATGCATTCTTTTCTCATTTTATTCGACAACTCTACCTATCATATTAGTCATATCATAAATATGTCTTTCCTTATGCGTGATAGATTTCCACGCAGACTGCCTAAATTGTGTTTTAGTTAAAACTTCCTCTCCAAAAATTTGGACTAAACTAGTTAGCATAACCTCTTGCCTAGTCCTACGACTTATTTGTCTGTAAATTGCTCAGCTCTATATATTTGAGATAACACTGGTTTGGCCCCTTTTTGTTTCTAACTGTTTAGACAGTTTTGACGAGATTACTCAAAACAATTACGGCTCGTTTTATCTCTTAACTGCTTAGTTCCCTTTTAGTGAAATTATTCTAGACAGCAGGGCCAGAGGAATTATCCATGCCCCGACTTAATCAGATAACATATTATGCACTAATTATTATATTTTCCTCTTTTTATCACATTCCAGTACTACCCCGCGATACATGGGTTAACCTTTATTATTTATCTTCGGTAGCCCTTTAATCCAACACGAGCACTTTTTTATTCACTTATTACTTCTTTAATTTTTGCTATTTTCTAAGCTACTTTGTTCGTAAATCAACCCATTTAAGAAGTCCAGATGTTAACTTCTGATAGCTAAGTTACGTTTCATACACGGGAAATCTGATTCGTTGTCCGAATTCTTCCGCAACTTTCAGACTCCATTTTGTATCAGAGGATTGTAAGTACCTTAAATGCTTAGTGGACACTTATCTTTCTACCACAGCAGCAATGCAACCACTATATTTTTTCTCATAAAGAGCTCTAGTTTTAGGATCAACGAATAATGTTTCTGCTAACGTCAAGTGTCTTACTTGGTCACCAAGCAATTTCGCTTGCCATTAATTTTAAAATTAAATATAACTTAAATTGTACATATTTCTGTGTTCGGTATTAGATTTATAAGAAGTCAAGTAAAAAAAAAATACAAAAACTAAAAACACCAGACAGACGGGAACATTTAGTATTCTAAGCTAATTACTTAAACAGCTCAAATACCAATTCACAAAGATATAATTGCGTTCATTTTAAAATGTTTAGTTCTAACTTCTTAAAACCTAATGAGCTATTGTCTTTCTTAACTGAGCATGAACTATACCTCTATAATACTATATAACCGAGTCAGATTACTATAACTGCTCTCTTTAATATTAAAGATGATATTTACAGGGACCCAAGGTTCCCACAAAACACCCTTTAGACACAAAAAATATAACCGACAAAACAGGAGAAAACATAAAATTTAAGCAGAAAAGAAAAAAAACAACAAAACCGAACAGCATAGTGCAATTCTTGTTCTTTACAGTTTTCCCTCTCAGTTTGGTTAGTTTTTTCTTGCTTTCTCAAAGTTTCCGTTTTTCCTTTGCGACTGCATTCTTTCGTGGTAACGTTTTTTACTTAATTTTGAATCCATTTTGTGAAAAGGCCTGGTTTTTACAAATAATCTTCTGTGCCGTTGGAACAACAGACATTTATTCCTACATCTTTAACGTGATCATAATCATCGGTCTATGCACATGTTCTTTTTTATAATCTTTTTCTTTTTCCTTGCTGTGGCGTCTTTTCGCACACGATTCTGTCATTTTCATACAGTTACCATAAGCGCGTCCACACTCTGTTACATTTTGTTATGGGTGGCACCGATATGAGCAGCTGTCCGACTCAAATACCAAACAGATACTACCTTTCTTGGATAATAGCGGGCACAAACATAAGCAACGTACTATGTACCTATGGCAAATTTATTATTATCCATTTTTTAAATTCTGCTTGGTCAATCTAAACAAATTCTGGTCAGTAATCAGGAGGGGTAGATGCAAATAATAAAATATAAATATTTGCTTTTTATAACGTTTTCAAGAACGTGGAAGGTATTTTCTTTTATAAATGATTAAACCATATTCAGTCATCAACTGTAACAACAGCTCCAAACAAGTTATAGTCTCCATCAGGATGTAGATTTTACTTTGACTAGTGGCAATGCCTTAAACACTACCAGAAAGTGAAGATACATCGTGAGCAAAGGCCCACCTAAAATGCACAATACCTGGTACGTTTATGTAATATCCTCACATAGTAACAAAAAGATACGTCAATTGACATAAATCATTATTTGTGTGTTTTTGATCCCAATGGTATCGAAGTGCATTCTATTTCTTCGTTGAGATCTGATAGCCACATAGAATTTCAATATGCTTTCCAGGTAGTGAGATTCAGATAGAAACGAAGGGCAGTTGTAATCCAAACAATAGATTACAACCATTAAGCAACAATGAGCGATTTGAAAGGCGTATGTATATTGGAATTATTAATTAATGAACAATAAAGCTATGTTACCAATATTATCAAACTGGAACGCCTCTACATTAAAAATACAAAAAGTCAACGCCAAAATTGGTTGTCAATTTTAAAGCATATCAATTCTTTAGACCATGTGTTGCTGAATCATTCCATCAATGACACAGGTAAACAGCAATTTGTTGTCTGCGTTTTTTTCCGTTGATTTAGGACGAATCTGATGCGCTGAATCCAAAGATCACATTGATTTTTCTCAATTAGGTCAAGTTTTTGAGCTATGGCCATATGTCATGTTTTACGTTTTTGTTCACATGTACGCATATGTGGAATATTATAAGAGTTGGTGGGGATAAAATGTGTTTTGATTGGAAATGATTAGTTTAATGACAAAACGTATTCATCTCCGATAGTTCCGATCACAAATAGGTCAGAGACCGACAAGACATGTGAGGACGGGTTAGACTAAACTATTTCCTGCGTAGGTTAAGGTGGCGAATATGACAAAACCATCTATGATGGTTGAAATTTACCCAGAAAGGGGGCGAATAAGAGCTGAATTAAAGCTTTTATTTATGTGAATGGCCATGGGGTACTAGCTGATGACATTGTTGGGTAAAAACAGTTTGATTGCTGATACAAAATACATGAAGAAAAAACACAATTTCAGGAACATTAATTATTTTGTTTTGTGAGTAGGATTGTTGCGTGTTATCAGGCCGTGTTTTGTCTTAGAAGTGATCTTGAGTTCAAGGTCGGGATTTGGCCTGTGTGGGAACCCAGATAATGAAAGCGTTTGGTTTCTGTCGGGAAATCACCTAATTAATATGTATAGGTAATGTTGCCAATTAGCCAATCAAAGCGAATCAGAGTATGATGCAATAATCAAGGATTGGTTGGACAAGAAACCCAGATCAGCCTAAGTCTTACCCACTCTTTCCTTTAAAAGTAGCCAGAGAGCGGGCAAGAGTCAGTTGGCAGTTGGGAGGTCGCAGTTACAGTTCGCCATCACCCCATGCAAAAACATCCCTGTTCACTGACCGACCGATAATTAGAGAAGAGAATCGATTGTTAAAAAACAAAAAAAGGCCCCGATTGATTTACTATCGAGTAGACTGCCGGCAAAAAAAAATTATTATTTTATTTTTCTCCTGTTGATAAGTGTGCATAAGGAACATTTTCTTTATTATCAGAATTGTTTTAATAATCCTTACAACGAAACCAAAACTTGCGTCAGAGTCGATTACTTGTCTCTTGTCAACTTGAACTGCAGATAAGTAATACCAAATTGAAGGAATCTAATTCAGCGAACAGCCAGCAAGAGGGGAGGATCACCAAATTACCTCTCAGCATTCGCACCGCAACGCATATCCTCTCTGGAGACTGTGGGAGCCTTTTCTAGTCTCACACAAAAACACGCGTTCACATCTCAAGCTATATTACTTGTCATATACATACGCGCACACAAACATACGTGCGTACGTCCACACACGTACATATATTCACGTTCGCGTATATGCACTCACATTCATGTGTACATACACACACACGCTAACATACACACATGTACTCACACACGCGCACACGTACGCACACAAGGACAACGTCACTTCCCCTTTCAAAGGAAATCCACACATGCGCAAAGACCACCGGAAACAAGTATAAAAGCAAGAGCAATAAGCAGCATCTTCCTTTTTCGGACCAGCTCTCGAGCTGAGAGGTTCGGCTAACCAGCCGCCTCCCTTTCGTATGGGGCATGAGCTAACAGACAATATGTACACTTTATATGCTTTCTCTCTCCATGGCCTGGATTGACTTTTTCTCATTTTCTCTCTATATATATACTACAACAGACTTTCCTCCTCACCAGCTAACAGCGAGAGACGCACACCAAACTGGATTGACTTTCTCTCTTTCTCTCTCTATGACAATAGACTTCCTCCACACCAGCTAACAGCGAGCGACGAACGCGGACATGAACACGTGTTGTACCCTTTTCTTTCACTTGTTTCTTCACGAAATAAATCCTAGTTCGTTTAATTCAATTTAACACGTAGTTCGTCTCTTTCTCAATTCAATTCATTATTCCTAATTTGCACCACCTCAACAAGACTTAGGTTGGACTTTCTCTTTTCTTTCGTTTTTTTTTTTTCTCCGCTTGCCAACCACTATTGAGACAAGAACTACAGGAATCTCACATTAATCCTGTCATGGTATAAGCGCCTAGACCGCGCTATTGGAATCTGTGGGTGTTCGAATCGGAACGACCTACAACTACACTTGTGTATCCGTGAACACTACGGTCTCCATCGTGTTATATCTTAGCTGGAGGAGGCCTAATTTTCGTCGTGTTGTATTATGTCGAAAAGTGATCATTTTTCAAGAATTGGTGCTCAGAATACATGAAGTTTGTGGAAGGAATTATTGCCTTGCAAAGAAAAGAACGTTATCAACGACATTTGCATGGATAGAGACAGAATACGCTTCCCACTACTGCACATCAAACTCGACTTAATCAACCCGTTCATCAAGGCTCTGGACAAGGATGACGACTGCTTCACTTACTTGTGTGAGTCTTTTCCAGGATTGAGAATGATGAAGTTGAAAGCTGGTATCTTTAACGGTCCTCAGATCCGGCAGCTAATCTGAGATCCAGAGTTCGAAAATTTAATGAACGAAGTGGAACTGAATGCGTGGAAGACATTTGTTCTGTTAGTGAAGAACTTTCTTGGAAACAATACAGCCAGAAACTATGAGATCAGCAGTATGTTGACTGCTTTCAGAAACCTGCGATGCAACAATAGCCTCAAGATGCACTACCTATGTTTGCATATTGACCGGTGTCCTGAAAACCTGAGTTCAATGATTGACGAGCAGGAGGAGAAATACCATCAAGACTTGAAAGAGATGGCGACCAGGTATCTGGGTGGCTGACTACTGTTAGAATCTGAATCGATGTTTCTATTAGGTTAGTGCAAAAATGTCTTTTGATAATTTGATATCGTTTCCTGGAGTTACTTGGTTGAGAAACGTCCTGGGAACGAAACCAGTTCCCAGGGGGAATAAACGATATCAAACGATAAGCACATAGAAACATCAACGCAACGGGTCGATATGTCGTTGGCTATAACCGGCTGGCGTGGGTCGCCTCTCTAGTCTTCATTGCGTCGTTACAGGCATCATTTCCATCGTCGCATTAATGGGGGGGGCGCAGGCTGAAATTTAATGTTTGTACAAAAATAGCGAACAAATGCATTTTTATAAAAAATATATAATTTATTTTATGTTTAACACTGGCGGAGCATATCCTTATAAAGACTAGTTGAAACCAGACGCATGCGTTCGTCGACCCCAGAATGTAAGTCTCAACTGTTTAAAACGATACAATCATATTCAATTCTCTCTTTCTTCATTGAAAGAGAGAATCAGGGAGTGAAAGAGAGAAATAGAAAAAGAGAAATAGAGGGAGAGAGAGAGAGAGAGAGAGAGAAAGAGAGAGAGAGAGAGATTCATATATGACACGTTTTGTTTTTGTGTGCCTGACGAGTTCCTTTGGGTTTGATCTGTAGAATTCCGATCGTTTTGACTTGGTTGAACTTTATAAACAACTGTCACTCTTGGGTCGAGTTATACCAGATTGATATATTCCAACATTTTAAAAATCACAAAGCACCTGCTTAATACATCTGAACCTCATAAGTACAGACAAGTCAAGAACAAGGTTCATTAATGCAGAAGCTCCCAGCTCCCCGCAAAGGGGCGCTCTCCATTGTGCCACATTTCGTCCCCCCTTTTGTGATTTTTGTTAACACAACAGAACAATTTGGCAGTTAAGCTGATTGTGTTTAGTTGTAGTTCTTAAAGTTTCTTTTCTGTTTCTCCTCCCTTTCCCCGAATGAGCGAACAGAAGCTTATACTTAACTTTATAATACTGTGAGAGAATGTAGACATAAAACACGAAGGAACATAAACCATGGAGATACAACATTGTTGTGGAAGTGTGTTTTTTTATGTTATACATAAATGCAGCTAACTGTTGAGAGACTGATTGAAACATCGACTGCCACTACACCACTGCGACTACAGAAATGATCAGAGGGTTCCGTCAGCGAAGTGAACGAACTGTAGAAATGAAAGAATATCTTAACTACGCCATAGAGACATTTTAGTGAACCCCCGAGAAACCAACAAGTTTTACCAAAGCATTCGGTTTCTTTTTCATGCAATCATCGTAAAAGAATGAATGCAGCACAATTCCTGCTAAAAAATGAATCGTGATAAAGTTAAATGACAAATCATTTCGATTGACATCGACGAACAATTTTATTGTTTTTCTGCTTGTTCGAGAAAATACCCATACAGATTGCGCATTGGTGTATCCCAGTAAATGTTTATACTCTGTGATTAAGAATGTACTTATTTGCCAGCAACTTAAATACAGGTTTTAGCGCGCGCGTGTTTATATATTTAACAGTTTCTATCAACATCCACATGTAAAGATCATCGTATGTGAAATTCTGAAATTTCTTGTGCCATTTCGTCGCAATCTATTAAGCTAAAAACATGCTGTTTGTTAATCGGCGCCACACTGACGTTTACGTCAGTGTGGCGCCGGTTAACTGACTAGGAAAAGGAAAATTGCGACATGATTTAATACGTCGGTAGAAAAAATTAATGAATCTTGAATTACAAAACTCGAAATTTAAAGCCTGTTTGCTTGAAGGAAAAATCAATTTATAGTGACGGGCGTCTAGGAACTAATTAGTAATCTAAAACCGACAGCAAATTTCTCGTTCCCCAATCGACAATTTCTAATTACGGCCATAACTATTTTAATTGCGCGATTAATAAAGTAAAACACGAATTTTTATTGCCTATTAGTTTTCTTTTAAGACCAAACTAATTCGAATGAAATGGGAGCATGCTCACTTAGTATATCTTCGTTTTAATAAGAATCCATTCGATTACAAAATGGCTTTTTTACATAAAGATGATTGCAATAGAGAACACAATCTTGATTATGATAAATCTTTTCCAAACGTTATATTTGTGGGCATTAAATTGTAAATTATGGATTCAATCGATGATGTTATATGGAAAGTAAATGCATTAAGGAAAAACAGATAATTTTAAGGATGAGTCATCAAATACGGATTGGTAAAAGCGTCAGGAAATATTTAAAAATCACACGATGTATGTGTTTTGTTTATAAAAATATATAGGAGTTTTGCAACGCAAGAACGCGAACAATTACAGTGCATCAAACGTATTTACATTTTTTTTTTTATCTATGCTTAATTTCCATGTTCGATGCTGATTGGTTCCTTTTTGGCTTCCCAGAAGCCATTTCACATGCAAGCTAATCATCTGATAAAAGATTATAAAAGGGATCGATCACTGTTTATTTCGTATTTTTTATCCATGACACAAACTGCCAAGTTGTTCGAACCGTATTCTAAACTTCTACCTGGGGACGTAAACAACGCCTTAGGAACGTGTTGGTTTGGTTTTGACTTTGACAAAAAGACCCAAGAATCCAACGTTTCGATAGTCGTATACACATGGAATTATTATAACACATGCATACCTACATACACACGTGGACACGACCTGGTTTCAACGTAAGTACGAACTTTCTGACACATGAACTCTTGTTTGTCATTACAAACAGTAAATTTATCTTATTTGTGGACTATCTAATCTTTCATTCCATGATGAAGAGGACTCAATACAAACATTTTTAATATAATAAATAGAATTCATCCCATTTCTATAACAGAACGTATCAAGTCTGTTGAGGCGCTGATACTAAATTACTCCACATTTTGTTTCCGTAATATTCCGAACTCGCAAGCAATATGCAATAGAAATTCAAAGTATAGACGAATATAATGAATTGTTGTAATAATATAGTTAAAAACGAAATGGAATGAAACTCAGTTTAAAATCTTAAATTCATTATTCAAAAGACGTTTCTTTATGTCGGAGATAATTAATTTCTATTTTCATTAAAGATATTTATTTCATTTATAATTTTAGTGAATACACTTGCTACAAATTTTAGCATATCATTTTTTATATTTGAAAATATTTGATTAAAAAACATGCACTTCTACTTTAACAGAAATATCTCTGACTGATAAAGTCTTGATATCTTTGGAAAGCATGAATTATTGCAAAAATACAAGTTAAAGTGAACTAAATAAAAAAACATTTTACATGCAAGAATTAATAGTTAATATTTCAGGTTAGATGTTATGTCGTCGTATAATTAATGTCTGATCTGTTGACATTAAGCCTATTGTTGTTATTCTCTTGCTATAAAAATGGCTAAAATGTGAAAAGAAGCAAACTAGTCATCTTCGCGGGGTTTTAATGATGCCGGTAGTGTGACATCGCTGATGCGGACTGTGCGCTATCGTGGCGTGTTCGACTTAGAGTTAAGGATATTTCACCGCTATCACTAGTACGCACTTGGAATGATCCCATATGCCCTTCCTCCAGTTATTTAGTGAAATAGTAGGTAAGACTAGACTTTCAAACCTTAGTTTGAAACTTAGACTAAGAAAAGGAAACTTGCAACCGATACGCCAGGCTGTAAATATTGTACCGTTGTGCAATATCACTTACTTGGTGCAAGGAGTGGGTTGTGGCTTTTATTTTCTACAATGCACGATCCACTTAAAACAAATTCATGTGTTAAGTGTCTTATTTTCGGAGTCAGCAGCATAAGACAGGATCTTTTTTATAATCTCGAAATTCTAAAGTTAAAACCCGATCGATTATTGTGAATTTAGCGTTGCAATTAAGACCATTAGCAATTAAGATCATTAGCAATTAAGACCATTACCAATTAAGATCATGAGAAATTAAGACCATTAGCAATTAAAATCATTAGCACCTGCTTGAAACCAATACGGCGCCTCTCAGATGATTATCGTGGCGTTGTCTATCGAGAGACTGTAATCGTCAAAGCGATTCGTCATAATGTGCCATTACACTCTTCAACGACGTTCAGTGAGTGTCGTTACCTAATTTGATTGTTGTGAGTCCCGGTTGTATCTTAGTATTCGGCGATTACTCTGACGAAGGTCCTGTATGTTGAAAGGTTCTGTTCAGCGTATTACCACTTTCTCCCACGTTGTTAAAGATCAGAAGGAGAATATCTTAACTACGCCATAGAGACATTTTAGTGAACCCCCGAGAAACCAACAAGTTTTACCAAAGCATTCGGTTTCTTTTTCATGCAATCATCGTAAAAGAATGAATGCAGCACAATTCCTGCTAAAAATGAATCGTGATAAAGTTAAATGACAAATCATTTCGATTGACATCGACGAACAATTTTATTGTTTTTCTGCTTGTTCGGGAAAATACCAATACAGATTACGTATTGGTGTATCCCAGTGAATGTTTATATTCTGTGATTAAGAATGTACTTATTTGCCAGCAACTTAAATACAGGTTTTAGCGCGCGCGTGTTTATATAGTTAACAGTTTCTATCAACATCCACATGTAAAGATCATCGTATGTGAAATTCTGAAATTTCTTGTGCCATTTCGTCGCAATCTATTAAACTAAAAACATGCAGTTAATCGCCATACATTGTCACCAGAGTTTGTATCGATAAGGATGAAAGGCCATTTAAAGCCATAAGAAGAAAGAATAACATTTCGATGTTTGGTCTTTTTAGATAAGAACAATAATTATTCGTGGAAAGCTTATACACTCTGGTCATCAACTTAGATTATTAATATTAGTGTCTAGACAGAACTTCTTAATAAAGTTTGAGCGGTTTTCAAGTTCATCCACCGATTTGGGAATCAGACATGGAGTTTAGTGGAGATCAAAATGAGGTCTCTCAGCTCATTCCAGTTGAGTCCCTCTCTGTCCGACTGATTCTCTGTCGAACTCTCAGTCTAACTCTGTCTGATTCTGAGTTATATTGATAAATCGATGCCATACTTCCGTCCCTTTTACTAACAGGATTTAACTCTCGCTTATCGATAATACATTGTTTTGATTTTCTGTCACGTCTACTTGTTGTGAGGATCTACCCTTCTGACACTGGAATAACCAGCAGGTTTCTTTCCTTTTTCCTCATCTATTTCCGACCTTTCTCTACTACCATAAATGGGTGGTTTCTCTTCCCATTTTGGACTAGCCCCCACCCCCATGATCATAATGCTTCATTTAATATTTTTTTCATCAATAACTATTTCAATTAACTAACACCGCAGGGCGTCCTGTCTCTTACACGGTTTATGTATCTGATTTATGAAAATAATGTAAAAACAGCCACTTAAGCTTTATTGACCAAAGAATAACTCAAAGTTTTCTTTAAGTAAATCTAGCATGTCTCTCATCAATCCTCCCGACTTTGGGATTACGAAATTGAGGTGTAGCTGCTCTTTGGAAATGTTTTTGATTCTAACCTAATGTGCCAGGTATGTCAAGGTAAAAACGTTCAGCGTCCTACATGTATTATAATTCTAAAATAATAACTGCTTGCATTTTGATATATTATCGAAAGAAACATTTTATCGGGGAGGAAAAAGTAATATATATATATATATATATATATATATATATATATATATATATTACTTTATATATATATATATATATATAATATATAATATATATATAATATATATATAATATATATATAATATATATATATATAATATATATATATATTATATATAATATATATATAATATATATATATAATATATATATTATATATAATATATAATATATATATGTATATATATAATATATATATAATATATATATATATACATATATATATATATATATATATATGTAGATTAAGTAGACTATATTCCTCAGTTTCCCTATAAACTGATATCTTCATATTAGAAATGGAATACTTCTCAAAAGGTAAGAAGACTATAAAGTTCTTGCTGCACCTCATAACTTTTCTCTTTTTATCATTAACAAACGCCAAGAAATATTTGAGTAGAAAATGTTGACGAGATACTTCAAACTTATTTGGCAGATGGCTGTAAAAAAGGAGAAAAAATAAATGACTAATGAAAAGAAATAAAATATTACGATTTCCAAGTGCGCAAGCGGTCGAAAAGGCTTAATAGCTCGATGAATACAAATTTGTGGTACATGTATACTTTACAACAAGCAAGGAGCTTCACATCACCTGACACCCACGTACGCAAGTTGTAAAAACTACGTTTTTTCTACTCGTTTTCTTTTTCATTACTTTTCTTACACGTGTGTATTCACTACTAACGTCTCATCTTTAAGCGTATCTCTTTATTTTCATTGCTTTTTTTCTTCATTATCGACTTTAATCATCGTTGGTTAACAATATTCTGTAATAGAATGGCGAAATATTGCACCCTTAGAAGAAGAATTTCGTTCGTAGATATATGTAAAGGTAAACCACTGATACAGGGTAAACATTCAGAGAACTCTCATTGATACTGATATTATAGAGCCCATCAGAATTAGTCATGTTTTATTTGGGAAAAAGATATTTAGATATTTAATTGGACGTGCACAAATATGCATCATGATTTCTCCGTGTATGTTCTCAAATTAATTATTCGCTATTTTTGTTTCTTTTTTTTACTACTATACTAGATTTGCATTAGTGAATAAAAAGTTTTAATGAACATGAAAAGCCCAACAAAACGTCTGAATATGAAAGTTAGGAATCATAAGTGACATTAAAATGAGCTTCATTTATTAGTGTTGCAAATTAAAAAAATGATCATTATTGACCTCTACAAATAACCGCATTTCACTAAGCGGGCTCTTGTAATAGTGTAGAATTGATCGTAGTCTAGCACATGGTTCATTTCTTATTTTGTATTTGATTAATAGCAAATTGCCCTTTAAAAAACTTGGGAAAGCATATGCGTTCCGCTGTCGTCTCTCCTAGGCATTTCACATCCCTGCCATCCACGGTCCTAATAATCCTGGTTCCGCTCCATGACCTCGCGACATTCCTCGCTAACAACGTTGTAGTGCAGCCTGTGTCGACAGGGGCTATGGCCCTCTTCCCATTGACTACCACCGGTAACCGAGGCAATGTTCCATCATGCGCCATTTCCACACAGAAGGGGTAACCACTGGTGCAATAGCTCCCCTTCACTCGTTTCCCTGGTCCCGTGCAGCAACACAATAGTGGCTAATATGCCCCACTTGTCCACATCGGTAGCACGTGATCCCCGGTCTCGGCTCTTTGTAGTCCTTGATCAGATGAGGACCCTGGCACCGGAAACACTTGATGGCAGGTCTCCCCTCCTTTCGCCTCGCCGGCTGCCTCTCATTCAAGTGAGGCCTCATGCACATATTTCCACTCACAGCTGCAGCCACGATTGGGCTTTTAACATTTTTCACTAGGACTCTGGCGTGGACCAAGAGATCGTCCACTTCCATAGAATGGATCCCCGTGATTCTCTGCATGTTCGCAGAGATTTCCTCTGGGAAGCTGTTCACTAGGTACAGCTTTACCGTCATCTCCAGGCTCCTCCCCACGTAACCAGCCAACCCTGCCAGTCTCCTGATCTCTGCCGCAAAGACGTCAACGGACTCGCCGGTCCACCTCAAACTTGACAGCTTGCCAAGTGCTTCAAATGGGCCCTCAGCGAAGGCCAATTTCAGCCTTTGCTCCACTAAGGCAAGGTCTTCCTTGTCTTCATCTCGCATCTGCTGGTAAATCGTGAGGGCTTCCCCCTCTAAGTATAGCGGCAGCAGGGTGACCACATCTTCTATCTTTTGCAGCTTCGCCACCATTTTTAATTTCTCCAGCCACTTAATCAGGTCACCCTCCCCAGTCTCAACATCTGAGTGCTCAGTCTCCACTCAGCCATGTTAATTTGCTTGATGCGCCGAAATAGCTTGTCGTTTGCATGACACTGCTGTCCCAACTTTCACTTTCTGGTTACCACTTGACGCGTCTTCTCTCCACTTATCGCACACCCCTTTAAAGGCTTCTGATCGGAAAGCGGGGCCATTGTCCATTAAGAGTTCCTCAACCGGCCCTCTCTCCAAAAATATCTCCTCGATGACCCCTCCGATCGCCCATGCAGCTTCTGCCCTGATCTCTCTCCAGATGGCAAACTTTCCCGGTCCACAGTCGACCATCGACAGATACTCTCAACTGGAATTCCGCTATCAGGTCGGTGAGCGCTCCGAGTCTGTGCTTGATCAGCATTTCCGCAGCACCCCTGGTCTTAACTCTCTTATCGCCAGTTACTGCCGACCGAATCCACGACACTACCGTTGCCAAATCGGTTTTGACTTCAATTATTTTCAATTCCCATTTCAGGGCCAGATTGATTCCTTTTATAGCGGCATCTAGTTCTGCTACGTTGATATGGGAGAAGTCGTTGTTTTTTCTTAGCCACGCCGCATCCTCCACAGTTACACCTCCTATCTCTAGTACGACGCCCAACGCCAGGTTACTGGCATCGCACCAAACCACACCCGCGTCTTCGCCGCTGACATACCAAAACACCGCCTCTATGGGTGATACGTTGCTTTTTTCCGCAGCGACTTTAATGGTGCGATGATGCGCCGAAATAGCTTGTCGTTTGCGTGACACTGCTGTCCCAACTTTCACTTTCTGGTTACCACTTGACGCGTCTTCTCTCCACTCCAAAACGAATTTCTGCAACTTTAGCTTTTCTCTCCCCGAATCCGACTTTTCTCTTCTACAAATACAACTTCTCTGCTCGCAATCTAACTTCAGAATCCCCTCCTTCCCCAAATCACTCCTCTTTTATCTCCAATCAGGAGCATCTCATTTGCATACCTCGTGGTCACCCTGTAGGCATATAAAGAAACAGGGTAGCCATTTTGTTTCTTTCTTCTTCATTATGAACACGAGGTAAGCCACACAAAAACGCGGTCGGTCGTTCTTGTTTCTTTTTTCTTCATTACACCACAAAACTGTATGGAGGAAATCTAATGAAAGCAGTAAATGCATGAGCAGTCAGTGTTTTGAGATACAGTGCAGGAATTTTAGAATGGTCTGACAAGGATTTGCATGCCATGGATATCAAAACAAGAAAAGTTTTAACAATGTTTGGTATATTTCACATTCGAAGTTTTGTAGCAAGGCTGTATCAAAAGAGGAAAGATGGTGGGAGAGGATTGAAAAGTGTAAAAGATTGTGTTAGAACCGAGAAGGTGTCATTGAAGGAGCATGTGGTTAGAAGTGAGGAGTGGATGCTTAAGGTTGTGGCCAATGAAGTAGGGGTATGTGAGACCACGGCTGATTATGTGAAACGTATGGATAGAGAAAGGGCAGAGGAACTGGCTAGGAAGAAAATGCATGGAAGGTTTCTTCCAGGATATAGCAGAAGTGGCTGATGAAAGATCATGGCAATGGCTTAGAGCTGGGTATCTGGCTAAGAGTACTGAAGCTTTTGTTTGTGCAGCACAAGAGCAGGCATTAGGAACACGATTGTTAAAAAAAAGTGGTTCTAGGAGAGGAAGTTGCTGCAGAATGCCGGAATTGTGGTAAGACCTCAGAGTCAATTGCGCACCTTGCAGCAGGGTGTAGTGGATAGGCCCAGAGAGAGTACCGCAAAAGACACGATCGCATGGGACTCCGGATATATTGGGAGGTGTGTAAGAGGGTTGGGGTGAAGTGTGCTGGAAAATGGTTTGAGGAGGTGCCTGATGAAGTGAGAACAAGTGAGGATGGCAAGGTAGAGGTATGGTGGGACAGAAGTGTCATAACGACCAAGCAATTGGAACATAATCGTCAGGATTTGGTCGTCATTGACAAGGTCTCAAAAAACTGTCAGATTGTAGACTTCTTTGGGGAAGGAATGTGAGAGAGAAGGAGAATGAGAAGTGGAGCAATTATGCTCCATTGGACACCAAGAAGAAAGAATATCAATATCATTAGCAGAATGTATACTGTGAACCCTAAAGATATAGAAAAATTTCATTTGCGGATGTTACTATTGCATGTTCTTGGAGCAAAAACTTTTGAAGAATTGCGAATTCTAGAAGGTGAACTTATGCCTACATTTAAAGAAGCATGCCTAAAACTTGGCCTTCTTCGAAATGATGAATCGTTTGAAAATGCTTTGATTGAAGCCACTGCATTACAAATGCCTTCGCAACTTCGAGTCATATTTGCTACAATATGTGCCTATTCAAACCCTACAAATTCTCCTGCTTTATGGAATAGCCACAAGAACTCTATGATGGAAGATTTTTTACACCAGAGATTTGCAATGGACCAGGCTGAAAATATGGCTTTGCAATCCATCAATACAGTCCTGATTGAAAATGGTACTAACTGTTTAACAATTGGCTTACCTGGACCTGTTCGTAATCAGCAAATGGAACCTGAAGCTGTCTCAAATTACCCAGACATAAACACACTGACTGATGAACAAAGACTGGTCAGTGACATTGTGATTGAATCTGTTCCAATGAAGAGAAAAGGAAAAGTGCCTAAATATTCCTGTTTTTATGTGGATGCACAAGGAGGATGTGGCAAAACTTATGTTTAATGTCATAATCTCACATCTCAAAAAAAACTATCAAGTATGTTGTGGTGCCTGGACAGGTATTGCTTCTACTTTACTTTTAGGAGGAAGAACAATCCACAGTTTGTTTAAATTACCTATCGCACTAACAGAAACTTCTATTTCCAATGTCTCTCCCACGTCTGACCATGCAAATTATTTTAAAAATATTGATTTGATTATATTAGATGAAGCTTTTATGATCCCTTCATTTGCTTTGGAAGCAATTGACAAAACTTTCAAAGACATAAGCAATAATAATAATGTTTTTGGAGGAAAAATTATGCTTTTGGGGGGAGATTTCAGACAAGACCCATATTATCAAGGGGAAGTCGTGAGGAAATAATTGAAATTTGCATTAAAAATTGTCCTCTATGGCTTCAGTTTAAACAGTATAGTTTGTCTCAAAATATTAGAGCAACACCCAATGAAAGTGAATTTGCCTCATGGTTACTGAATCTTGTGGAATATCCAGGCCAGTCTGATAATGATGATATAGAAGTGCCACAAATATCATGCCTTGATGGGTCTGTGGTTGATGATATTTACAAAAATATATCACGTGATAGAAGAAATAGGATAATTCTTTCACCAAAAAATTCTGCCTGTTGATCAATGAAGAGGTTTTATATCAACTTCCTGGTGATAGCCGCATATATTATAGCACAGATAAAATACAGACTGATGATCCTGTGGAAGCTATGCGTTATCAACCCTTATGAATTTCTTAATTCATTGATGCCATCTGGAATGCCTCCTCATAAATTGATTTTAAAACCTGGATGCATAGTCATGCTTCTCAGAAATATATCCATAAAAAATGGACTGTGCAATGGAACAAGATTAGAAGTAAAAAATATGCATGCACATTCAATTGAAGCGTCGTTAATAAGTGGTTCATTATTAGGAAAGCATGTTCTCATTCCTCGTATAAAACTTGCCCCAAGTGACCCCAAATTGCCTTTCATTTTAGAAAGATATCAGTTTCCGATTCGGTTATCATATGCAATGACTATAAATAAATCTCAAGGTCAGACATTTGAAAAGTTAGTTTGTTTCTACCACAACCTGTGTTTAGCCATGGCCAACTATATGTTGCATTTTCAAGAGCCCGTAAGCTCACTGACATAAGAGTTAAAGTCATGAAAACTAACAGCCAAGGAAAGAAAAAAGGAAAAACTTACACCAAGAACATAGTTTGCAAAGAAGTATTTTTCTAAACCTCTATCATGACTAAAATATTAAAAAATACATTCCAGTGCAGCAGTACAATTGATATAAATTTAAGGAGTGTTTTTTCATTTGAAAATCTTCATTGGATTCAGCTACAGGATTTAAAATAAAACAATATTACATGTACTCTTTTTATTCATTGACATTTCTAAAAAACACTTCTACATTTTGCAATAATCATCAAGAAATAATTACAATTCTCAGTACTTGGAAAGAAAAATATTTATTTTATATTTTATAAATTTGCATTGTGGAAAGGAAACACTTTTCTTTTATTTGTATTTAATGAATATAATTGTAAAGAGAAATTCAAAACTTGCACATAAAATGGAAATGTAAATTTAAAATAATATTCTCTTAAATTTAGGAATGTTCGTTAATCTGAAAAAAACACATTTTTAAAAATATTGTTGATGTAAAGTAAAATACATTATTTCACCTATTTTGAAATATGTCTTTAAATGTAAAAACTTTAGATTTCTATGACATTTTAAAGTCTGAATTTAGTGAGATTTAGGGGAAAATCTCCCGCATTTTAAAATATTTATAAATTGATAAATTGAAATTCAAAGAAAAAAACATTTTCTGCTTTGGAAAATCTTTACTTAATAATATTTAAAAAAAGACATTTAGTTTTATTCATGAGGTAACTGGAATTTTAAAAATATTATAATTACATACATTTTAAAAATGTTCATGAAACGTTATTCAATTATTTTTTCACTTTATATACCAATATACTAGACTATGATTAACATGCATATTAATATAGATATAGAAAAAAATATTTAATTTAACTTTTATTCATTGATTAGAAGTGAAATAATATTTTTATATTTCAATGAAATATCAGATTCTTCGATTGATAATATTTCTAATACTCAGTTGATATGTTAAGTATACACTTTTGCTGGCTTTTTAAAAGAATCATTAGATATATTCAAACTTACATTTGAATAAAAACAAATAGATTCCTCTACACAGGAGTTGGATGGACAAATACATTTTAATAAAATCATAACATTTTGATTTCCTTATATTTGAAAATTGAATATTACAAAACAGAACAGCTCCAATTTGTTGACATTGCATACACCTTATTAAAGGAATCTGGATTTGAATGTGTTTCATGAGACTTACACAACCACTTATGGATTAAATACACAAGGTCCTGAAACACATAACATATAGCATTTATTGAGGAAAATGCTTCTGAATAGAAACTATTATATTATCAAGAGATAGTGAGGCATTTCAATATTTCAACTTTTCAACTCTATTTCAAGAAAATATTGTCTGATTTTCCAAATCTTTATTAAAAAAAATCAAAATGAAAGAGATAGTTTTGTTGCATAAAAACCTTTTCATTTATTCGAACATCCTCATTTCATGCGATACTTATAATTAAAGAAAAACTGTATTCACAAATTTCACTCTATTGAAATTTATATCTAATATTGTTTGTTTATTATATAGCCTAATATTTTGTGTTGTAATTATTATGTACAGAACTTATCATTTTTAACTTTCCAAAATATTCAGCGTTTTGAATTAAAATATTACCTTGCTTCAATGTAATATACGATTTTTATATTGCTGATTAAAATTCAAAGCAAATATTAATTGTTGATATTTCTAAAACTCAATTGATGAGTTTTGATTGAACTTTGAAAAATAACATTATACCTTTTCAATGATTGATTGGATATTTTCAGACTTGTATTTGAATAAAAACTTTTCTCCATTTTGATCTTTCCATGAACATGGTTTCATAGGAGCTTTATCAAAATATTATTTTCAATGAATAAAAATCATTTTAGGTATTTTAATGCTTAACAAAGATTTTGCTAATATTTTGTAATGTTAATTGAATGAATTTATAACTCATAATTCAATGCACTTTTGTTCAATTTGAACATTTTTATTAATTCAATATTCAGAAAACATTTATTTTCCATTTGAACATCTTCATTGAATCCTGTTTCTGTCTGTGTTTCAAGATATAAAGAAATAATATTTTTTTAGATATCAAGACCTTTGTTTTTTCATAAAATATAAAATATTTTATCTATGGTATGATTATAATTTATGAAAAAATGTAATAATTAAGCAATATTTTCTCCTACAATTTATAAGTGAATTGATTTTTATTCAAAATGAAAGGAAATGTTTTCATTTCCTAATCATTGTTTGTGTGGAGGTAATTTATTGTCAAAGTGAAATTACCAGATCTTTGCAAACAGATTCTTTATAATATTAAGAGTTGATTACAGTATTAAGAGTTGATATCACTTTTTAAAAAGTGATGCCCATCTTGAATACTACCCCAATATCCTATGGAATACAAATTCCGCAAATCAGATAAGCAATATCCATTTTCAAGATTACAATGAAAATAAGAGTAAAGTCAGAATAATTTGAATAATGATAACAATCAAAACTCATCTAACAAAAATTCAAACTATCAACATCTATTGCAAGATAACAATAAAGATGTGATTAGGGGTTTAAATAACTTCAATAATGATAATGGAAATACCTAACAAATTCTGACATTCAATTGCATAATGAAATTTAAAAAAATATTTTACGAACTATATTTCAAGTTTTGCCATATAATCTGCCAAAAACCTACATTTTTATTCTTCAACCAAATCCCACCAATCCTAGTACTTACTGAATTATTCCATCATTAAATCGTATTGCAAATTGGCCCCGTTCTCTTACCACTATGAAAAAATGCAAAACGTTAAGATGTAACATGTTTCTAGTAACATAATTATTACTGATTTACAAGTCATTTTAATAAAATTAGCATCTAGATGTTTCACTGTAGTTCTATTTCATGTAATAATCTCAAGTAGTTCAAGTAGTATTTGTCTAAACAAAAAAAAAAATCACCTTCTGATCCAAACAAATATTCCACGGATTATTCTATTGAAAGACAGCCTCATATTAATTGTTTGCTTATGTGATTACGTGTTTGCTGATTTGAGGGTTGATGTTTTCAACTACCGTGGAATTTCCACGGGTACTGCTAGTTATTATTATTATTATTATTATTATTGTTATGATTTAATTTGTTGTTAAGAGTTATCCCCCTTGGGATTGACATTCATAATAAAAGCGCCCTCTGTTTCATTTTCCCGCTCGATCCTTTCAAGAGCGTACGTGTATTTTACAGTTAATAAAACCTTTCTAAAAGGCAATTCTTTACTTACTGATACTATTCACTTCAATTTTATTAACTGTAAAAAAAAAAAAAAAATAAAAAATAATGGATCGAATCTTACGTCCCGACAGATTCGAGGTGGAACCTACATGCCCTAATTCCAAAAAATCCTATAGGCATTGGAAATTAACCCTCCAGAATTATATCCGCTCACATAATAACGGATTAATCGAAAACACTTAAATTCGACGGTCCTAGAGACAAACTTATAATTGGAGCTATAAACACGAATAATTTTTTTCCTACCATAAACGTTCCACACCCTCCTCTCTTTTCTAATCTTTCTCCTCATACTACTCCTATTGCGACAAAATCCCGACGTTACACTTTTGCCGCCAACAAATTCATAAAAGAAGAGACTGCTAGAATGTTGAAAGAAGGCATAATTGAACCTTCGATATCTCCGTGGCGAGCGCAAGTTCTTGTAACTTCGAATGAGAATCATAAGAAAAGAATGGTAGTCGACTACAGCGATACCATTAATAGATTCACGGAACTAGACGCTTACCCAATGCCTAATATCAATAAGATGGTAGACGACATCGCTCAATATAACATCTTCTCTACTCTCGACCTAAAATCTGCTTATCACCAAATACCTATAAATCATGCTGATCGTAAATTCACTGCGTTTGAAGTAAGTGGCAAACTTTTTCAATTTACTCGTCTTCCTTTTGGCGTCACCAATGGAGTAAGTGCTTTCCAGAGGAGCATAGACTATATTATAGAAAAAGAAAATCTAACCGATACCTTTGTGTATGTTGATAACGTAACTATATGTGGAAAAAATCAAGAAGAACACGATTACAATCTTCAAAAATTCTACAAAATTGCTAAACAATATAACATCACTTTAAATGAAAATAAAAGCATAATTTCTTCTAGTTCTATTACTCTACTCGGCTACACCATAGAAAATAATCAAATAGCTCCCGATTATCAAAGACTAAAACCATTACTCGAAATGCCACCTCCGCTGAATCTTAAATCTCAAAAAAGAATAGTTGGAATGTTTTCCTATTACTGCAAATTCATTAAAAAATTTTCTGATAAAATTTTATTACTAAATCAAAACAAAGAATTTCCACTACCTCCATCTGTATTAAAATCTTTTCAAACATTGAAAAATGATCTAAAAGACGCCACTTTAATAACGGTAGATCCAAATAAAGAATTTGAAGTAGAAACGGACGCTAGTAACTATTGCATTGCTGCAACACTAAATCAAGAAGGTCGTCCGATTGCATTTTTTTCAAGAACTCTCAATACTAACGAAATTAAGCACCATGCAGTAGAAAAAGAGGCAGCCGCTATTGTAGAAGCTCTCCGTAAGTGGCGACATTTTCTACTCGGCAGGCACTTTAAAGTCATCACAGATCAGAAGAGCATCAGCTTCATATTCGACAATAAAAGAAAATCAAAAATTAAGAATGACAAAATATGTCGTTGGCGTATAGAATTATCCCAATACAATTTCACTATAGTTTATCGACCTGGACCTGAAAATATTGCTGCTGACACATTCTCTCGCATCTCTGCTCTTACTTACAATCTACAAGATCTTCGTGATTTACATAAACAATTATGTCATCCTGGTGTTTCAAGACTAAGCCATTTTATAAGAACGAGGAACCTCCCTTTTACTTTGGATCAAATTAAGAATATTACTGACTCTTGCTCATCCTGTCAATTACTGAAACCCAAATTCGCCAATACCAATGGAGGGACTCTCATTCAAGCCATATTACCTTTTCAACGATTAAATCTTGATTTTAAAGGCCCTCTACCTACTTCTATACATGGCAACAAATATCTACTTACTCTAATTGATGAGTATTCCCGTTTTCCTTTCGCTTTTCCTTGCAGAGATATGACAAGCAAAACCATTATCCACTGTCTAAACAAACTCTTTTCAATTTTTGGTTTGCCTGACATGATACATACTGACCGTGCTTCTGATTTCTTAGCAAGAGAAATAAAGGATTTTTTACACAAAAAAGGAATTGCTACTTCTAAAACAAGTAGATATCATCCTAAAGGTAATGGACAGATTGAAAAACTCAACGGTACCTTATGGAAGGCCATTCAAACAACATTACATTCTAATCAAATGAAACTACCTTATTGGGAAGACATACTACCGGACGCACTTCATTCAATTAGATCATTACTTTGTACTGCCACTAATATGACTCCCCATGATAGACTATTTAAATATAGTCGTAAATCTGCTTCCGGAATTTCAATTCCTTCTTGGGTTAAACCAGGCCCAATATATATTAGAAACCACACTAAAACAAGTAAACATGACCCTCCTGTAACGCCTGCCACCCTAATAGATGTCAACCCCCACTACGCTTATGTTCAACTACCTTCTGGTACTGAAACCACTGTCAACGTTCGAGACTTAGCTCCAAACTCATCAAATGAAGAAAACTCTAATAATAATCCTACTACTTCAGAGACTTTATTTGAACCTTCTACTAATGAAAACATTGGTCATGAGGAAGACAAAAATCAATCGTCTGATCTTGAAGAAAATCAGATTTCACTAAAAAATAATACTGAAAATCAGCATTCCTGCCAATCTGTGCGGAGGTCGTCCCGAGTTCGACAATTCCCTAGTAAATATAAGGATTTTGTGACTAAATACTGAAAAAACTGCAGTTTGGGTTCATATGTTATTTGTAAATAAAATGATTCTTATGTGATTGTAAAAAAAAAAAAAAAAAAAAAAAAAAAAAAAAAAAAAATTTGTCTATAATTAATTACCCCTTACTTGAATACTTTAGGACGGGGAAAATGTTATGATTTAATTTGTTGTTAAGAGTTATCCCCCTTGGGATTGACATTCATAATAAAAGCGCCCTCTGTTTCATTTTCCCGCTCGATCCTTTCAA
The DNA here is from genome assembly GCF_053919585.1 of Euprymna scolopes. NCBI lineage: Eukaryota > Metazoa > Mollusca > Cephalopoda > Sepiida > Sepiolidae > Euprymna > Euprymna scolopes. The sequence goes on along the minus strand of NC_136484.1, from coordinate 84,971,820 downwards.
GAGCGTACGTGTATTTTACAGTTAATAAAACCTTTCTAAAAGGCAATTCTTTACTTACTGATACTATTCACTTCAATTATTATTATTATTATTATTATTATTATTATTATTATTATTATTATACTGCTACTGCTACTACTTTTGTGCACCCCAACCAAGACATATTGCAATTGAAGCATACTGTGATATGAGCTAGATTTGTAAGTTGTTTAGGAGTTGAGCAGCAAAGTGTTTATTCATATCACATCTAAATTTATGTTGGTACGATCGGTAAACAGGAAGCCGATAAGGAATTCCAATGACAAGCATTCTGAGGAAAGAAGCCATTAGAGAAAAAAATCATCCGGCATCTTGGGATATCTTCATTGAAGGATTATGATCATGTGTTGCTAGTTGAGTGAGTCGAGAATTAAAACATTTCCAGACGTGTTTCATGATGTTTCATGATGTTTCATAATGTTTCATGTTGTTGTAAAAATAGTTTGACAGATGTCTTTTATTTTTATAATTTCTTATCTGAATTAGTTCAATTTAATTTGAATATTTCATTTGTTTTACTGCAATTAATGATAATATTTCCACATGAATTTGAGGAAATCCAGCATCACCCAGAAACGAATCTAATTTGTCGTTGCTTGGAAAATATGCACTGGGTGCTGCTTCCATATGTATTTCATGGTGTGCATTTATGCATCAATTTATGATTATGCATTTGCTCGTGTTGTACGTGCTTTGAATCACTGCACTATTTCTCTTGTTGCGCCATAGAAAACATTGACAAATGTTTGTTTTTTTTCCTTTTGGCTGGCAATTCTTTTTAAAGGTCAATGGAAATGGAAGATGGCACTTCATATTAATTATCACCCCCACCCAATTATTATTGGCGCCTTCATTTGGTGGATCTTGTGACATAGAATTGATGAACATGTGACGTGATTGATAACCTTGTAATCCATAACGTATCACTCCATCATCATCAGTAGACAATGTCTCCCTACGGACAAAACAAAACCAGACATGATTCAGAAAAAAAGCTCTCAATCATCGAATACTCTTAGCTAATTGTTATGTTAAAACTAATGAAATATTAATATAATAAAAGCACTAAATTGTAAAAACAATCATGAATAAAACAGAGCTGGTTTATCTGTTGAACGGCATATTAACCTCTTTTTGTATAATTTCATACTAAAACAATCCTCATTTTCAGCGGTTAATTATATACGATTAATTTAAGACATATTGTAGGAATCAGGAAACAATGTCAACCTTGGGAGTTTGAGTATTTCCCCTCTGATTGATTAATAGATTAAGGAGTGCAAACAGGGTAATAGACGAAGCCAATTTGCTTTAGCAATTGTAATTTTGCCACCAGATAGTTTGTTTAAGTCTCCAGCTTTAGGAAGGTTCTTGTTCATGACTGGAGAAGCCTTCCGCCTCCTTTAGTTCAATGACAAGATGTATGTAGTCACGATAAAGAGCAGAGGTTTTGTATTTATTCTTTATTCCATATGGACTATCTGACAATATCTATGGGTTCATTTCATGTCATAATCCTGCGACAGGGTTCTATAGCAGGTATTTTAACCACGACTAAGGATGACATAATTAAAAGAGCCCCGAATAAAAAAGTTTGCTTGTAACCAGTGACCATACGTTTTTATTTTATTTTCTGGAATATTTCGACCTAACTTCATTTCTAACTTTTTTTTTCTTCTTTCAAAGATAAAGACTTATCTTTAAATCTATTTTTTATTTTATAATTTGCTCATTAAAGTAATAATGAAAACAATTGAACATAATATGTTTTAGATACATTTTCTATTAATTATTGTATTTGGAAATTAAGCGTACATTTTTAAATTAAGATTGTAAAGAAATCCTTATAGATTTTAGTCAAAATTTCAATTAATTATTTTTTAGACAAACTTACAACTTGACGATTCAAAGCATCATCTTTTCATATATCATGGGAATTACTGTCTTTAATAGCGTTCAAATAAATATGCTTAAAAGCATTCAAATTAATATGTTTAATAGCATTTAAATTAATATGTTTAATAGCGTTCAAATTAACATGTTTAATAGCGTTCAAATTACTATGTGTAATAGCGTTCAAATTAATATGTTTAATAGCGTTCAAATTACGATGTTTAATAGCGTTTAATAACGTTAGAATTACTATGTTTAATAGCGTTAAAATTACTATGTTTAATAGCGTTCATATTACTATGTTTAATAGCGTTCATATTACTATGTTTAATAGCGTTCCAATAATTATGTTTAATAGCGTTCAAATTACTATGTTTAATAGCGTTCATATTACTGTGTTTAATAGCGTTCAAATTAATATGTTTAATAGCGTTCAAATTAATATGTTTAATAGCGTTCATATTACTATGTTTAATGGCGTTCAAATTAATATGTTTAATAGCGTTTAAATTATTATGTTTAGTAGTGTTCAAATTGATATGTTTAATAGCGTTTAAATTAATATGTTTAATAGCATTCGAATTACTATGTTTAATAGCTTTCAAATTACTATGTTTAATAGCTTTAAAATTAAATATGTTTAATAGCGTTCAAATTAATATGTTTAATAGCGTTCAAATTACTGTTTAATAGCATTTAAATCAATATGTTTAATAGCGTTTAAATTAGTATTTTTAATTGCGTTCACATTACTATGTTTAATAGCTTTCAAATTACTATGTTCAATAGTGTTAAAATTACTATGTTTAATAGCGTTCAAATTAATATGTCTAATAGCGTTCAAATTACTGTTTAATAGCGTTAAAATTACTATGTTTAATAGCGTTCCAATTACTATGTTTAATAGCGTTCAAATTACTATGTTTAATAGCGTTAACATTACTATGTTTAATAGCGTTCAAATTACTATGTTTAATAGCGTTAAAATTACTATGTTTAATAGCGTTACAAATTACTGTTTAATAGCTTACAAATTAATATATTTAATAGCATTCAATTTAATATGTTTGATAGCGTTCAAATTACTATTTTTAATAGCGTTCATAATTCTATGTTTAATAGCGTTCAAATTACTATGTTTAATAGCTTTAAAATTACTATATTTTATAGCGTTCAAATTACTATTTTTAATAGCGTTCAAATTACTATTTTTAATAGCGTTCATATTACTATGTTTAATAGCGTTCAAATTACTATGTTTAATAACGTTAGAATTACTATGTTTAATAGCGTTACAATTACTATGTTTAATAGTGTTCCCATTACTATGTTTAATAGCGTTCATATTACTATGTTTAATAGCGTTCATATTACTATATTTTATAGCGTTCATATTACTATGTTTAATAGCGTTCAAATTAATATGTTTTATAGCGTTCAAATTATTATGTTTAGTAGTGTTCAAATTACTATGTTTAATAGCGTTTAAATTAATATGCTTAATAGCGTTTGAATTAATATGTTTAATAGCTTTCCAATTAATATGTTTAATAGCGTTTAAATTAATATGTTTAATAGCGTTCACATTACTATGTTTAATAGCGTTCAAATTACTATGTTTAATCGCGTTCAAATTACTGTTTAATAGCATTTAAATTAATATGTTTAATAGCGTTCAAATTAGTATTTTTAATTGCGTTCACATTTCTATGTTTAATAGCCTTCAAATTACTATGTTTAATAGCGTTTAAATTCATATGTTCAATAGCGTTCAAATTAATATGTTTAATAGCGTTTAAATTAATATGTTTAATAGCTTTCAAATTAATATGTCTAATAGCGTTCACATTACTGTTTAATAGCGTTTAAATTAATATGTTTAATAGTTTTCAAATTAATAGGTTTAATAGCGTTCCAATTAATATGTTTAATAGCGTTCACATTACTATGTTTAATAGCTTTCAAATTACTATGTTTAATAGCGTTACAATTACTATGTTAATACCGTTCAAATTACTGTTTAATAGCGTTTAAATTAATATGTTTAATAGCGTTTAAATTAATATGTTTAATAGCGTTTGAATTAATATGTTTAATAGCGTTCAAATTAATATGTTTAATAGCGTTCAAATTATTATGTTTAGTAGTGTTCAAATTACTGTTTAATAGCGTTCAAATTACTATGTTTAATAGCGTTCACATAACTATGTTTAATAGCATTCAAATTAATATGTTTAATAGCGTTCACATTACTATGTTTAATAGCGTTCAAATTACTATGTTTAATAGCCTTCAAATTACTATGTTTAATAGCGTTCAAATTACTATGTTTAATAGTGTTCAAATTACTGTTTAATAGCGTTGAAATTAATATGTTTAATAGCGTTTAAATTAATATGTTTAATAGCGTTCACATTACTATGTTTAATAGCTTTCAAATTAATATGTTTAATAGCGTTCACATTACTATGTTTAATAGTGTTCAAATTACTGTTTAATAGCGTTTAAATTAATATGTTTAATAGCGTTTAAATTAATATGCTTAATTGCGTTCACATTACTATGTTTAATAGCTTTCAAATTACTATGTTTAATAGCCTTCAAATTACTATGTTTTATAGCGTTCAAATTAATATGTTTAATAGTGTTCAAATTACTGTTTCTATTTACAATGCCTCCCCATGAGATAGAGTTAGACACCAGGGTCGTTTTTTAACGTGGAGAAATTGAACAAAAATTTAAAATTTTCTCAGTCATGAAGGACCTCTCCTCCACTGACAGAGAACAAGAAATTAAAGTGCAGCATCTGAAGAACAGATACTACACTGTGATCTTGGCCCGTATGTTTAGTAGTGTTCAAATTACTATGGTCAATAGCGTTAAAATTACTATGTTTAATAGCGTTTAAGTTAATATGCTTAATAGTGTCCAAATGACTATGCTGTATACCGTTCCAATTACTATGGTGAGAAGCAAGGAGAAACTCATGCTGAGAATTTGTGTCTGGGAGATTACAAGGACTAATTTGTCCCCCTTACTGAATGGGAGAACCAATATTCAAACAAAGGAGTAGAATATTTAAGTCTCTTTCCGAAATAGAAATCACGTTTTAAGAAGGACGTATATTGACGAATAGTTTTATTTCTAAAGTCGCTTCAAAGATGATATTTTCATGACAGAAAATAGGATGAACGCAGAATTCATGTATTATGCTGCAGATCATTGTGTAATAGTCTTTACATCGAAAAGATCTCAATCTATTTGTTGATGGCTCTGTAATAAATGTATTGGTAGAAGAGGGTATAGATGGAAAGACGGTGTTTATCATAACCGGGTTGGGCCAGCTTCTCGGGCCTGCTCTCACCTCAAATAATGGCGGCCCATGTATGGTGTTTTTGAGCAAGGTTGTATAAGATGGCTTAAAAGATTCTGTCTGGATGGTGCAAGTGTATCAATAAATAGCTGAAAACCTAAAAAAAAAAAAACATCAAGAGAGGCTTGACTGAGTTTTCAGTTTCACAAGTGGCCGACTTTAACGGTTAATCGCAATCCCATCGTTAAAGATCGGCCACTTGTGAACCTGAAAGCTCAGTCAAGCCTCTCTCGATGGTTGTTTAGGTCTTCAACTGTTTATTGATACATTTGCAACATCCAGACCGAATGGTAAAGAGGATTATGTCGTGAATTAATTCTCTCAACAAAACAGACGGCAGAGATTCAAGTGAAGAAAATCAATTGGGACACGGTTAGATTATTGCAAGGTCTTATGTTAGTGGTTGTCCATATGATTAAGATATAAACAAAGTAATGACAAATAAGGAAAAACAAACTCATGTGTGCAGCAAAATAGATAGGTAACACTTATTTAAATGAATATATGACCGTTAAGAAGATTTTATAATTCAGTTCGTCAACAAGAAAACTAGTGGATTATTACCGTAGAATGGTGATTATGGTTATCCTGGTTTAAGTATCTTTTTGTATTTTCGTTGGAAGCTTTTCCTCTTGACGTAGCTGCTGTAGAACTTTGGTTCGTGAAAGAACATACAGAAGCAGCAGATGATGATGATGATGATGATGATGATGATGACGACGACGACGACGACGACGACGACGACGACGACCGGGGCTAGGTGCGGTTAGTGTGTTGGTTAGAAATGGGCTGTTATAGTACAGTAACGATAGTTGTCATGCTGGCAGTCATTGTTGCGTGTTGAAGAGGGAAGACTGTTGTTGCTGCTGACTGTTTCGTCTTACATGGATTCGAGAGAAAAGATTGTTGCTGTCGGAAAAATGAAGTCGAGGCTTGAGTGAAGAAAACACTCTTTTTATCTCGTTTTCCGGTTACTGCTAATACGGTGCCTATATAAAATCTGATTGGACGGTTCGAGTGACGTTATGCGAAAAAATTAAAGACACTGTGTTTGTTTCTGTCACACAATTAATCAGGTCAATGATTAAACAACCTCTTTTGTTGGGAATATCGAATGATAAATGTAGGTCGGCATGACATGTCCACAAGCAACGCAAAATATGGCACAGGCAATCATTGTCAAAACCTTCCAACTTCCATCGATCAACCACCTACATTGACCATGTCTAACAGTCATAGAAAAGGATCGACCAGACGAAAACATGGTAAATTAGATTCGAAGGTTGATATTAAAATATTTAGAGAGCACGAAATCAAATTTCGCAGTACCCTGCTCTGACCGAACAATGGTGGTGCATGGATTATTTCGTGTTCTCCACAATAACACAATTAAGAGAGAGCGGTCTACAAATTACCGAGAAACTAAGAAGACAACCTTAGTCTTTAAGGTATTGATGCGTATACCTATGCGAAGCGCAGCTTCCTGCAGCTCATTCAGTGCAACTGTCACCTCTTCATCAGTTGACCTCAGCTCATATAACTAGTCAAGATTGCTTTTTTTCTGACATGCTGAAGGTAGAGATTTTTGTCTGGCTACTATTTCCGACCAGTAGTACAGAAGGCTTTGCTCTTGGGTAACCACTGCTCTATCAACAGTTTTATAAAATCGGGATAGCTGTAGTGTTGTGTCGCACATGAAGAGTGACGTTGCACTTATCTTCAGTAGCCTTTACAGAGTCACAATCGCTTAGCTATCGATTCAGCTAATAATCTACTTGTGAGCACTTTGGCTTTTGACATTCAACACTCCCATTGTCTAAACTACTTATATAAAAAGAAAAATGAAAACAGAAAACTATACGAGCAAACTAAGCACTTCTATGGAAACAACTGATTTGCATCGTCCTTAAGGCTATCTTTCACAAATATCTGGGGACTTAAAACTAACTTTGACGATACAGAATTTTTGCTCCATGTAAAATCCCCAAATATCCTAGCGCTATGTGAAACCAACTTGAATACTTTACAATTTAATAACATTAATATATTAAGGTACCTCTATTTTGAGGCCAAAAAACAAATGCACGTTCTCATACTCTACATTCTTAACCCCTTAACTAGATAATTTAATGTAGAATTAAATTTTCATGTCTACATGAGTTTTGGTTTACAACACACGGCATTGATGACAGTAAATAAATCTATATTTCCGCTACCTACCACCCTAACTTAGGACATTACGTTTCCGATCAACACAGCATTTCTTTGGATTTGAGTACTAAAAGAAAAAATGGAAAAACGTAGTCAATCAAAAACAATTGAAGATTTTAAAGTTCATCACAGTGATTGTCTCTGTTTTTTGATTGGCTAAGGTTTTTGATTGATTCGGTTTTTCAATTCGCTAGAGTTTTCAATTGGCTAGGTTTTTGATTTGTTAGGTTTTCGATTTGCTAGGCTTTTTAAATTCGCTAGGTTTTTTGATTGGGTAAGTTTTTCGATTCGCTTATTTTTTGATTGGTTAGATTTTTTGATTCGCTAGGTTTCTCGGTTCACTAAGTTTTTCGATTAGTCCGCTTTTTTGATTGGTTTGGTTTTTTGATTGGCTCAGTTTTTCGATTTGTTAGATTTTTCGATTAGACAGGAATTTTGATTGCCTAGATTTTTCAATTTCCTTTTTTTTACGTAGGAGTCACCACTTACCAAAGCCTGGAGGCCACTCGAGGATAAGTTAATGAGTGTACAGTAATCAATCATAAACTTGTTTATGTTGGACTTGAAGACGACCATATTGTAGTCAGCTGGAAAGCAGGCTAACGAAAGGGAGTTCCACAGGCGTGCAATTCTAAGAAAGGAGCTTTGTTCATGGAATCTAAGTTTAGGTTTAGGCACAGATAAAGAGTGGGGAAATATTGATTGCGGTTTCAGCTGGACGAGAGTTTTCATGAAAGTTTGACAAGGAGGGACCATAGATTGAAGCTCAGACGAGCACTTTCCATGAAAAAACTATAAAACAGAGACAGGCTTGTAACATCTTTTCTGTGGGAAAGAGGTTGCAGGGAAGAGAAAAGGGCATCTCTCTACTAGGCTATGAAGTCTATTTTGAACTCTGTCAAGGCAAGATAAGCTGCTTCTAGCAGCTCCAGCCCAGATGTAACAATAGCACTCCATCCTTGGGCATACCTGGCTCTTATATATAGAGAGAATTCCATCAGCAATGAGATATCTACTGGCGTGGTAGAACAATCCTATCATTTTTGGCAACGAATTTGATGTACGTGTTCCATTTCAGATCAGGAGTAAAGGTCAAGCCCAGAAGCATGTACAAAATATGGAGCCTCCCCAAGACGAGAGCCATTCATTTCAATTGATGCCAGACGTGGGATCTGAGCATTGATGATGGAAAGATAGAAGCTTGGTTTTAGATGCATTTAAATTAACAAATAACAAGCCACCTCTTTCTCCATTGTATCATGTGATAAAGATCAGAGGAAAGAGAATAAGAGAGAATTTATTCATTTACGGCCTTTGATGTGTTGCCATAGATGGTAGTGTCATCAGCATAAATGTCTACGAATGATCTTAGGATGTGATTTGGGAGATCATTGATGTAGATCAGGAAGAGAGTTGGACTCAGGAGGACTCCAGCATTAATACTGTGAGCTTCTGATTTCTACCCATCAACCACTACTTTTATGAACCTATCAGAGAAATCATTTAATAATTGAGAAGACATTTCTACCTATACCGTAGTTGGAGATTTTTATGCCATACCCTATCAAAGCCCTTTAAAATGTAAAGAGCAATTGCCCTAGAAAGGAAGCCTCGATTGAGAGATTCACTAATCCTATGAGATATAACCGTTAGCACATCTGCTGCAGATCTAGCAGAATGGAAACCATATTGAATGTCACTAAGGTTATTTTTGCTGAGGTGGTTGATTACTCCTCTATTTAACACAGATTCCAGCAACTTACTCATGACGCATAGGATTGGCTCGAGTAAGGGCCATCAAGTTTAACTTTCCAACCTATCCCTGATAACACTGCCCAAGGCTTGTGTGACCGGTTGAGAACCCTGATCAATTCATAATAATGGTTGACATCAATATAAAACCTTTACCAAAACAGAAGCATTGTCACTCACTGCAACAAAATATTACCAATATTGCTGATTGAGAATCCTTCAGAGATCTCATCATCGATAGAGTTTGAAGAGAAAGTAACTGACTGTGTCAAAGTAGGCATAATAGCATTTGTACCTGTGCAGCTGATTTTACGCATTTTGCCAAAAGTCAGCTGAAAATGACCAAAATAATTAACAATGGCTGTGTGTCACAGAAAATAGGAATTCACGATTTCTGAAAAATCTATACTAGTGTGGTGAATAATCAACAAGCAACAATAGCCACATTATCCAATCACCATGAAGCTGCTATTTTTCTATTATAGATGGAAACCGCACTAGATGATCTGATCATCACTGCTTCTAAAGTCGTAGATATCATAAAAATGCTCGATACTTCAAAAATATGTAGACTTATTCTTAACCAATAAATGAGGAATCTGCTGAGAATCTTATTTTTTATAGCTAGAAAATTACCTTTCTGATATCAGTTTTCAAGAATTCATAAGAAAGATCTAATTCCAAAAGTCTATTCCTGCTCTTCACTAAAATATTGAATAAATCTAGCAATACTTAATAAAGTCGAAAATGCTAAACTTCTGCCAAAACAATGCGGATGCAAGCTCTTCCATTTTACTGTGGATATTCTAATCGTCATTTCCGAACGTATATACCACATGCTAGATAAGGTAGGTGATAGCCATAGACTTCTCAAAAGCCTTTGATAAGATCTGGCATAAAGGACTTCTCGGGAAAATCAACTCAGACGGTATTAATAATCAGATCTTTGTTAGCTAAAATTCGGGTTATTCTCGATTACCATATGTACAAACTTGGGTCACTATTTAAACGTATATTATTCCTGGTTTTCATAAACGCTTCGATGATGCAATTTTGTCGAGGTAAGTATATTTACTGATGACACCGCGCTCTATACTTAGTATGAAAGCTAATCGAAGCAAGACAATGGCAGCATCCATGGAAAATAATCTCCAGTCTGTAGGCAAAAAAAAAAAATTGGTCACATTTAATGCTACCAAGACAAGACTACATTGTTTTAATAAATATAAGAAATCTTTCCAGCCACCAATTCGCATGACCGATAGCAGCCTTCTCAAGAATCCAACGTTTAAACTCCCTCAGCCTAACATTCTGAAGCAACATGAAGTGGTATAGCTACATGTAAGTTTATTACAAAGAAAATAAACTCCTTCTATCAGGTTAGAAAACTTCTCATATTCGCCAGTGCTCTATATCTCTATAAAGCCACCATTCTTCTGTACACTTAGGCTGATGCACCAATCACTAGTCTCTCCCTTTTGGATAGGATGCAAAAAACGAATTTCTAACCAAATGGGTCTCACTTTAGCTGCAACCCCGAGCGTTTGTCATATAGCTGCAGTGTTGCATCTCTGTGCTCGTTTTACAAGTACTTTTATTGAATAAGTTACAATAAATTTATTGCACTTTATATTCTCTCAACGTAATCCCCATCAACCCAAATGACAAGAACAAAGTCACACTCTTTCTCTGTAGAATTCGCCAGATGTCAGAAGATTTTCCTCACACAACTTTTTTAAAATTCTTTCCTTGCTCCTTGTTTTTTCTGACCGTGCCAATATACAAAAATTTATATATCATGTGAACAAACATCTTGCTACCCAACTCTTCACTCCGTTGTCTACTTATAAACCTGAACCATACCATAATAGCATATCTTACGTTTTGGATACAATATGCCTTGTTTGGAATTAAAAAAAGAAATATCGATGTCACAATGGTGCGTTTTGTTCGATAAAAAGCTCCATGCGGAGACATTATGTTGTTTAATAAATTACATTAGCCATTATCGGAATTAATCTATCAACAATGAAAACACTTTATGAATGAAAAATTCAACAATGAAAGCTTTGGACAATACTACTACTACTAATAATAATAATAATGCGATGTCTCCATTCAGTCTCAAGAGACAATGGTTATTCCCTGTAAGGATAGCTGCATGTGTAATTGTGAGGGAAGGGTTGCGCAATCTCTAACCACACCTCTCTTGAATCAGCATTGCTTGAGTTCAGTGGCAAGTAGAAGTGCTAGACGACTGGAAACATTGCAAGATAAGCGGAGAGCACATACAACACCTGGAATTCTCAAATGGTCACCCATCTAAGTAATGACCAGGCTCAATGTTGTTTAACTTCAGTAATCTAACTGGTGTGTCAACGTGAATAATGCCGTACCTAATAATAATAATAATAATAATAATAATAAAAATTGTTATTATTATTATTATTATTTCATTGTTATTATTATTGGCTCACATGGAGCTTTCACACAAGTCAACAAACGATCTGATTGGAGACCTGTGGTGTTCTCTGGAAACTGAGTGACAACAAGTCTCCCCAGACGTCCAGCTCTTTCCTCCTCCTTCGATAGCATTTGAAAATAAATTTGCATCATCGCAACAGCCGCTTACCATTCATTTCTCGCTGGCAGTGGCCATTGGTTTATACTGGAATTTGAGTGGCACTAAGCCTCCCCAAGATCGCAGTTCTCTTCACACTTGTCCAGTGGAGGTCTGGCCAATGCTCCTTCCTCTGTCTTTCCATCCTCCTTGACCCTTCTCGGCTCTTTGGTATCACTTTTCTATTGGGGGAACGGTGGTGAAACAATGGAGGGGATGCATGATGCATGTAGTTCTGCAGCTTCGGTGTTCTTTATTCCCTGTAACGCTTCTTCGTTATATTGTCTGGTGTTATTCTCCGCATTCAAGGGTTTTCCTTAATATTTTAGCTGTTTTCATTATCGTTAGGCGTTGTATTTTTGCAGCTATTCCTCTGATTCCAATTTCTGCCATTCTTTTTTCCAGGTTTTTCGGAATTGTTCCTAGTGCTCCTACTATTATCGGTACTATTTTGATTTTCTTCATCATCCAAATCCCTTTTAACTCTCTAGCTAGTTCTGTGTATTTGCTTCGTTTCTCCTTTTCTTTCTTACTAACCCTGTGGTCAGCTGGGACAGCAAAGTCTACGATTTGACAGGATTTCTCTTTCTTGTTAATTATTACGTAATCTGGTCTTCTTGCTTGGATGGGTTTATCCGTTTGTATGTCCATGTCCCATAGGATTTTGTGGTTCTCGTTTTCGAGTGCTGTTGCGGGTTTATGCTTGTACCATTTATCCGTACGCTCAAAATGCAGCCGTTTGCATAATTCCCAGTGCATCGTCTTCCCCACTTAGTCATGCCTGTTTCTGTATTCCTTTTGGGCCAGTTTGCTGTATTCACTTACTATATAGCGTAGTAAATAATTGACAGACAACTATTCCCCCACTATCAAGCAATCATGAGGTTGCTTGCACGACAACTGACAAGGCTAATCTGCTTGCCAGTCGGTTTGCCTCAAACTCCACACTGAACTCGGTACACCACTCCCTCCTTGATTTTCCTCTGCAAACAGACGCCACACTAGACGATTTGAAAATCACCCCTTCTCAGGTACATGCTATTATAAAAAACCTAGACACCGCAAAAGCATGTGGACCAGGTCTCATCCCGGCTGTGCTATTAAAAAAATGCTCTGCCGAGGTTGCTCCAGTTCTCTCCAAACTTTACAATAAATGCCTTAACGAATCTTGCTTTCCCAACTGCTGGAAAACCGCCTCTGTGGTACCAGTCTTCAAGAATTCTGTTGAAAGAAATGACCCACTAAATTATCGCCCCATTAGCCTCCTCCCACTTTTCGCCAAAATATTTGAGTCCTTAGTTAATCAAGCCCTAGTCCAGCACCTAACAGCTGCTAAACTCCTGACTGACAAACAATATGGATTCAGGCAAGCCCGTTCAACAGCAGATACCTTAACTGTAGTTTCTGAACGTATATACCGTTCATTGTACAAAACAGGGGAGGGTAGAGCGGTAGCCCTTGATATATCTAAGGCTTTTGACAGGGTATGGCACGATGGTCTTCTAAGGAAAATTAGATCATATGGAATCACTGGAAGAATTCATAATGTAATTAAATCCTTCTTAAGTAAGAGAAAAATCCAAGTTGTCCTCAACAGTCGTACATCTAAACAATATGACATAAATGCAGGAGTATCTCAGGGGTCAATCCTTGGACCTCTATTATTCCTGATATTCATAAATGACCTCCCTGATAAAATTGTTTCGGAGATGGGTATATTTGCCGATGACACCACTCTCTATAACAGATATGAGGGGAAAACAAATGAACACATATCCAAGGAAATGGCAGAAACACTAGAGGATGACCTCCAATCTGTAGTGGAATGGGGACAAAAATAGATTGTCACATTCAATGCTGCTAAGACTAAGCTTGTTTCCTTCAATAACTACAAGAAACCTTCTCTACCACCAATAGCAATGGCCAAGAAAACATTGCCTGAAAGTACTTCTTTTAAACTCCTCGGCCTAACGTTTACAGGGAATATGAACTGGAATAGATACATTGAAAGCATTGCCAAGGCTGCTGCAAGGAAGGTTGGCTCCCTCTACCGTGCTAGAAAACTACTTACGCCTGACAGTATCCTATACCTCTATAAGGCTACCATTCGCCCATGTATGAAGTACTGTTGTCACATCTGGGCTGGTGCATCTGCTGCTTGTCTCTCGCTCCTAGACAGGGTTCCAAAGAGAGTCGCCAACCTGATAGGTCCTGAACTGTCATCTAGGCTTCAGCCTCTGTCCCATCGACGAGATGTTGCATCCCTCTGCCTGTTCTACAAATACTTTAATGGTGAATGCTCTGACGTACTGCAAACACTTGTACCTCCCCGACGTAACTACCCCTGACAAACCCGACAAGCTACTAAGTCTCATCCCTTTACAGTAGAGATCCCTAGGTGCAAGAAAGCCTTTTACTCCAATAGTTTCTTCCCCAGAACTGCGGGTCTTTGGAACTCCCTTCCGGGATTCTGCTTTCCCAATTGCACTGATATGCTGAAGTTCAAGTGTAATGTTAACAAACATCTTTCTACTCATCTCCCTTCATAATGACCCTGCTAATTAAGTCCCTGATAGTAGCCCCCTGCTTCAAAGTGGCACTGTGCCTTGTTTGGGATAAAAATTGAATAAAAAAAAAATTTTTTTAAATATGGTTTATCGTTTCGTCTCTTTGTCCACAGTCTGCATTTGCTGTTTTCTTGTGTTTTATCGATCCTTGCTTTGATATGGTTGGTTCTTATCGAGTTATCTTGTACTGCAGTTATTAGAGATTCAGTTTCTCGGTTTATATGTCCTTTTCACATCTATGTCCAGGTGTTTTCGTTATTCTCATCTTTTGTCATTCTTATGAATCTTCTGTGGAGTTGTTTCTCTTCCCATTTCTCTTTTCTCGTTTTGTCTTTTGTCTCTCTGTTTTCTGTTTCTCCGTATCTCTCGCTGCCATAATTATCCTTTCAGTGTTTTGCATTATGTATTTTTCTAGTTCTTTTTTTGTGTCCTTCACACAGTCTTCTATAGAGATCAGTCCTCTCCTGTCGTCTTTCCTTTTCATGTAGAGTCTGGCAAAATCGTCCTTTGGGTATAGTGCATTATGCATAGTCATGAGTTTCCTGGTTATCTGGTCGAGCTGTCTCAGTTCTTCTTTTGTCCATCCTATAAACGGTCCAGAATATCTCACTAGTGAGACTGCCCATGTATTTATACATTTTATTAGGTTTCTACTATATAATTTGGTTTCCAGGAGTTTTCTTGTTCTCCTGAGGTATTCCTTCCAATTTTCTCTTTCATTTCTGTTGCTCTGATGGTGTCCGCTTCCAGAATTCCCAAGTATTTATAGTCGTCTTGTTCTCCTAGTGCCCTCATTTCTGTTTGGTTGGGTAGTTCCATGCCTTCTGTAGTTTCCAGTTTTCCCTTTTTTATAACTAGTAGTGCGCACTTTTCCATTCCAAATTCCATTTGGATATCTTGGCTGAAGATCCTGGTAGTGTTAATTAGTGTCTCTAGTTCCTTTTCTGTCCTTGCAAAAAGTTTCAGATCGTCCATGTACATCAGGTGGTTCATTTTTCCCTCTGTATTGGGGAACTTTTATCTGGTTTGGCGCTTTCTCAGAATACTATTCAAGGGCATCATGGCTATGATGAACAGTAATGGTGATAATGAGTCTCCTTGGAAGATGCCTCTTTGTATGTTAATTTCTGTTATGTGTTGTCCATTAGCTGTCAGTTTCAGTCTCCATGTTTTCATTGCATTTTCTATTACATTGGTGATCCCGCTTGGTATTTTATACATTTTTAGGCATTCTATTATCCATGCTTGGGGGATCCTGTGGTACGCTTTTTTGTAGTCGATCTATGCCATGGCTAAATTTTTCCTTCTCCTTTTTAGCTCCTTTAGGATCTTTTGATCAACATATAGCAGATCATGTGTTCCTCTTTTTCCTTTTTGGCATCCTTTCTGCTCCCCGGGAATGAGTCCACGGTTATTCAGGGAGTGGTAAATTTGTTCCCTCAGTTGTGCTGTCAGTATCTTCCACATGGTGGGTAGGCACGTGATTGGCCTATAATTGCTGGGGACGGTTCCTTTCTCTGTGTCCTTCTGTAGCAGTGTGATTCTACCTTTTTTCATCCAGTCTGGCACGTTTGCCTCCTGTATACAACTTCTCAGGTTTTGGGCTAGCCTTTCGTTGTGAATTTTTTTAACCATTATGCATGTATCCCTGGTGCTCTCCAGTTTGCCATTTTTCCTATGGTTTTCTTAAGGGTTTCCTTGCTGATTTCATTCACTGTTCCTTCTTCTATTTGTTGTAACTCTTTTTTCATGTCTTTCAGCCACTCGGCATTTCTATTGTGATCTCGTTGCTCTTCCCATATTTTACTCCAGTAGAGTTTTGTTTCTGTTGGATTTGGTTGTTCTATTTTTGTTTTTCCTCCGTTCACATTTTGGTAGAATTGGCGTTCATTGGTTTCAAATGTTCTGTTTTGTTTGCATTGTTCAGATTTATATCTATATCGTCTCAATCTCACTTCTTTTGCTTTTATTTTTTGATCCAGTTCTTCATGTTTCTTGTTTAGCCTCTCCCTGTCAGTTACATTTCCAATATTCCGTTTTCTCCACATTGCTTTCTTCCTGTTGATCATTTTGGTTTCATTTTTATGTTTCTGTATTTGGGTTTCTAGTCTTATTTCCCATCTAGGTTTTGTCGGTCCGCTTGTCCCCGGTTGTTTTTCTGATTTGAGATTCATACTTACCATTTTGGCGCCTGCGTAAATGAGGTTGTTTAAGTCTGTGATTATTATTTGTTGGGATGTGTGGGAGGAGCTTGTTAACCTTCTCTGTTTCTGTTTTTAATTTCTTCTGCTCTTGGTTCTTTAATGATGGGAGTTTTGTTTTTCCCTCGTTCATGAACTGTGTTATTTTATTTATTTCATTTGCTTCATTCTCTGTTAGTTCTGTTTCTCGGTTTCAACATTTGTCGTCTTCGGTCTTTGTAGGTCCTGGGCCTTTGGGGTTTTACTTGTGAGGCTTCAACTTGTGGGTTTTTTCTATGGGAAGTTCCGTTGGGAGGTGTTTCTTGTTCAGTTTTATCATTTATTTTTCGCTGAATTTCTGCTAGTTCTAGTTTAGAGAGCCAACCTTTCTTGAGTATCAGTCTTGCTTGGTCTGCAATTCTTTGTTCTGTCGCTTGGTGGTCACTGAAGAGGCCCCATAGTTCTTTCATTCGTTTCCGATAACCTCCATATCTATATTCAGGATGACTTCTATAATAGCATTCCATTACTAGTCTATTCTCTTTTGTTGACCATTTCTTTCTTCGGTTTTTTCCATTTTGATGATTACCACGGCTGTGCTGTGTTTGTTCGGTATCATTTTGTTCCCTGAAATTTGAGATTATGCTTACCTGTTCAGCTTCCATGTTATTTGAGTTTCTGAAATTAAGAAGTTGGCCAACATTCGCAGGATGATGACCGGGCCCCCCCATGCTGGCTACCGAAGGAGCACCTGCCGATCATGGCACCCAGATCTTTCTTCTGGCTCCCATGGTTTGAATTATTTGTTAATTATTATTATTATTATTATTATTATTATTATTATTATTATTATAACTAACAAAATCAGTGGAAATTCCATGGTAGTTGAAAACATCATCACATAAGCAAACAATAGAATGTCCTTCAATAGAATAATCAATAATAATAATAAAGTTCCGATCAGAACGTGAATTAAAAAATACATATTAATATGAGAACTGCTTATTACAAGAAATAGAACTATAGTAAGGCATCACATTTTTCTTGAGATTATAATTTAGTCAAAGTGACTTGTAAATCAGTTAGTAATAACTATGTCACAATTTTTTGTTGATAATCTAGAAGAACCCTTGGAAATTAGTAATTGTTACTATCTTTTCTTAATAATTTGATAATTTAGTATGTAAGTAATAAGATTTACATATCAACTTTTGCGATTTTTTCATATCAATGAATCAGTAAAGAGTGCGATTGGTGGAATTTGGTTAAAGAAAAAATAAAAGTGTAGGATGTCGACAGATGATATGGGAACACTTGCATATATATTTCATAAGATAATTATTGTTAATTCATTATTAAATTGAACATCTGGTTATTTGTTACATGAGTTTTCATCATTATCATTATTAAAATTATTTGAACTTTTAATCACATTTTTTTGTTATCTTTGTAATGTTGTAATTTACTGGGTGAGTTTCGATTATTATCATTATTCAAATTATTCTGACTTTACTCTCATTTTGATTGCTATCTTTAAAATGGATATTGCAGGTCTAATTTACACAATTTGTATTCATAAAATATGGAGGCAGTATTCAGGATTGACATCAATCTTTCGAAGAGTGATATCAGCTGCAAATGCTGTACAGAATCTGTTTGCAAAGATCTGGTACAGTGATGCATTGCTTCAACACAACCAATACAAAGTAGAACAATAAAACAATGTCACCATAGAAAAGACGACATGATTTCATTTCCATGTTTTTCCCAGTTTTCTTCTTTTTTTTTTTACTGCAGACTACCTACTAGTTGGCCAGTTGTGTACAAATCCCAAGAGCAATAGGAGTCTACTATCATGTCTGAAAGTGACACAATGTTCAATGAGCGAGATCAAAGATGCACTGTTGTACAACTCATGCTCTCTACCGATCAAAGTTATGACAACAGGACCATTACCAGCACCCTCAAATCGCATCGCTGGATTGATACATAATCAAGTTACCTGAATTGACGTTTTCAATAAAAGTTCTAAAATAAAGCTGTAGTGTTGTTTTCTTTAGGGCGACACTTTAATCGTTTCACTCTGTAATGAGTGAAAAATGAAAATAAATTCCTCTTTCATTTAATAAATTGTAGGAAATAATATTGCTGAACTATTTCCTTTTTTTTCATAAATTATAATCATGCCATATTTAATCATGTTTCTTAGTTTCTGGAAAAAAGATTTTGATATCTATGAAAAATAACTATTTCTAAATATTTTAGTGAAACAGAATCCAATGAAGATTTTCAAATGGAAAAAATATTTTCTGAGTATTTAATTAATAAAAATGTTTACATGAAACAAAATTTCATTTAATTATGAGCATTTTAAAAAAAAACTGACAAAACCTTTTTTAAGTATTAAAAAGCTTTTTTAAAAAGGTTTAGTATTCACTGAAATAATATTTTCATAAAATTACGGTAAAACCATATGCATAGAAAGATTAAAATGAAAAAAAAGTTTTTATTCAAATGCAAATCTGAATATAGCCTTTGACTCTTTGAAAATCAGAAAAAATATGTTCTTATTAAAATTGCCATCAAAACTCATTAGTTGAGTTTTAGAAATATCAGTAACTAGCAGTTCATCCCAGCTTTGCTCGGGCCATATGTACTGTTCATAACTTGCTCTACATGTGAATACACTTTATATAAGATTTCAAATGTTTAGACCAAAAATTGTCTGAGTAATTTCGTAGAGACCGCAGAGGTAATTTTTTTATAACTTGGACCCCAATTTTGATCGCTTTACATTTATTATTTTGCAAATTAGTGGAGAAATTTGGTAGAATCTGTAAAGGTCAACTCTTTCAACTTTGACCTTTTGGCAGCCAAATTTTTGCCCCAAAACTGATTAAAATGTTTGCCACATGTCTGAATACTTGTTATGTATAAATTTTAAATGTTTAGACCTAGAATTCCTGAGTAGTTTGCTAGACACCGCAAAGGTCAAATCTTTTGAACTTAGACTCCTTGACAGCTCAAATTTTCGACCCAAACCGATTAAAAAGCTTGCTCTATCTCTGAACACCCTTTATGGTAAATTTCAAATGTTTAGACTAGAAATTGTCTGAGTAATTTGGTAGAGACCGCAGAGGTCAAATTTCTTTTAACTTTGAGCCCTATTATGACCCCTTAACATTTATTGTTTTGGTCTCAAATCAAGTTATTAAGTTAGATCCATGTCCAAGGAACCTAAATCTAAAAATTCAATTGCTTATACCCAAAATTGGCGGAGGAGTTTGGTAGAGTTCTCAAAGGTCAAATCGTTGCACTTTGACCCCTTGACAGCCAAATTTTTGGCCGAAAACCGATTAAAAATTTTTTACCAAATCTCAATAACCCTTATGTCAAATCTCGAGTCTCTAGACTGAAAATTGACCGAATTATTTAGTAGGTGTACACACACACACACACACACACACACACATTTTCACTTTTATAGATATGCTAGCATTTCAGCTGGCGTTGCTCGGGTGTTTGGAGGTGTATGTTGAGCAAAAAAAAAAAAGTGGTAGTAGGAAGGCAGGCTCGAACCCGTACCACGAAGGAGGAGAAGAATGGGAAAAAAACATGACGTCTTTGCTGTTACGACCACTGCCAAACCGGAAGTGATGTAGGTTTAAATTAAGGCTAGACAATCGAAAAGAGGGGATGACTACATGCTTCAGTTCTAACTGCTTTAATAAGCATTAGATACCTTCCCTTCTGCTATAAGTGCTAACCCGACAGCAGCAAAATCCCACTCCTTTACTGCTGAGGCCCCTAGATGCCGGAAGACTTCTACTCTAATAGTTCATGGTTCCCAGACTGTACTAACCTACAGAAATTTAAATGTACTGTGAAGAGACATCTTTCTTGCTCAACTCCCTATATAGCCCCTTGTTAGACATGATCCCAAATAGTAAACCCAATCTACATTATGCTTTGTTTATGGTGAAAAAGAATTTTTTTAAAATCATTCTCAATATAATTAAAGTTTACATGACAGTATTTTTTTTTAAATGACAATGTAAAAAACAGAACACCTATACGCAATTTTTTTCATCTACATGGTTTTGCATCAAAAAATTTAGATTGTTCTATGTTTCTTCTGAAAGTCAAAATTTAAACATTCAAGAAAGATAAGGATGTAGTCCATGCCGACCAAACATTTACTCACACATCTGCCTCTAATGTGAAGCAAGCAACAGTCTCAAACCCAATCTCAAACAGAACCTTAATTTCAGAAGCA
Source organism: Euprymna scolopes (assembly GCF_053919585.1). Lineage (NCBI taxonomy): Eukaryota > Metazoa > Mollusca > Cephalopoda > Sepiida > Sepiolidae > Euprymna > Euprymna scolopes. Next base: position 84,950,909 of record NC_136484.1, on the reverse strand, counting down.
ACTAACCTAAAAGTAAATTTACAATCTGTCACAAATGTAAGAAAATGACAGTTTTCAGAAACAAGTATAATTTTTTTTTTTTTGCTGAAGGAAATAAAAACTTTTCTTTTTTCAAAAATTGTGACAATCCCCAATTTTATAATGTTAAGCGAAATGAGTGGCCTAGAATTCTTATTTCAGGTATTATGAACCAGTAGTGATCTGTTTACACAGAGGCATGTTATTGTCATAATTTTTGGCATTCAAATAAAATTTTTGAAATATCTTACACATTTTCTAGTATTATCAACAAGAAAATGCTCATTTCATTGTCAAATTATATAAATTGGGAATCCCAGCTTAAATGCTATATAGGTAGTTTTTAGAAATAGACGTTATATAGGCATTTTGGGTTTCCCATCGTTGATTTAGCAGGATCAGAGAAGGTTAGATTTGACACCCATCAAACTAAGCCACCTTTTAATGACCGTCGGGTTAGATGCACCGAAAATTAAAGGTAACGGAAATTGTGGTCGTAGTCTTCCGGTCGATGACCACATCGTCAGAGAGTTGGTTTTGGACTGCAAAAAATGCAGAGGGGAGATTAGGGTCCCTCCACAACAACCAGGTTTCGACATGATAGGCTTGCCTTTAATAAAAGGATTGAAGCTTCAAATCCATCTTGTGTTATCGATGCATCTGCAACAGTAAGTACCACTACCCACGAGATGGAGACCAGCGACAAGAAGATATCATCTGCTGGACAAGGCAAGCAGGTATGTATGATTATGTATTTGCACGTAGACATCGAGACCTTTCAAGGCAAGAACTAAGAGCATACACACACCCATATATGTAAGAACACACAGACTTTAAAAGTACCCTTAGAAGTAAAAGAAACAGTAAAAAGAAAACGATTAGCAAAGTAAACAACTAAATAAATAAATAAGGATGCAAAAACCATTTCGGAAAAAATGTGCTGTTGTTGAGCTATTTTACTGTAGCATTGATTTTGTGGAACCAGATTAAATTTTGTTTTCTATGATGTTATATATATATATATATATGTATATGTATATGTGTGGGGTGTCCCAAAAGAAGCTGACGGATTTTAAATTTGATTAACTTCCTCAATATTTAAGTTATGCTTACCAATTCGCATATGCAGGTAGATGAGCCTCTCCGTGATATTTTTTAGATATGGTAAGATATCATAGTTTACTTATTCTAATTTTATTTACACAATTTAATTTAGGGTATGTTTTTTACAATGTCTAATTTTATTTATTGATATAATCCCCCACAAACTAACCCAGTAACACTAACAACGCGGGGTCGCAGAAATACCTGGATTAGAACCTAGACGCGGAGAAAACCCTCTCAGGGCTGACGGACTCAGTAGGTCTTCCCAGATCATCCATCTAGGAGAAGGAAAACTCTGAAACTAAACCAAAGGGGAGAGAGGCCTCTTCAGTCTTGGATGACAACCTTCCTAGAGCTGGTGACTCAAACAAATTCACCGGTTTGCAAACCTAAATTGCTTAAGGAGTAGATAGGCTCTGTCTATCGCCCGGCTTCCATACTCCTTCTTTGCCTATTAGTCAAGCGCAGAGACACTATCTCAGTGATTCGACAGAAACACCCAGCGGTAGATCTTGTTTCCTGGCTAGGGCAATGAACGCCGTTCTTCCCCATTCCCAGCATGCCCCACCCCTAAAACTGAACATTTGGGAGTGCTTGAGTATAAGATATGCCTGAGCGATTAGATTGGGTTGACCTTCTTCTAAAGGGTTGAGGGTACCGGATTGACAGTTCCTGGCTGCTGTTCCCGACTGGTAGTACAGGAGCCCTAACTCTTTGGTAGCGCTTAGAGCGGCTGCTCCATCAACAGTTGAATAATATCGGGTTGTTTGCAGTGCCATGACGCGCATGGAAAGGGACCCTGCACTCATCCCCGGTGGGCTTTCCTGAGGCCACAATCCTAATTGGAGAAAGGTCAGCTGATGGTCTACTTGTGATGCATGTCTGAAGCTCCGCATAACCTCTTGTTTAGCTCCCCCTTACCGAAACTCTTAAAAAAAAATATGACGACAGTACAATCTAAAAATAAGCTTAAACCAGGATTAGGGACAAACAAATTCAACTTGCCTCCTCCCTTGAGGCTCTCATTCACAAATATCCGTGGGCTTAGAACTAACTTAGCTGATGTTGAAGCATTTCTCTTAACAAATACCCCGGATATCTTAGCACTAAGTGAGACTAACCTACACTCCTCCATTCCCTCTAACCACTTTAACATGCCTGGATATCTCCCACTCTGCCATAAGGACTCTGACAGACATATGCACGGACTTGGAGTTTACATTCGTAATACCCTTCCCTTGACTAGAGAAACAAACCTAGAAACAGATGATCAAGCCTTTATGTGCTTTAGACTAAACGTGCAACACAGTATTAGCTACTATTATTTTCTCTACCGCTCTCCCTCGACTCAGGACTGCTCCATAATAAACAAAGTATCTGACAGCATAGACACGGCACTGTCCCTCGACACTAGCGCACAAATACATGTGTTTGGTGACTTTAATGTCCACCACAAAAACTGGCTTGGATTCTCTACTCACACAGATGCAGCGGGCAGCATAACCCATAGCTTCGCTATATCTCACTCCCTATCACAAATTGTTACGTTTCCAACCCGTTTCCCTGACCAGGAAGAACAACACGCATCACTTCTAGATCTGTTTTTGACCACAGTTCCCGATGACTGCATAACGAAGGCCCACAGCCCACTCGGGAACGCTGATCATGCAGTGATAATGGTTGAAATCGCCCTAAACTCTAGACCCAAAACTGAAGAGCCAGTGCTCAAAACAACGAAATATTATAATAAGGCTGACTGGGAAGCCATCAGGGAACTAATTAGAGATGCTCCATGGAAAAATATTTTCTCTCTCCCTGCTGAACAATGTGCAAACGAGACCACTGACTGGTTCAAAACTGCAATCGAAGCGCATGTTCCCATGCGGAAATTTTATAGTAAGCCCCACTCTCCCCAATGGTTTACGTCGACTTGTGCAACTGCCATTACTCAAAAGCAGCATGCATACCGTAGGTTTAACCGACATAAGTCCAGTTCAAACAGACTGAAGTATATAGAAGCTAGAAATAACGTTAAGAAAGAAATAACGACAGCTAAGAGAGAATTTACGGAAACCACTAAAAAGCGCATCGAAGCACAAAAACTAGGAACTCGAGACTTCTGGAAAATCTACAACAGTGTAGTAAATAATGGGCAATCAACAATTCCCCCACTAACCAACAATCACGAGGTTGTCTCCTCAGCAACCGACAAGGCTAACATGCTTGCCAGTCGGTTTGCCTCAAACTCCACACTGGACCCTTCCAACCACCCCCTACCTGACTTTCCTATGCGGACAGACGCCACACTAGACGATCTGAAAACCACCCCTGCTCAGGTGCATGCTATCATAAAAAACCTTGACACCTCAAAAGCATGTGGACCCGATCTTATCCCAGCTGTGCTATTAAAAAAGTGCTCAGCCGAAGTAGCTCCAGTTCTCTCCAAACTCTACAACAAATGTCTTAATGAAGCCTGCTTTCCGGGCTGTTGGAAAACTGCTTCTGTTGTACCAGTATTCAAGAATTCTGGCGAAAGGACAGACCCATCAAATTATCGCCCCATTAGCCTCCTCCCACTTTTTGCCAAAATATTTGAGACCATAATTAACCATGCTCTAGTCCATCATCTTACAGATGCTAAACTACTGACTGACAAACAATATGGATTTAGACAAGCCCGTTCCACAACAGACATCCTCACTGTGATCTCTGAACGTATATACCATTCACTGGACAAAGCGGGGGAAGGCAGAGCGGTAGCTCTAGATATATCTAAGGCTTTTGACAGGGTATGGCATGAGGGTCTCCTCAGTAAAATCAGATCATACGGTATCACTGGTAGAATACTTAACATAATTAAATCCTTCTTAGATAAGAGAAAAATCCAGGTAGTCCTCGACGGTCGCACATCTAAACAATATGATATAAATGCGGGAGTGCCCCAGGGTTCTATCCTTGGACCTCTATTGTTCCTGATATTCATAAATGACCTCCCCGACAACATTGCTTCTGAGATGGGTATATATGCTGATGACACTACACTCTATGGCAGACACGACAGGAAGACGAATGAACACATTTCTAAAGAAATGGCAGAAACACTAGAGGAAGACCTCCAATCTGTAGTGGAATGGGGACAAAAGTGGTTGGTCGCGTTCAATGCTGCCAAGACTAAACTAGTTTCATTCAATAATTACAAGAAACCCTCTCTACCACCCATAGCAATGGCCAACGACTCTTTATCTGAGAGTCCATCTTTCAAACTCCTTGGCCTAACGTTCACAGGAAACATGAGTTGGAACAATTACATTGAAGGCATTGCCAGGGCCGCTGCAAGAAAGGTAGGCTCTCTCTACCGTGCTAGAAAACTACTAACACCCGAAAGTATCCTGTACCTCTATAAGGCCACCATTCGCCCATGTATGGAGTATTGCTGCCACATCTGGGCTGGTGCATCGGCTACTAGTCTCTCGCTCCTTGACAAGGTTCAAAAGAGAGTCGCAAACCTGATAGGCCCTGAACTGGCATCTAAGCTTCAGCCTCTGTCCCATCGACGAAATGTTGCATCCCTCTGCCTTTTCTACAAGTATTTTAGTGGTGAGTGCTCTGACGAACTGCAATCACTTGTGCCCCCACGACACGAGCACCCTCGACAAACCCGACAGGCTACTAGATCCCACCCCCACACTGTAGAGGTCCCTAGATGTAAAAGATCTTTTTACTCCAATAGTTTCTTCCCCAGAACCGCAAGACTCTGGAATTCCATTCCAGGTCCCTGCTTCCCCAACAGTACTGACATGCAGAAGTTCAAGTGTAACGTGAACCGACACCTTGCTGCCCAAATCCCTACATAGTACCCCAGTAGTTGTTGCCCCTGAGAGTAGCCCCCTACACCAAAGTGGCAATTTGCCTTGTTTGGGGTGAAAATGTAATAAAAAAAAAAAAAATAAATATCGGCGAAAAAAGCGACCCCTCCCTGTAGAAAAATTGTCTGAGTAATTTGGTAGAGACCGCAGTGGTCAATTTTTTAAAATTTGAACCTTATTATGACTCCGTAATATTTATTGTTTTGGGCTCAAATCAAGTTATTATCCATGTCTCAGGAATCTATATCTAAATTTTCAATTGTTTATACCCAAAATTGGCGAAGGAGTTTGGGTGAGTTCTCAAAGGTAAAATCGTTGAACATTGACTCCTTAACAGCCAAATATCTAGCCGAAAATGGATTACAATATTTTTCCAAATCTCAGTACCCTGTATATCAAATTTCGAGTCTGTAGACTGAAAATTGACAGAGTTATTGTGTAGACATATATATAGAGACAGACAGACACACAGACAGACAGACACTTTCACTTTTATAGATATATAGATTAATATTTTTTTTAATTTAGAATAAGATACAATAAAAAATCTTATATTACATTAAAAGAAAGTAATATTTAAATTAAGTTCAAAATGCTAAAATGTTTCTGTGCATATTAATTATAATGCAAAGCATTAATATTGAATAATGAAAAACAATACATTAATATTGAATAATGAAAAACAATACATTAATATTGAATAATGAAAAACAATACATTAATATTGAATAATGAAAAACAATACATTAATATTGAATAATGAAAAACAATACATTAATATTGAATAATGAAAAACAATACATAAATATAGATTTCAATAGAAAGAAAATTTTGAAACACTGGCTGGCAATAAGTAGGGCTATGCTAACAGCATATTCTTTTCATTGTTTTGACTCTTGAGTATATATTGGACACAGACATAGTTAATCAACCGAGAACCACACTACTCTATATAAAAGCATATAAGATATCAACGGATACACACTCGAGAGTCAAAACAATGAAAAGAATATGCTGTTGTCCTAGCCCTACTAATTAGTATTATGATCTGCACCGATCAGACACCAGTTGGCAATAACTTATTAGTATTGTGATCTGTGCGATCACAGACTTGCTGGCGATAATTATTAGTATTGTGAACTCCATACATTGGCTGGCGATAATAAACTTATTAGTATTGTGAACTCCATACATTGGCTGGCGATAATAAACTTATTAGTATTGTGAACTCCATACATTGGCTGGCGATAATAAACTTATTAATATTATGAACTCCATACATTGGCTGGCGATAATAAACTTATTAGTATTGTGAACTCCATACATTGGCTGGCGATAATAAACTTATTAGTATTGTGAACTGCATACATTGGCTGGCGATAATAAACTTATTAATATTGTGAACTGCATACATTGGCTGGCGATAATAAACTTATTAGTATTGTGAACTCCATACATTGGCTGGCGGTAATAAACTTATTAATATTGTGAACTGCATACATTGGCTGGCGATAATAAACTTATTAGTATTGTGAACTCCATACATTGGCTGGCGATAATAAACTTATTAATATTGTGAACTGCATACATTGGCTGGCGATAATAAACTTATTAGTATTGTGAACTCTATACATTGGCTGGCGGTAATAAACTTATTAATATTGTGAACTGCATACATTGGCTGGCGATAATAAACTTATTAGTATTGTGAACTTCATACATTGGCTGGCGATAATAAACTTATTAATATTGTGAACTGCATACATTGGCTGGCGATAATAAACTTATTAGTATTGTGAACTCCATACATTGGCTGGCGATAATAAACTTATTAATATTGTGAACTGCATACATTGGCTGGCGATAATAAACTTATTAGTATTGTGAACTCCATACATTGGCTGGCGATAATAAACTTATTAATATTGTGAACTGCATACATTGGCTGGCAATAATACACTTATTAGTATTGTGAACTCCATACATTGGCTGGCGATAATAAACTTATTAGTATTGTGAACTCCATACATTGGCTGGCGATAATAAACTTATTAATATTGTGAACTGCATACATTGGCTGGCGATAATAAACTTATTAGTATTGTGAACTTCATACATTGGCTGGCGATAATAAACTTATTAATATTGTGAACTGCATACATTGGCTGGCGATAATAAACTTATTAGTATTGTGAACTCCATACATTGGCTGGCGATAATAAACTTATTAATATTGTGAACTGCATACATTGGCTGGCGATAATAAACTTATTAGTATTGTGAACTCCATACATTGGCTGGCGATAATAAACTTATTAATATTGTGAACTGCATACATTGGCTGGCGATAATACACTTATTAGTATTGTGAACTCCATACATTGGCTGGCGATAATAAACTTATTAGTATTGTGAACTCCATACATTGGCTGGCGATAATAAACTTATTAGTATTGTGAACTGCATACATTGGCTGGCGATAATAAACTTATTAGTATTGTGAACTCCATACATTGGCTGGCGATAATAAACTTATTAGTATTGTGAACTCCATACATTGGCTGGCGATAATAAACTTATTAATATTGTGAACTGCATACATTGGCTGGCGATAATAAACTTATTAGTATTGTGAACTCCATACATTGGCTGGCGATAATAAACTTATTAATATTGTGAACTGCATACATTGGCTGGCGATAATAAATTTATTAGTATTGTGAACTGCATACATTGGCTGGCGATAATAAACTTATTAGTATTGTGAACTGCATACATTGGCTGGCGATAATAAACTTATTAATATTGTGAACTGCATACATTGGCTGGCGATAATAAATTTATTAGTATTGTGAACTCCATACATTGGCTGGCGATAATAAACTTATTAGTATTGTGAACTGCATACATTGGCTGGCGATAATAAACTTATTAGTATTGTGAACTGCATACATTGGCTGGCGATAATAAACTTATTAGTATTGTGAACTCCATACATTGGCTGGCGATAATAAACTTATTAATATTGTGAACTGCATACATTGGCTGGCGATAATAAACTTATTAGTATTGTGAACTCCATACATTGGCTGGCGATAATAAACTTATTAATATTGTGAACTGCATACATTGGCTGGCGATAATAAACTTATTAGTATTGTGAACTCCATACATTGGCTGGCGATAATAAACTTATTAAATATTGTGAACTCCATACATTGGCTGGCGATAATAAACTTATTAATATTGTGAACTGCATACATTGGCTGGCGATAATAAACTTATTAGTATTGTGAACTCCATACATTGGCTGGCGATAATAAACTTATTAAATATTGTGAACTCCATACATTGGCTGGCGATAATAAATTTATTAGTATTGTGAACTGCATACATTGGCTGGCGATAATAAACTTATTAGTATTGTGAACTGCATACATTGGCTGGCGATAATAAACTTATTAATATTGTGAACTGCATACATTGGCTGGCGATAATAAACTTATTAGTATTGTGAACTCCATACATTGGCTGGCGGTAATAAACTTATTAGTATTGTGAACTGCATACATTGGCTGGCGATAATAAACTTATTAGTATTGTGAACTGCATACATTGGCTGGCGATAATAAACTTATTAATATTGTGAACTGCATACATTGGCTGGCGATAATAAACTTATTACTATTGTGAACTGCATACATTGGCTGGCGATAATAAACTTATTAGTATTGTGAACTGCATACATTGGCTGGCGATAATAAACTTATTAGTATTGTGAACTGCATACATTGGCTGGCGATAATAAACTTATTAGTATTGTGAACTCCATACATTGGCTGGCGATAATAAACTTATTAATATTGTGAACTGCATACATTGGCTGGCGATAATAAACTTATTAGTATTGTGAACTCCATACATTGGCTGGCGATAATAAACTTATTAATATTGTGAACTGCATACATTGGCTGGCGATAATAAACTTATTAGTATTGTGAACTCCATACATTGGCTGGCGATAATAAACTTATTAAATATTGTGAACTCCATACATTGGCTGGCGATAATAAACTTATTAATATTGTGAACTGCATACATTGGCTGGCGATAATAAACTTATTAGTATTGTGAACTCCATACATTGGCTGGCGATAATAAACTTATTAAATATTGTGAACTCCATACATTGGCTGGCGATAATAAATTTATTAGTATTGTGAACTGCATACATTGGCTGGCGATAATAAACTTATTAGTATTGTGAACTGCATACATTGGCTGGCGATAATAAACTTATTAATATTGTGAACTGCATACATTGGCTGGCGATAACAAACTTATTAGTATTGTGAACTCCATACATTGGCTGGCGATAATAAACTTATTAGTATTGTGAACTGCATACATTGGCTGGCGATAATAAATTTATTAGTATTGTGAACTGCATACATTGGCTGGCGATAATAAACTTATTAATATTGTGAACTGCATACATTGGCTGGCGATAATAAACTTATTAATATTGTGAACTGCATACATTGGCTGGCGATAATAAACTTATTAGTATTGTGAACTGCATACATTGGCTGGCGATAATAAACTTATTAATATTGTGAACTGCATCCATTGGCTGGTGATAATAAACTTATTAGTATTGTGAACTCCATACATTGGCTGGCGATAATAAACTTATTAGTATTGTGAACTCCATACATTGGCTGGCGATAATAAACTTATTAGTATTGTGAACTCCATACATTGGCTGGCGATAATAAACTTATTAGTATTGTGAACTCCATACATTGGCTGGCGATAATAAACTTATTACTATTGTGAACTGCATACATTGGCTGGCGATAATAAACTTATTAATATTGTGAACTGCATACATTGGCTGGTGATAATAAACTTATTAGTATTGTGAACTCCATACATTGGCTGGCGATAATAAACTTATTAGTATTGTGAACTCCATACATTGGCTGGCGATAATAAACTTATTAGTATTGTGAACTCCATACATTGGCTGGCGATAATAAACTTATTAGTATTGTGAACTGCATACATTGGCTGGCGATAATAAACTTATTAGTATTGTGAACTCCATACATTGGCTGGCGATAATAAACTTATTAATATTGTGAACTGCATACATTGGCTGGCGATAATAAACTTATTAGTATTATGAACTGCATACATTGGCTGGCGATAATAAACTTATTAGTATTGTGAACTGCATACATTGGCTGGCGATAATAAACTTATTAGTATTGTGAACTGCATACATTGGCTGGCGATAATAAATTTATTAATATTGTGAACTGCATACATTGGCTGGCGATAATAAACTTATTAGTATTGTGAACTCCATACATTGGCTGGCGATAATAAACTTATTAGTATTGTGAACTCCATACGTTGGCTGGCGATAATAAACTTATTACTATTGTGAACTGCATACATTGGCTGGCGATAATAAACTTATTAATATTGTGAACTGCATACATTGGCTGGTGATAATAAACTTATTAGTATTGTGAACTCCATACATTGGCTGGCGATAATAAACTTATTGATATTGTGAACTGCATACATTGGCTGGCGATAATAAACTTATTAGTATTGTGAACTGCATACATTGGCTGGCGATAATAAACTTATTAGTATTGTGAACTCCATACATTGGCTGGCGATAATAAACTTATTAATATTGTGAACTGCATACATTGGCTGGCGATAATAAACTTATTAGTATTATGAACTGCATACATTGGCTGGCGATAATAAACTTATTAGTATTGTGAACTGCATACATTGGCTGGCGATAATAAACTTATTAGTATTGTGAACTGCATACATTGGCTGGCGATAATAAATTTATTAATATTGTGAACTGCATACATTGGCTGGCGATAATAAACTTATTAATATTGTGAACTGCATACATTGGCTGGCGATAATAAACTTATTAGTATTGTGAACTGCATACATTGGCTGGCGATAATAAACTTATCAATATTGTGAACTGCATACATTGGCTGGTGATAATAAACTTATTAGTATTGTGAACTCCATACATTGGCTGGTGATAATAAACTTATTAGTATTGTGAACTCCATACATTGGCTGGCGATAATAAACTTATTAGTATTGTGAACTCCATACATTGGCTGGCGATAATAAACTTATTAGTATTGTGAACTCCATACATTGGCTGGCGATAATAAACTTATTACTATTGTGAACTGCATACATTGGCTTGCGATAATAAACTTATTAATATTGTGAACTGCATACATTGGCTGGTGATAATAAACATATTAGTATTGTGAACTCCATACATTGGCTGGCGATAATAAACTTATTAGTATTGTGAACTCCATGCATTGGCTGGCGATAATAAACTTATTGATATTGTGAACTGCATACATTGGCTGGCGATAATAAACTTATTAGTATTGTGAACTGCATACATTGGCTGGCGATAATAAACTTATTAGTATTGTGAACTGCATACATTGGCTGGCGATAATAAACTACTACTACTACTAATAATAATAATAATAATAATAATAATAATAATAATAATAATAATAATAATAATAATAATAATGATTATCAGCTTATAATAATTATAATAACTAGCGGGACCTGTGGAAATTCCACAGCAGCATTTTTCCTATGTAATATATTGTTGCTGGGCATGCTGTGAGCGTTCTATTCAGCATGAATGAAGGCAAAATCATATTCTAGTTTTTTGTATTAAAACTGTACTGCCCCCTTACTTAAATAATAACTTTGATATATTTCATGAGCTGATTATTTCATTACAAACACACCGGTCAATTAACTCATATTTTTTAATTTTTCATAATTATTGAATATGTTACTATGTTCGACAATAATTTTGCATGATTTCAACCAACATTATTGTCTTTCCCTTTACTAAAATATTAAATTTGATATATTGTATCGACTGATTATTTTATAAAAAAAAGACAACTATTAATTAACTCAGATTTCATCATTTTTATTTTTAATAATTCTTGGATATGGTACTAATTTTGACAATAATTTTTCATCATGTAAACTCACCATATCGCACACATTACTAAAATAATAACTTTGATATATTTTCTAGGCTGATTATTTCATTACAAACACATACATCAATCAACTCACATTTCATAATTTTTCGTAATTCTTGGATATGTTACTAATTTCGACAATATTTTTTTATAATTTAAACCAACGTTGTCGCCCAACCTTACTAAAATAATAACTTTAATACATTTGCTGGACTGATTATTTCATTACACACACACTAATCAATTAACCTCCATTTCATCATTTTTCATAATTCTTGGGTATGTTACTTATTTCGACAATCATTTTTCATAATTTATATCCAAATTATCGCCCCCTCTTAATAAAATAATAACTTTGAAATATTGTCTGGGCTTATTATTTTATTACAAACACACTAATGCATGAAATCACGTTTAATCATTTTTCATAATTCTTGGATATGTTACTTATTTCGACAATCATTTTTCATAATTTTAACCTAAATTTTCGCCCTTCCCTTTTTACTAAATAATAACTTTGATATATTGTCTAGACTGATTATTTCCTTACAAACACACAAATCAATTAAGTAATATTCCATCATTTTTTCGTAATTCTTGGATATGTTACTAATTTCGACAATAATTTTTCATAATTTAAGCCCTCCTTATCTTCTTCTCCTTTACTTATATAATAACTTTGATATATTGCCTAGGCTGATTATTTTATTATAAACACACCAATCAATTAAATCGCATTTCGTCATTTTTCGTAATTATTGGATATCTTACTAATTTCGACAATAATTTTTTTATAATTTAAACCATCCTTGTCGCCCTATCTTACTTAAAAATATTTGATATATTTTCTGGGCTGATTATTTCATAAAAAACATAACTATCAATTAACTCACACTTCATCATTTTTCTTAATTCTTTGATATGTTACACATTTCGACAATTATTTTTAATATTTTTAACCCACATTATCAACCACCCACTACAAACATAATAAATTTGATATATTATCTGGGATGATTATTTCATTTCAAACACACCAATCAATTAACTAACATTTCGTCATTATTCATAATTCTTGGATATATTACTTATGTCGACAATCATTTTTCATCATTTTAACCCACATCATCGCCCCACTTACTCAAATAATATCTTTGATATATTCTCTGGTCTGATTATTTCATAGCAAACACACTAATGCATTAAATAACATATTATCATTTTTCATAATTCTTGGATATGTTACTAATTTTGAAAAATTATTTTTCATAATTTAAACCATTCTTATCGCCCTCTCTTACTTACATAATTACCTTGATATATTTCCTGGGCTGATTATTTTATTATAAACACACACACGATTAACTCATATTTAATCTTTGTTCATAATTCTTGGATATGTTACTAATTTCGACAATATTTTTTATAATTAAAAACCCACATTATGCTTCACACTCCTACTTATATAATATATTTGATATATTGTCTGGGCTTATTATATCATTACACACATACAAATCAAATAACTCACATTTCATCATTTTTCATAGTTCTTGGATATGTTACTAATTTCGAGACTAATTTTCATAACTTTAACCCACTATATCGCTCTCCCTTACTTAAATAATGACTTCGATATATTGCCTGGAATGATTATTTCATTACAAACAAATAAATGCTGGGTATTCACATAGTATATATGTTTCACCTATTTTATCCAATCCCGGGTGACGCCGCATATTCTGCTAATATATATCGTTCACCGATCTCATTTGATCCCGAGCGACGCTGGATATTTTGCTACTATTGTTACATGATAAGGGCTGTCCCCTTTTCATGTAAGTATAAAAATAGAGAGATTTTGTTAAAATGAAAATGAAATAGAATAGACGAAATTCAAACCTCGTAATTTAGGTTTAGAAATAGATTACGAGAGAGAATTAGAAAATGGAATGTAAAAACAAACCATTGCTTAGCTTAGAGATAAAATAGTTTTAAGAAAAGGAATGTGCATTTGTCAATTCTGTTATGAAATTGAATTGAGGAATGCAATTATGGGATAATTTAATAAACATGTTTTTAACATATTGGAAATATAGGTTACTGGAAATATAGGTTAAAATTCCTTTTGTAAACAAAGGAATAAGTTTTGGACACGCATTTTCAGAACACGTGCAAGAAGACATATGTTTTAACATGGGTATGACGTCATGGAAAATGGGAAGTTCTCGATATAGTTAGAAACTTTAGAGTTAAGCAGAGAGAGTCTGAGGACGACAGACGAGAGTCTGGAGTCCAGAGATGGACAGTCGAACGTCTGGAAGCGAGACGGTCACCTTTGAAACATAGAATGTAAAACTTTGAATTCTTGACTAAGAAAACCACCGACCGGTTGAAGAAGAAATAAACGTATCATCATATGTTTTTATAAACGTCGTCTTTGTGTTGTAATTCTACCAAAAGTTAAAGTGAAATTGTCATTATATGTCTTATATATCCTGTGTTTTAAAATGTCTTCACATACACAATGTCTCTACATCTCATATCTACAATGTGAACACTAAGACTGTCTCAACACTGTTTCCTCACTCTAAGAGCTTCTATTACACTTCTAAGTATAAACATTTTATATATATGAATCTCTTCATAACACGAACACAGAACGCAACATCTCTCTTAATAAGACTCTCTAAGACTCACTTTTAATAAGACTTCATAACAACAATAACAATAACAACAACAAAAAGAATAATAATAATAATAATAATAATAATAATAATAATAATAATAATAATAATGAAAACCTATATAACACTATATGTTTTCTACATATCTCATTCAATACTGGGCGACGCTTTCTGATAGTATATATTTGCACATCTCATTCAATACCTGGACTGACTTCATGTCCGCCACCACACCGTTGAAAATATACATTAAATAAAGTAATTTTTTATCGTAAACTGTTTCAGCCATTTCCGGGATTGACTTTATATCCCCAACCCATTGCTAAAAATATACATGAAATAATGTAATGTCTAAATAGTAAACTGTTTCAGCCATTTCCGAGACCGACTTTAAATCCCAAACCCATTGCTAAAAATATACATGAAATAATGTAATGTCTAAATAGTAAACTGTTTCAGCCATTTCCGGGACCGACTTTATATCCGAAACCCACTGCTAAAAATATACATGAAATGATTTAATGTCTAAATAGTAAACTGTTTCAACCATTTCGGGACCGACTTTATATCACCAACCGACTGATGAAAATATACATGAAATAATGTAATGTCTAAATAGTAAAGTGTTTCAGACATTTCCGGGACTGAATTTATATCCCAAACCCACTGATTAAAATATAATGAAATAAAGTAATGTCTAAATAGTAAACTGTTTCAGCCATTTCCGGGACCGACTTTATATCCCAAACCCACTGATAAAAATATAATGAAATAATGTAATGTCTAAATAGTAAACTGTTAAAGTCATTTCCGGGAACGACTTTATATCCCAAACCCACTGATAAAAATATACATGAAATAATGAAATGTCTAAATAGTAAACTTTTTCGGCCATTTTCGGGACCGACTTTATACCCCAAACCCACTGCTAAAAATATACATGCAATAATGTAATGTCTAAATACTAAACAGTTTCAGCCATTTCCGGGACTGATTTTATATCCCCAACCCACTGCTAAAAATATACATGAAATAATGTACTGTCTAAATAGTAAACTGTCTCGGCCATTTCCGGGACCGACTTTATATCACCAACGGACTGCTAAAAATATAATGAAATAATGTAATGTCTAAATAGTAAACTGTTTCAGCCATTTCCGCGACCGACTTTATATCCCCAACCCACTGCTAAAAATATACATGAAATAATGTAATGTCTAAATAGTAAACTGTTTCAGCCATTTCCGGGACCGACTTTATATCCGAAACCCACTGCTAAAAATACACATGAAATAATGTAATGTCTAAATAGTAAACAGTTTCACCCATCTTCGGGACCGACTTTATATCCCAAACCCTTGCTAAAAATATACATGCAATAATGTAATGTATAAATAGTAAACTGTTTCAGCCATTTCCGGAACCGACTTTATATCCCAAACCCACTTCTAAAAATATACATGAAATAATGTAATGTCTAAATAGTAAACTGTTTCAGCCATTTTCGGGAATGACTTTATATACCCAACCCACTGTTAAAAATATATATGAAATAAAGTAATGTCTAAATAGTAAACTGTTTCAGCCATTTCCGGGATCGACTTTATATCCCAAACCCACTGTTAAAAATATACATGAAATAATGTAATGTATAAATCGTAAACTTTTTCAGCCAATTCCGGGACCGACTTCTTATCTCCCATATACATTAAATAAAGTAATGTGTAATGCGTAAATGGTTTCACCCATGACTGATTTAATATCCCCACCCCACTGTAAAAATATACATGAAATAAAGTAATGTTTAAATCATAAACTGTTTCAGCAGCTTTTCGAAAGTAATACATAAAAACATTAACGCGGTTAGGGATTAGGCAACCATTGCTTCCACATGAATTTCTTGGTGTAGTATCAGTTTCAGCATTCAAGTGACTTAAATCCCCCCTTTTTTGGTTTTAGTTAATGGAGGAGAAATCCTTCATTACTGATACAATTCTTATTTTTGTTATTGACCAGAGTGTCCCTTTTGGGGAGCTGGTTTTCCCCTAAATTTTTAACCGACCTCATGTCTAATTCCGACCTTGTGGGGAGGCAAGTAAACAAAACAAAAAAAATAATCTGAACAGACATTTTCCAGGGCATTTTATAATTAATCAGAAGTGACATTTCCAGGTCATTTTTGTAATTACAGGGTTATTCAAAAATCAAGAGACTTTATTCAAAAACCAAGAGACTTTATTCAAAATATAAAGACTTTATTCAAAAACCAAGAGACTTTATTCAAAAACCAAGAGACTTTAATCAAAAATATAAAGACTTTATTCAAAAATATCAAGAGACTTTATTCAAAAATCAAGAGATTTTATAATTTCATTTATTCAACACCTTGCTAGATTAGGTCCCACATTTTTCTTATGAGATTTTCAAAAAGTTGCACATCCTCCCCATTTAAGTTTTCCAAAACATTACCAACATTAATTTTTAATTCTTCCCTAGTAACAGCACGAGGTCTTATGGCCGAGTATCTAGACTTAACCATACTAAAAAAAAATTCTATAGGGTTAAGGTCGGGGCTGTAGGGGGGAAGATATACAACTTCAATCTGGTGAGATTCTAAAAACTCTTTAACAACAATTGTCTTGTGGATTGGGGCGTTATCCATTACTAAGACTACATTTCTCCTTGTTTTGTCTTGTTTTACTCTCATTAACAGCCCCGACGAGAAACTCAAGAAACCTCTCCCCATTAAACGATCCATCAATCAGTTTGTAATAGGATAAGCTGAACTGTGAAATAATACAGCAGGCTGATAGGTTTTGTCCTTTAGAAGGGGGCACATAAGTAACTGGGCTTACACCAATTTGCGAATATCCATAATTTTTGGATGTGTGCAAATTAAAGCCTGTTTCATCCAGAAACAAAACTTCGCGGTTTCGATATCCCACAAAAGCCCTGGCGTATTCTCTCATTTTTTCACGGTGATTATTCGTGTTAACGACAGCTGCCTTCCTCTTCAGCCTTTTTCTTGTTAGCCCCGCTTCCTTCAAAAGTCTGCAAACGGAGGTTTGATTCGGGGTAAATCCAAATTTTTCTTCAAACTTTGTTTGAATCCCTTTTTGAGTTAACGACTGGTCTTCATTAATAATATTTTTAACCTTGTTTACCAAGTCAGGATGCTGTGTTGTAGGTCGCCCTGATTTTCCATAATTCTCAGAATAAGAGGAATCTGGATTTTCTCTTATCTTTGAAACTGCTTTATACACAGTAGACTTGCTCTGTCCTGTCATCTGCATAATTTCCGTTGCAGGTAAATTTTGCCCAACAAACCTTTTTATTAACTCAAAAAGAGATTCATTCATCATTACTCTGGGTTTCTTGTTAGCAGAACCATCCGAGTTCATATTGTTCTCCATACCTTGATTTGATTCTACCATTAAGGGTAAAATTTAAAAATAATTTTTTTTTATATCTGAAAAAGTTTTTATATTTTTGAATAAAGTCTCTTGATTTTTGAATAAAGTCTTTATATTTTTGAATAAAGTCTTTGGATTTTTGAATAAAGTCTTTATATTTTTGAATAAAGTCTCTTGATTTTTGAATAAAGTCTTTATATTTTTGAATAAAGTCTCTTGATTTTTGAATAAAGTCTTTATATTTTTGAATAAAGTCTCTTGATTTTTGAATAAAGTCTTTATATTTTTGAATAAAGTCTCTTGATTTTTGAATAAAGTCTTTATATTTTTGAATAAAGTCTCTTGATTTTTGAATAAAGTCTTTATATTTTTGAATAAAGTCTCTTGATTTTTGAATAAAGTCTTTATATTTTTGAATAAAGTCTCTTGATTTTTGAATAAAGTCTTTATATTTTTGAATAAAGTCTCTTGATTTTTGAATAAAGTCTTTATATTTTTGAATAAAGTCTCTTGATTTTTGAATAACCCTGTAAATCAGAAATACCTTTTTTTCAGTTACTTTTTTAATATTAAAACTTTGTTACATTAAACATAGTACCTATTCACAATGCGTCCCCACGGGACAGATTTAGACACCAGGGTCGTTTTTTTTTAACGTGGAGAAAAATTGTCTTAGTCGTAAAGGATTTCTCTTCCACTAAGAGAGAAGAAATCGAAATGTACCACCTGAAGAACAGATACTACACTTTGATCTGAGCCAAAAGACCAAGAAAGACAAATCATTTTTATTAGCTTCCACTTTTTTTGGAATATTCCACTTTCCTTTTTTAGGGATGCACAGCATGATAACGGACGGAGCGATAAGCGTAACAATATAATGATAGTAATCATGGCTGACGGAGCCAGAAACTCTGCCCGCTGAATAATAAAGGGTTCAGTTCGAACTTTCGTTTAAATTCTCGAGTTGGACATAAAGATTACGCTGCAACCGTTTTGATTTACGGATCTCAAAATGGTGATAACTTATATCCATTCTTCATCTTTGTATTTGGTCTCGTCATTTATAACACCTTTGCCTATCAGAAAGCTACCCATACTTTGCTATGTGAATCCACCAAACATGGATTAAACGTAAATTTGCAGTTGTTCTCATGTTCTACATTAAGCTAATGTACCAGGCATAAATGACTACGCCATACGGAGTCATATACGCTTGAATGAAAAACTAGAATGGATTGGAGAAGACATGCTCCTTAAAGAACTTTTATATGGGGAACTAAAAAACATCTAAGATAAATCAAAGAGATGTTTTAAGGATGTCAAAAAAGATAACCTAAAAACTTACAATGCATGTGGAGGGCTAGGAGAGTACGTTTTCTAAGTGATCGGTTTTGCGCAATTACGGGAAATTTGAACCAAATTGATCAAGAGTAATTTATCTTACGTACATTGCTGAAGCGGTCCATGTCAGACCCCAGACAGATTATATATGGTGCAATTGTGCTTGTTTGTCGAGAGTTGGTTCCATCCACATGGGATCCCATAAAAACAACGAGACAAACGAAAGAACATAGCTCTTTAAAAACCGAAACCATCCGACAGGCAATCTGTAGCAAAACCCTAAAAGTAAATTATTTATATAACTACAATTATTACAAACTTTCAAATAGGACCAATCATGAGCGTTATGTGTTGTAAATGTAATTTTCATATTTGTTTGGAAATAACATTTATTTTTGTTATCTATGTATAGATGAGAACGAAAGTAAATGTTTTCTTGTATATATTTACATTTGAGTCTTAATTTACGATGTCATATGAAAAAATATTAATGATTTATAGTTTGATAAATAAATAGAGACATGTAATTAAAATTATCTTTTATAACCAGAGGCGTATTTTCTTCTCTTCAACCCAAATCATGTAGATGCAATTGGATTTTCGACAGCGTAGCCAAGTGTGGCATTTTGGCTAAAAAAAAAATGAATGTATCTTCAACGTCTATTAAACGTATACTTGTTGAAGAAATATGAAATAATGATTCTTGATGTTAGCGGTTAATAACTTATTATTTGTACTGGGAATTCTAAATAAGTGTCGGATATGTTTACTATGTTAATCAGTTATGTGTACAAATAAATATTCCATTGCGTTACAGATTATTTAGTATGGATTTCATCATTCTGCATGTAAAAGTTATATCAAAATCAACAAAAAATATTCATTTCATCATAATGAACATTTGTTTTGATGAGAATTTTAAAATAGGAAACGTTCGTCTCTATTGGCATCATTTTACGTGAAAGTGACATCTGGTATTCTTAATATTTTAGAGTTTTAATGTCAGTTCTTCCAGTCCATTTATGAATCTCTCTCTCTCTCTCTCTCTCTCTCTCTCTCTCTCTCTCTCTCTCTCTCTCTCTCTCTCTCTCTCTCTCTCTACCCTGATGGTTATGAACGACACAAGAATGAATCGGAATCTCGGCAGGTTTTACTATGGTTCTAGCAACTGATCATCGAAGAGACCACCATACGAACGAACATTTGTAATCCTGAATTTCGA
This sequence comes from Euprymna scolopes, assembly GCF_053919585.1. Classification (NCBI taxonomy): domain Eukaryota; kingdom Metazoa; phylum Mollusca; class Cephalopoda; order Sepiida; family Sepiolidae; genus Euprymna; species Euprymna scolopes. Next base: position 84,930,167 of record NC_136484.1, on the reverse strand, counting down.
CCAATGAGGAGGTGCTTTGTATTCGTCTACAAAAAAAAACAATATCGTTAGATTTCGATTGCGAACATTCTGTTTATTTTTGGAATAAGTGGCTTTAACGGAATTTTTGGTTCGTTACCAAAATCCGTTTTCCATGGTAACAAAAATGAAAAAAAAAAAGCATTTAAAGCAAATTTGTTGGAAATGGGAAACTAATAGAAATGAGCAAAAGAAATACAGACCCGAATGTGTTTAAAATGATCCAAATTTATTAAAATAAAAAATTATCAATTGCCTTTATTTCTCAAAGCTAGGGTTTTAAAGAAACCCTTAAGAAACATTAATGATTAAGAAACCATTAAGAAACTAAGAAACCATTAAGAAACATAAATTTAAAAAATACAAAAAAACGACAATTCTTACTTGTAAGAAAGGTTGAAAGAAAAGAACATATAAAAAACAGAAAACAGTTGTTTTTAGTCCTTGTTTAAATTCAGTCCTTTTAACAAAATGTTCAGTCTTTCTTTTAAAATGTTTTTTTCTTTCCTGAAAGGAACCACAAACAAATAAAGTCTCTTTGACCTTAAATGGGAGAAAGAGGTAAAATATTTTTCGTTGGTGTACGTTCAGATACCTTGAAATTTAAAGGAAAGAAACGAAAACAATAAAGCCGCTTTGGTAGGCTTTATATGTACAAATAAAATAATTCACGGGATAAATTCTGGTATTAATGGAATATCTTTTTGGGGAAGGAAACTTCGGTTGAATAATCTTTCCTGGAGGTCACATGTGCCGATAATCTGCTCGACTTGACGGCGAAATTAATTTCTGTTCTTTACAGAAAAGAAATCCTCAAAATACGACCAGTTTCTTCTGTTAATACTTTAGAGACTAATTTCCTAGTTGTTATATGAAAAGGGCTGTCCGGTTAGAGAATAAGCAAGTAGGTTAAATTCCTTTGTAAAACAAAGAGAATGGGAAATTTCCTGGTCGTCAGAAATGGTTTCAAAACGTGTAAATCGCGCATGTTTGAAACATGTGAGTAACAATGCATGTTTAAACACTGAGGCATGTCATGCCATGTGTCTAATATGCACGTGTTGGTCATGCAATGACGTCATGGGTCTCAACATAGTCAGTCAAAAAACTCAGTCGGGGCGCAGTCAGTCAGGGGAGAAGAGAGGAGTCAGAGACAGAGCTGACAAAACCTTGGAAACGGAGGTTAGAAGAAGAATCATGTAAGACTTGAATTCCTTGATGCAAAGCCATTGACCGGTCGAAATGGAATAAACAAACAACTTCATCTTTTTGTATCTGCGTCTTCGTGTTATGTTTTCAACATATACGTATATTATAAGAACTTGTGAAAATTATCATCTCAAAAATAGGTAAGAAATATATGTGTCAATGTTTATAGAAACATTTCCATTCATAGAACTGTCAAACGTAAATGCCAAACGCACTATCTCTCGGTCTATCTGTCAGTGTATCATAAATCTCCTCTCATTGAATTACATGCTCGGCTCGCCTGTATTAGCTTGTACCCTGTCTCTTTATATATAAAACCTGTCTCTGTCTCATAGTATGTCTCCTTATATATACAGAACTGTCTCTCTCTTTATATATACGCGATATATCTGCACACAACATGAACTCTAAGACTCTCTACTAAGACAAACAACAACAACAATATATTACATCAGTCCTCTTCTAATAAGAACTATGCAAGAAGTTGAGCTTTTTAATAACTGGGACTAATTTTCCAGTAGATAAAACCTTGTTGTTTTTTAATAACTGGAACAAAATTACAATGAAACTTTAATAAGTCTTTCTAAAGAAGAAAGAAAAAACCCGTGACGAATTTAACGTCAAATCTCTTTGACGGAGCCCGAAATAAAACATCCTCCTCACAGGCAGGTGATCTTCGAACTGATGAAAATGGGCAAAGGCCCTTTCTTCCTCCCTCTCCCTCTCCAGAGGGTAGGAGAGTAGCAGGCTGCTGGAAGGGAATTATAACGATGATGATGATGATGATGATGATGATGATGATGATGATGATGATGATGATGATGATGATGATGATGATGGAATTGACCTGCAAACGCCTGGTTAAAGAGTGCGTTACTCTCGCTAAATGTCGAGATGTTGAATGTGTGTGTATAAAAAATAAATAAAAATTATTTCTTTATTAAAATTTCAACACTCTCCTGACAAGAAAAGAAAAAAAAATTATTGTAACAAAAAAGTTTTTAAACCCTAGATCAGGTTAAAATTAAAAGAGGCTTAATTTTTTACTTCTTTTAAAAGGTCGAAATTTAATTTTTAAAAAATAATAAAAAAGCACTAAAAATTTCGAAAAATATTAATTTTCTATTTGTTTTTAAGGAGTTTTTTAAGATAAAAATTTAAGATGAAAATTAAAGCGGCTGTCCTTGATTATGGAATTTAAATTACGAGGACTAACAGGCAAGTTTGAATTATCTCCCAAATCCATAACAAGCCAGTCATATCTACTCCGAAAATAGAAGCAGGGCAAACGTAGCTTTCCTTTTGATTAAAGAAGCTAAATAAAACCGAAATATATTTCCTGCATAAACTATGCAGGGAAAATGCAGCACTAAAGGTCTGCCGAGCTTTACACATCAAGCCTGACAAACCAAGACTGACAAGTCTTTTAAAAACATCCAAGACCCGGGCGCTTGAAATTTCCAGAATGAGATCCGAAGATCCAGGTTCCAGCCTCGGGGACTTCACCTCCTTTTTATAACATCTTAAAAAATCTGCGCCCTCACAGATCTTCAGAGGGGCTGCACTACAAATGATGTAGCCAGCAAACACTCCAACTTTTACAGCCAGGTGACGCTCGACTGTAAAAATCCAGTCAAGCTTAAGTTTGCCAAACTCTCGCTTGAAAACACTCCCCATGACCCACACACGGAGACAAAGGGATATAGGACCCGAGATCCTGAAAACTTTGGAGAGACTTTCTCTCCTAAGGTGCATATGTAGTAGTGAAAGCAAGTACTTCTAATGAGACAAAGATACTGAGCTTATCCAGTACCTTTCCTTGGAAGGAGTTATAACAACTCAAACTCCTGTCCTTTCACTGACCCTTTTCAGAGTTATTTGCCCGGTGCAATGGGCTCATATCAGGCCTGAAACTACTTTCACCTTGATAAGGGTACGTTAAATGGTCAGTGGTAATGTACCTATTAGAATTAACATGCGCATCAACGCCTATAGAAAACAGGGCTTGGTCATATTGGCAACTGCCCAAATCTAAACAGTCTCCCTGACTATCAGCGGACTGCTTAAAAACTCTAGCTGTTTCCCTTTAATAATAGGCACAATGCCTCTATCCAATGCCCATTTAAATTCCTCCACGAATTGCATAAAATTCCAGGGATCCATACTCAACAAATTATGGAGTCCTTAATAATTCCTAACAAATTTTAATTCTTTCTAGCTATATTTGTAAGCTGCAATCTAGGCAGATTAGATTTAATTGCCGCACAATTTTCTAACTGCGGCCTGACCCTCACTAAGCCGAATTCGACAGTACTTAGAGAGTTGGTCTCAGCAACCGGGCATTCTGGTTCCGGATTGGAAACCTTGACCGGCATTATCGTCGGTGTATCAAAGAGCACCGGGATACTAATAGACTCACCTAGCTTACCACTAGCTAAACTATGCATGGCTTCTCTAACACTATTCTGGAATGCATCTACCTGAGAAGCATCGGCGTCCAGAAATTCTAAATCCACTGTCTCAGGAGAAAAACAAGCATAGACTTGCTCAGTCAAGTCAAGAAACGTGTATAAGCCTTCTCTAATCTCAGTCATATTTTGTCGAAAGATAACTTTAGAACAATTTTTGTCAGACCTCATAAAGCTGAGATTGAGAATAATAGCATCCATAGCAAATAATCTTTCCTCCACCAATGTACGGTAAGAAGAATTTGAAGACATGCTGGGGCTTTTAAAAATATTAAATAAATGTAAACTAAAGCCGAAATGCTATCACACAGAATTCTACCTAAATTTTAAAAGTAAATTGACTCCTATAGCCAGTTAAAACAAATATGCATTAAACTGGGGTTTGCGTTAGTAATAATTTTAAACAATAAAATTGTACAAAAAAAATTATCAATTATTCACCCTAAGGTGTAAGTGGGCACAAAGTCGGGCTTAACGAATAAGAAAATCCAGTTCCAAGGATGCGCTTTTGATTGAAACAAATTAAATAACCTCCGAAGGAAATTTATCCTTCAAGACTGAGGGCAGAAATGAATTTCTTATATTAACTGCAAAAGTGCAGCAGAATTTTTCTAATTTTTTCTCCTAACAGAAAAACTATCAATTTTTACTTCTCTGACTGAGGACAAAAGGAATTTTTTTTTCCTATTTTAACAAGTGCAAAAGAATTTTTCTTCTAACAGGAAACTATATATATTTCTTCTGAAAGGATAGAATAATTTTGTTTTTATCGGAAAAAATACAGTATTTTCTTTTTCTTCTTTCACTACGGACAAAAGAACTTTATTTTTCGTCTAAATAGAAATCTACAGAAGAAATTTCATATTATTACTGGGAACAATAAATTACTCAATTTCTTAACGAAGGGTAAAAGAACCCTATTATTCAAATTAAAAAAAGTACAAAGAAATTTCCCTTTCCTGACCAAGGACAGAACCAAAGTCAGAAGGAAACTACAACTTAAATTTAATTATTAACGCTAAGTCCGGGGGCAAATTCCCACTTTGTAGACTTACAATAATTAAATGCACCCAACTGCCAACTATTGGCGAAAACAAAGAAAGGAAATATTTATTTTAAAACCTTCTTCTTAAAACCTGAGGCGCTAAGGTTTGGGTATAAATGAATTAACAAGGAAGAAATAAATTCTTTGTAGAAATAAACGTATACAATTTACTGGAATAAAAATATCTCCCAGGAAACCTATTTCCTTTTTAAAACCTTTTCTTTTAAATAATAAACCCACTATGACTATTGGAAAATAATTTAATTGTTGATAAATAAATTTATCGTAAATAAAAAAATTATAGGAGAGCAAAATATCTCTTAAGAACCTGCTGTTTATGACTAAATTATCGGGAGGTAAATATCTTATTAAATTCTTGCTTAAATCACGAGGTAAAAGGTAATTTCTACATATCAAAATTAACGAAAATTTAATAATACATTCAATTTTCAAATTTGTATCAATAAATGTTACGGGTGTTCCACTAATGTAACAAATAAAAGGAAAATGCAAGCTTATAGGGAAAAATTCTAAAGCAAAAATGTTTGAATTTCAATTCCCTAAAAATTCAAAATGGCGACATAGTCAAGGAAGCAGGCACATAAAAGGTGGAGGTAGCGCAGTGGCAGGCAAAAATGGTGGGAAACCGCTTACAAAATTACATACAAAACATACAAAAATGGAAATAAAGCAATCAATAGCCGGACCAAATTAAAATGGGTCTTGCTCAAAATGTTAAATTTTTAGAGAGTCTAAAATAGTAGCAAAAAAAAAACGGACTAATGTAAAGCTTAATGGAGTGGGAAAATCCCAACTTATGTGCTGCCGTCACGCAAACAAGTTAAAATAGCGGGATAATTTAAAAGCCCCCACGTGGTTGGAAAGGCTTAAAAGATGAAAGCAAAATTCAGAAAATTTGTGAGAAATGTCTTATGTATCTCGTAAATACATGAGACTTTGCAAACTTAAAGGCAAAGTGTAAAGGTTTAAAAGAAAATTTCTTATGCTGTTTGTAAACGCATAAGACTTGGAGTAATAAAGGCAAAGTAAGACTGAAAATTGACAGAGTTATTGCATAGGGAAATGTACGCAGACATACACACAGACACACAGACAGACAGAGACTTTCACTTTTATAGATATATAGATAGATTATATTATATTTATATCATATACTGTTATATGTTTATATTTAATTTTCTATATTTTTCTTCTCTATTTAGAAAAGTGACATTGTTTTCTGTTCGTTTGTTTGTCTGAGGAACGGTCTCTACCAAACTCCTCTTTCAATTTTTGATTTACAGACTTGAAACCTAAATTTAGGAGATTTCGATGCGTGGAATAAATTCGATTTGATCTTTAGCTGGTAAAAATAGCTGCTAAGGAGTTAAAATTGAAAAACTTTGAACTCCGCAAGCACAAGTCGACATAAAATGTAGTTGTATGCATGCACAAATATATATTTATGCATAAAAGTCGGTTAAATTTTAACGTTTTCTTATCCAGTTGAACGGTAATAAATGAGGCTGCAGTGCTAAATGTTTTGAGTTTGATTCTGGCTGATATCACTCAAGTCATTGTTTTAACTTTTGAAATCACTATTGAGTACAATATAATAGTTGTGTTGACTCTATAATAATAAATATGAAATTTGCATGAATTGAAATATCATATTTAAGCATATTTTATGAGCAGGCAAATCCGAGCAACCTGTTAGTGACTGTTAAATTTCGCTTAATTCTCTTCACAGTTTACAGTGGCCCCGTCGGATTGTCTTCCTTGCTAATAGAAATGGCTTTGTAGCTGGATTTAAATCCCTTGACCAGCAGTAACTGTTATTTCACGCACTGATAATTCCAAAAAGGATGGAACACTAATTATTTAGGGTTATCATTATTTCCGACCCTTTAAGAAGTAAGTTCTTAAAAGTTTAGCACTGTCTGTGAAATAAAAAGTCGGTCAGTTGACTTTTGTGCAAGATCGTGACTTCTCAGTCGTTTGATCACTGTAGATCGTCTGAATAACGTTTAATTGGGTTTATAAATGTTAAATTTCACTTAATTCTTATTACGGTTGACGGTTGCCAAGGGGTTGTGCTCCTTGCTAATGAAGTCAGAAATGGTTTCGCAGCTGGATTTTAATCTATCAGCCAGTAGCAATCGTGATGATTCTGAAAGGATGAAACACTAGTGTCAGTAGGTATGAAAAATAATTATATATATATATATATATATATATATATATATATATATATATATATATATATATATATATATATATATATATATACAGTATCGGCCATAATATAAGGAACGGAAAAAAAAATTACAATTATTCATGTATATTTAAAAAATTAGAGCATGGATTTTTCTTAAATACTCAGAATAAACAAATAGAACCAATGTGTATAAACTAGTACAAAAGAAATTACGATTCAATATTGAGAAATATTTTAGTTTAAAATTATATCTGTGGATTTATCCTGGCCAAAAGTTAAGGAACGAAATAGAAAATTTATTTTTAAGAGACTAAATTTTACATAAAAATAGCTAGTTTTTAATATTGGAACTGCTGATAAGCACAAGAAAGAAAATTAATTTTAGACAATTACAAAGAAAAGAAATCAATTTCAACAATTTCTAATATTGTTCGAAGATCAAAAAGTGTTGTTCATCGTGTGATAGCTCGATATAAGAATAAAAATACATTAGAAGCATCCCCTAAGATCGGCAGACCCCCAAAAACGTCTCAAAGAGAAGATAGGATTATGGTAAGGCAGGCTCTTAGTGACCGATTCAAATCCGCAACATCAATTTCTCATGATTTTAATGAACAGACTGGGAAAAATATATCTAGAAAAACTGTTTCTCGACGGTTAGCAGCTGCCGGATTGCATGCCAGGGTGCCAGATCTCAAAGAAGAACAAAAATAGCCGTTTGAAGTTTGCCCATGAGCATGTCGTCTGGACTGATGAACAATGGGCTAAGGTTCACTTCAGCGATGAATCCAAGTTCAATTTGTTTGGATCTGATGGAAAGAAGCATGTACGGCGTAAAGCAGGTGAACGATTATCCTCCAAATGTGTTAAAAAGACACTTAAATTCAGAGGGGGAAGTGTAATGGTGTGGGGTATGATATCCTCGGAAGGAGTTGGCCCTCTAGTTCGAATCTATGGTAGGGTTAATGCGGAGACTTATCAGCAGCTCCTTCAACAACATGTCATTGAGAGCTTACGCCTTTCACCTAATCAGCCAAGCATTTTTATGCAAGATAACGCCCCTTGCCATAAAGCTAAAAAAGTGATAAGTTACCTCGAGGAAGAAGAAATAAGAGTAATGGACTGGCCAGCACAGAGTCCAGATCTGAATCCGATAGAAAATGTTTGGAAAATGATTGGAGAAAGAGCACAGACGAGGAATCCCCAAAATCAAAATCATTTGTGGGATTTATTGAAGGAAGAGTGGGAAAAGATAACTCCTGAATTTTGCAAGAAACTAATCCAGTCTTGTGGTCGAAGATGCAGTGAGGTCATAAAGAATAAAGGGATGTTCACTAAATATTGAATGAATTTATTTTTTAAAACATTTGCATTAAAAAAACATAAAGTTTCTATTTCGTTCCTTAACTTTTGGCCAGGATAAATCCACAGATATAATTTAAAACTAAAATATTTCACAATATTGAATCGTAATTTTATTTATTTTTATTTTTTTTATTTTTTTTTTTTTTGGTACTAGTTTATACACATTGGTTCTATTTGTTTATTCTGAGTATTTCAGAAAAATCCATGCTCTAATTTTTTAAATATACATGAATAATTGTAATTTTTTTTTCCGTTTCTTATATTATGGCCGATACTGTATAAATATATAGCCACATACATATATATATATAGTCATTCACATAGTTTTTACTGTATCACAGTTCATCAGTGCAGTTAGACCAGCAACTACCTTAAGCGATATGTATATAAGGTGGGCGAAGCCAGGGCTGTAGCCCTTAATATGTCCAAGGCCTTTGACAAAGTCTGGCACAAGGATTGCTAATGAAAATTAAATTCTACAGTATAACTTGATGTATACTAAATATAATTAGATCCTTCTTAGACAATAGGACCATCCAGGTTATCAGTGATGAATGTACATCCAAGAAGCATAAAATTAATGCAGAAGTGCTTTAGGTGTCGATCCTTGGGCCACTATTATTCCTGATATTCATAAACGACCTCCCTGATTATATTGTGTCAGAGATGGGTATATTTACTGATAATGCAACGCTCTATAACATGCACGAGGGAAGATCTACATAAATCTAAGACAATGGCAGAATCGTTAGAAAATGACCTCCAGACTGTAGTGGAATGGGGCTGTAAATGGATGGTAGCATTTAATGCTATTAAGCTGCTCTCCTTTAACAATTACAAGGCTCCTCTCCAACCACCAATATCTATGACAAATAATAACCTACTTGAGAATTCTTCCATCAAACTCCTTGGCCTAACATTCATGGGCAATATGAAGTGGAACAAATACATTAAGGGCATTGCGAAGGCTGCTGCAAAGGTGGGATCCCTCTACCGAGCTAGAAGACTACTCACACCTGAGAATATCTTGTACACCATTCGCCCGGGCATGGAGTATTATTGACACATCTAGGTTGGTGCATCTCCCTCTTGGATAAAAAGTCCAAAAAAAGAGTTTTCAATCTAATAGGTACGACTTTGTGAACTAAGCTGTCCCATCACTTCAATGTTGTATCTCTGTACCTGATTCACAAATATTGAAATGTGTTCTGATGAACTCGTTGCACTTGTACCCCTTCGATGTAAAATCAACATAAAAACATAACATCTCACCCCTTGTACTGTTGAAGTCCCTAAATACCAAAAAGCTTTCTACTCTAATAGTTTCTTCACTTAAACAGTTAGAATTTGGAATTCCCTTCCTGCTTCCCTGACTGTACTGATATGCAGAAGTTTAAATGTAACGTAAATCAACATTTTGTTAATTTTAACTTGACATGGTCCCAAATAGTAGCTTCTTTAATCTAAGTGGCGATATGCCTTGTTAGAGGTAAAAAAAAAATAGATAGATAGATACACACATATAGCATAATCATGTTGGCACACCGGTTCCCATTAGTTAAGCAACGTTGAGTTTGGTCAGTACCAAATGGTTGACCATTTGGGAATTCCAGGTACTGTATGTGCTCTCAGCTAATCTCACCCTGGACTTCTGCCTGCCCCTGGACTCAAGCAGTGCCTATTCAGAAGTGTGTGGGCAGATTGCACCACCCTTACCTCATAATAACACGTGCAGCTACTCTTCTAGGGGGTATCCATTGTCTTTCGAGACTAAACGGGAGCGATGATGATGGCATATATATGAGCGCACATAAAAGATTTTCATAATATTTTTTGTTGGACTGTTTGAAACCATTAAACTTTTAAGGTATATCGCATTACATATGATTTTTATCATTTTATGGTCTGTATATAGGGTCGTGCAAAGTCTGAACCTATAAATTATATTATATAACGTAATATATAAACAAAATACCCAAACGAGTATGGCGAAAAAGTGATGAGCCTTTTGGGGATGCTTCTCTTTGCTTCTGATCTGTCAGCTTAAAACTAAAAATAATTTGGCACTGTGACATGAGAACGATGGACCGTGAATTCAGCAAAGTTGGGATGAACGGATCAGTTACATTGCATCGGTTCAACGTTAATAGCAGGTTTAGAGGTACTTGAAAAATTACACGTTTAGTAACTACTAATGTTCACAGAGATTTTCACATTTGTATAATGAAACCTGTCCCAGGACGGGGAAAATTAATTTGCCCAACAGAACAGTTTTGCATCATTTTTATGCTTAAGGTTAAAGTTTATGGGGTCTTCAGAAAAAACATTTTTAACTCAAAGAATCTTGCATAATTTGTGTGCAATGACTATGGATCAAATTCAATGCAAAGCTGAATTAAATAGATATTTTATATCTTTATATCGATGTTAAGTTGATACTCAATATGAATACTTTATATATATATATATATATATATATATATATATATATATATATATATATATATATGCATATATATATATATATATATATATATATATATATATATATATATATATATATATATATACTCAATATGAATAATTTATATCTATACTAGAAAAGATACTTGTGCTTTTTGTGGGACTTTGCTGTACGTTCTGGTACCCTTGCAGTAAGTGGATGTTGTAAGAGCCGCACCAAATATGACCTTAACATTTGACCTTGACCTTGAAAATAGTGTACACCATCCCTAGGTCGGAGAACATCATCATGTCAGGTTTAGCCATGATCGGGCCAATGGTGTGGACTGTAGGAGAGGATATATACATAGGCCATGATCTTGACCTTTGACCTGTACCATGGAAAATAGTATGCACCATCCCTAGGTGGGGGCATCATCATGCCAGATTTAGTTATAATTGGTCCAACGGTGTGGGCTGTAGGAGAGTTGCACACACACACACACACACACACACACACACACACACACACACACACACACATGAACACTACCTTATATATATAGAATTATATCTAATAAATACTAATAATACTATCATTAAAAAGATACTTCTATTCATAATGTATCTATTCTAAAATTGTGAGTAGATAGTCCTTGCTTATTTCTTTCTCCTTTTTTAGGATAAAGTATTTTGTAGGAAAACTAAATCTAAAATCCTAATGTCATTTTGAATAGTACTTAAATGTTCACTATAGTAATTAGTTTGGTTTCTCTTGTTACATGGATGCAGTTGATAGCATCAAACACAGCTTTTTTATATCCAATCTCTGTCAGAGACAGTTACCTTCTCGACTTGTCTTCAGATAGACAAATCAGCAAGCCTTTCTTCTAGATCGATTTTTAACCACAGTTCTCGAGGATTGTGTAACAAATGCCCATAGCTCAGTCGGTAATACTGTGATATGGAGCAGTATCTTTTCTCTTCCTTGGTTTTAGATGCATTAAAATTAATCAGCCACCTCTTTCTCCATTGCACTACGTACTCAAGATCAGAGGAGAGAAAATCAGAGAGAACTTGGTCATTTGCCGAGGATTGAGGGACAAATTAGGAGAAGCGAGAATTAAGGGAGCTGGCATCCACAATGCATTGTCTACTTTCCATTTAGGAGAGAGAGAGAGAGAGAGAGAGAGAGAGAGAGAGAGAGAGAGAGAGAGAGAGAGAGAGAGAGAGAGAGAGAGGTTTATACGCAAACAGAAAGACAAACAGAAATATGGGGAGGGGCTGTGGTAATCGATAAATGTTTTTATTTTTGAAAATATTTTTGGAATAAAAATCGTTAAGCTGGTTACGGTAGGGTGGTCGCTTAACAAAAAGAAAACAAACTTACGTTATAAAGACGTGAAAATCGAGCGTTCATGAATTGTTTTAATCGACAGCAGGCATTATGTTGTTTTGTTTTTTGTTTTTAATTCGTTGATAAAACTATTTGGATATAAGTCGTTAAAAGTCGTGGATATGTTTTCGTTTAACAAAAACAAAGTTACGGGATAATGACGAGAAAATCGAACCGTATTGAAATGCTTTAATCGGTGGTGGACATGTTAAATTTTTTAAAACTAATAGTAATTCAAATAAATTTATAAATCGTTTACAGAATAAGACGTGTCGTTGGTGTTGAGTGGAAAAGAATTGCAGAAGTGTTCGGGTATTTTGCTATAATTGCTGAATTTTCAGCCGACTTTGTAAAAACTTTGTAAAAACATAATCTAAGAAAGCAACATTATTTAACTACAAATTTGTAACAATGTTATTCATTGAAACTATACGAAACAGTCATTCAGAGCGACCAAACGAATATAGTCCGGTATTCCTTTATTTTGTGGTGAGGGCGATTGTTATATTGATTTTTAAAAATAGTACATTACGTAAAATACATTAAGAAGGTCGAAATAACATAATTTTGGTGATTTAACAGAAATTACTTCATAGTAAGAAAGGATCCGATGAATTTGTGGTAGTGAGAGAAGATAAATAATAACGAGTAAAAGATGATGCCGCTTTCTCTTTGCAAGTTATTTTTTGAAGTGGGAGTGGAAGTACGAAAATGTGATAAATATTGAAAGAAGAATAAATGAATCCATAATTTCTGGAAATAAGAATGGTAATTGGTGTGAGAAACAGATTATCATTTTAAACTTTTTGGTTCAAAACTTATAATAGCGAAAATGATTAGGGAAAAACGAGTTTACTTTATTATTAAGATAATAGTCAAATAAACTCTGCACAATCAACTTTAATCGTTTACAGTAAATAATCGAACGGAGAATAAGAAGAATTCATTCAAAAATCTTTTAAAATATTTAACAGAAAAATGAAGTGATACATTAAAATACGATAGAAATGAAAGGAAATTAAAGACGATTTAATGTTGTATAGTCATGTTTGTTTCATGTTAAAATTTTCATTTCCGAGTTAACATTCCGGGTACATATTTTAGCTGACAAAACATGTAAACCTCGAAACAATAATAATAATAATAATCGGTCATGATTAGATTCCGGCGTTTTCTGGGAACCAACAATACAACATTGGTTCACAATTCCATTTATAAGCGCAGGCAAACTACACGAAAAAGAAAATATCAAAATAGCTGACAGTAAAAAATGAAAAAAAAAAATTTTCGAAACAGAGCAAATCACAAAATTCATATTCAACAAAAAAAGAGAGAAAAAATAAAGCGATATCATATTTAAAAATAAAAAACAACAAATAAAAATGCAGCAAAATAAATAAGAATTTTTTTTAATTTAAAATATATACTAATTTGGACATTTACGGATATTATTATTATTATTATTATTATTATTATTATTATTATTATTATTATTATTATTATTATTATTATTATTATTATTATTTACTCACTAAGAGTAGTCATACAGGCTAGCAGAGATTTCTCTTTGATTACAACTTCTGAGTGACAACAAGTCTTCCCCGATTTCCAGTACTCTCCATCTCTTTCGATAACCTTTGCAAAAGAATTTGCGTTATCGCAACATCCACATACCATTGATTTTTCGTTGGCAGCGACCATTAGGCTTCACTGGAATTTGGGTGGCAAAATTCCTCCGTAAGGTCCCAGTCCTCTTTGCACTCATTGAGCTGAGGTCTGGCTAGTGCTTTCTCTCCTCGGTTTTTCCATTTCCCTTAACCTGACTCATTTATTTTGTATGGTGTAAGTTTATGTTGACATACACATATACGAAAAAAAAGGGAGGGGTCAGAACGCAAGGGCTATGGGCGTACCATTCAAGTATATCGTCTCAGTTTTCATGATTCGATGTGATGTTCCTTTGTGTTTTACATCTGTAGTCGTTTATATATGTCCTGCTTGTGCCTACAGTTCATATGTGATGTTAGTTTCCGCATTCTAGGATTTCCCTAATATTTGTGTGGTTTTCATTATTTTTATCCGTTGTATCTTCTCAGACATCCCTCTTATTCCAATTTCTCCCATTCTTTTTTCAAAGTTTTTCGATATTGCTCCTATCACTCCCACTATTACTAGTGTCATCTTGACTTTCTTCTTTATCCATTTAAGCTATCTTGCCAGTTCTGTGTATTTGCTCCACTTCTCAGTCTCCCTAATCTTCACTCTGTTGCTTGCTGGAACGGTAAAATCTACAAGCTGGCAGGACTTTTCCTACTTGTTACCTATTATGACACCCAGTCGTTTGTATATCGATGTTCCATAGGATTTTGTGACTTTAATTTTCAAGTACTGCTGCCGGTTTGTGCTTGTACCATTTGTCTGGGTGTTCAAGATGCAATCGTCTGCGTAATTGCTAGTGCACTGCCATCCCCACTTGATCGTATCTATTTACATATTATTTTTCGAATAGTCTGCTACATTCACTTATTATGTGGTTTATTGTTTGTATCTTTGTCTGCAGAGTCAGCATTTGCAGTTTTCTTGTGTCTTGTCGATTCTTGCTTTGATGTGATTTGTTCTAATTGGGTTATCTTGTGCAGCTATAATTAGGTATTCAGTTTGCCTGTTTAGGTTTTCTTTTTGGAAGCCATTTCCAAGTGTTTTCATTAGTCTCATCTTTTGTAATCCTTATGAATCCTCTGTGTAGCTGTTTCTCTTCCCATTTTTCTTTCTTCGTTTTATTCCTTGTCTATTGTTTTTTATTTTGTTTGTTTGTTCTGTGTCTTTTGTTCGGTATTCTGCATGTTAAAAATATCATTGTCCGACAGTCTAAAAGAGTTATCTGCTCTTGTTCAAGAAAATTATGTAGAGATTATCTCCCTTTGTACCCCCCCCCCTTCCAATGTAAACAAAAAAGATCGTCTCGTTCGGATTTTACTCTAAGCTAACAATCCATGGTTCTGGTTATTTTTTTACTATGGAGTATAAAGATTGAAGTAAGCGAGGTGTCTAACCGTTTGATTATTTCTCTTCATTGGTTATGGGCCCAGCTACGTCTTGAAGATAATAGAACACGTGTGACGATTCATTTTTTTTTTCAGCCATATTGAATTTTGTTGTAGTGAAAGTTTTGTATTGCTTTTCAATGTACAATGGCGCTGGAAACAAAACTTAGTAACTTGGTGCCACTGAATGGTACAAATTATAATACTTGGAAGGTCCAATGTAAAATGGTTTCAATTAAGGATGGTTTATGGAACATTGTTAATGAAACGGAAATCGTTCCCGATAAACGAACAGATTCTGCATCGCACGTAAAATATTTATCAAGAAGGGATCGTGCATTAGCGACGATTGTACTATTGGTGGAAACTTCACTCTTATGTTTACTTGGAGACCCTGACGATCCCGCAGTAGTGTGGAAGAAATTGGCTAATCAGTTTCAAAAGAAGACGTGGGCGAACAAGTTAGCATTGAGAGAAAATTATATTCTCTTAAATTAAAAGTGTTATCACTGTGGGAAGAATGGGCACATTAAACGTGATTGTCGCTTAAAAATAATGGCAATTTCAAGTCGAACCCTCAGAAAAAGAAAGTTTTTTTTTCACTAAGAAAACACAGGGTGAATCAAGTGACTCTAGTGATTGCGTTGTTGGACTCCTCACACATCATGCGTTATTATCCAAGGATAAAAGGAGCAACTGGATTGTGGACTCCGGAGCAACAAGTCACATGTGTCATGATGTTGAGAAATTCATAAATTGGATGTAACAGAGGAAATTACCCTTGGTGACGGATTCTCTGTTGAGGCACTAGGAACAGGAACAATAGAACTGAATGTGAGCGTACCAGATGGGAAATACCAAAAATGCAGGTTATATGATACTTTATATGTTCCTAAATTGTCTGACAATTTATTAAGTGTTTCTAGAGCCACTAAATCTGGGAAAACATGTATTTTTGATAACTTAGGATGTCAAATACTGGATAACAGACAAAAAATAGTGACTACAGGTTCAAACATTGTGGGCATCTTTTATTTAAACTGAAGTGACGTAAATGAAGCAACCATGCCGCGAACTCCTGCTTAGGTAGTATCACAAAAGAGGAGATCTGGCATAGACGTTTTGGCCACCTTGGAGAAAATAGTTTACAAAAAACTAGTAAAGGATCAGCTCATAACTGGCATTGACTATGATGTAACCAAGGATATAAACCTGTGAACCTTGCGTCGATGGAAAACACCATCGTTGCTCATTTCCAAAATCTGGTGGAAAGCGAATCACTCAACTCCTAGGAATCGTGCATAGCGATGTTTGTGGAAGGATAAAGACAAAATCGCTTGGTGGCGTTGAATATTTCATAACATTTATTGATGATAAATCAAGATTTGTTTGGATATACGTGCTCAAGAACAAGAGAGATGCATTTAAAATGTTCCTGGAATGGAAAGCCATGGTTGAGAAATTAACTGGGCATAATATAAAAACCCTACGTACTGACAATGGTGGAGAATACACTTCAAGAGAATTTGAAGATTATTTGAAAAGGGAGGGTATTCGACATGAATATACTGTTCCCAAAACTCCAGAGCAAAATGGAGTAGCCGAAAGAATGAATCGAATATTAGTGGAAACAGTGCGAGCAATGTTATCAGATTCGAAGCTGCCTAAGAAATTTTGAGCAGAGGCCTTATCCACGGCTTCATATATTTGAAACCGGAGCCCAACAACTGCTGTACAGGGTATAACGCCATATGAAGTATTGAAGGGTCGCAAACTTAATGTGAAACATTTACACATTTTTGGATGTAATGCTTTTGTCCACGTACCAAAGGATGAAAGATTTAAAATGGATTCCAAAGCAAAGAAATGGATATTTCTTAGCTATGGTATTAGCGTAAAGTGGTACAGACTCTTTGATACTAGAAAATCTAGAGTATTTCATAGAAGAGATTTCATATTCAATGAAACAAGTTCAGTAGCTGAACAGGAGGAAAAGGAAGTAGCAAATCCATCTCCAGTAGAAATTGAATATCAAGACAGCTATGATGATGATGATGACGACGACGACGACGACTTGCAGGAGGTGGAAGGACCTAGTAAAACACACACAGGAAACAGTACCTCAAAGATCATCAAGAATAAAGAAAACTCCAGATAGATATGGTGAATGGGTTTACATAGCTCATAGTTTAAATGACCCATTGACGATGAGTGAAGCACTTTCCAGTCCTGAGAAAAATAAATGGATGAAAGCAATGGAAAATGAAATTTCCTCCTTACATACAAATATAGTATGGGATCTTACGGAATTGCCCAGTGGACGAAAAGCTATTGGTAGCAAGTGGGAATTTAAACGGAAGTATGATGCTGATGGAAGCATGGAGCATTATAAAGCTCGACTGGTAGCTCAAGGTTTTCTTCAGAAGCAAGGAACTGATTATGACGAGACCTTTTGCCCAGTCGTCAGATTCGAATCTGTGCGAACTGTTATTGCGTTAGCCGCACAGCATGACCTGAAGCTACATCAATTGGACATAACCACTGCATTTCTAAATCGTCAACTTAAGGACGAAATCTACATATGCAACCTGAGGGTTTTAAAGTTGAAGGAAAAGAACATCTTGTCTGTAAACTGAATTTCCATACAATCTTCAGGGGGAGAAATCTTTATCGTTTCTGTTTATGTTGATGACATAATTGTGGCAAGCAAATCCCCAACTCGTATTCAAGATTTTGTGAAAACTATATCGAAAATTTTCAAAATCAAGAACATAGGAAAACTGCATCATTTTTGGGGTGTTAAGGTTGTTTATCCTCAATCAGGGAAAATATGGATTGGACAACCAGCATATACAGCAGAAGTCATGAAAAAATTCCAGATGGGAAATTCAAAACCTGTATCAACTCCAATTGATGCTGGGGCAAAATTAATGAAGGCAACTGAAGTAAGTAAGCTGATCAACAAAGAATTATATCAATTAGCAGTTGGAAGTCTGCTGTATCTGTCAACAAAGACATGACCTGATATTGTCTGTCGGAAATGTTGGAAGATTCTGCTCTCAGCCTACAATGGAACACTGGAAGTCTGTAAAGCATATCCTTCATTACTTTAATGGTACACGAGGATACGGTTTATTATATGACAAGGAGAAAGCTCCCAATGCCAAGGGTACTCAGATGCATACTGGGCTGGTGATTTAGATGATCGCAGATCAACATCTGGTTATTTGTTTAAATTAAGTAAAGCTGCTGTCAGCTGAACAAGTAAAAGGCAAACTTGTGTTGCATTGTCAACAGCTGAAGCTGAATACATGGCATTAGCAATTGCGGCACAAGAGGATGTTTGGATGCAGCGCCTTCAAGGTGCTTTATTAAGAACCTCAGTTACACCAACACTTATCTACGAGGATAATCAGTCAACAATATGTATGGCAAAGAATCCACAGCATCATGGAAGGGCCAAACATGTTGACATTAAATTCCACTATATTCGAGAGCAGATGGAAAAGAACACAGTTAAACTGGAGTACTGTCAGAGTAAAGACATGGTAGCAGACATATTAACAAAAGGACTTGTGAGCACACAGTTTGTGAAGCTCAGGGAACGGTTAGGTCTTAAAGAACTGGAAATTTACTGTCAGCAATTGGGGAGGAGTGTTAAAAATATCAATGTCCGACAGTCTGAAAGAGTTATCTGCTCTTGTTCCAAGAAAATTATGTAGGGATTATCTCCCTTTATACTTTCTTTTTTTCTTCCAATGTAAATAAAAGAGAATGTCTCGTTCGGATTTCACTCATGGTTCTGGTTATTTTTTACTATGGAGTATAAAGATTGAAGCAAGCGAGGTCTGTACACTTGTCTAACCGTTTGATTATTTCTCTTCACTGCATTATATACTTTTCTCATTCGTTTTTGTGTTATTGGTACAATCTTCTATACAAACCAGGCCTCTTCATCCATCTTTCCTTTTAATATAGAGTCGGTCAGTATCATCCATTATGTGTAGGTCATTTTGCATCGTCATGAGTTTACTGGTCTTTCGGTCGAAACCCTCAGTTCTTCTTTAGTACAGCTTATAAACGTACCAGAGTATCTTACCAGTGACACTGTCCACATGCTTATTCCTTTAATTAGGTTTCTACTGTATAGTTTAGTTTCGAGAAGTTTTCTTGTTCTTCTGAGTTATTCCTTTCTAATTTTCTCTTTCATTTTTGTTGCTTTTGAGCCATTCTATCCTCACGAATAGTTTTGATCAGCTAAAAAGGTTATAATTTACTAAAAATCCCATACCACGAACGATAACCTACTGGGGATTGATCAAAGTGATTAAGCAGTTCAACCATCCCTAAAATCACATTCTGTTATACTCTAATCTGTTATTCTGTTTCTCAATATTATTTCTTTGAAGGGACGTGCTGCTTCCAGAACCTTCAAGTATTTGTAGCTTTCATGTTCACCTACTGCCTTTATCTCTGTTTGATTGGGTAGTACCATTTCTTCTGTTGCTTCCAGTTTTCCCCATCATCATGGTCAGGAGTGCGCAGTTTTCCATACTGAATTCCATTTCGATATCCTGGCTAAAGATTGTTTATTAGAATCTCTAGTTCTGTCTTTGTCTTTGCAAACAGTTCCAGGTCATCCATTTTCAGGTGGATCATTATTTCCGGCTTGGCATTTTCTTAGTATATTGTCCAGAAGCATCGTAGCTATAATCAACAGTAATTCTGATAGGGAATCATCTTGGAACATCTTTGTATTTTAATTTCAGTTACGTATTGTCCATCAGCTGTCAGTTCGAGTTTGTATGTTCTCATTGCATTTTCTATTAAATTGATTATATTACCTGGTATTTTGTACAATATGAGGCATTCTATTATCCAGACTTGTCGGATCCTATCATATGTTGTATGCTGAAGGAGACAGCTCCCGATATCAAGAGAAATTAAGTAACTGGGATCGAAAATAAAAATTATTAAAGAAGAATGTGGGAATCGAACGTAGTGATTAAAAGTTAAAAAGAATACATATTGCTATTTAGATGCGTTTCCAGGAATGTGGTGAATTTCTATTATAGTAGAAATAACTGTATAACAAGGTTAGGTCAGAGTAGATAGAATAAAAGAATGTTCTTTATGTGTCAGAACATGTGTTGAAGGCATATGTAAAAGCCACGTGCAAAGCAGGCACATTGTTGGCCACGTTCTGACGTTACAAAGAAATATAGATTCGATATACACTGCGTGTTAAATTATTAACGAGATAACATTTTTTTACCAGTTTTAGAAACTTACTGGTAGTTTCGTATTAAAAGCTTTGGAAACCTTGGCAATTCTGAGCTGCGTGTACTGTGAAATTTTTGTATTGTTCCGCACAATGTAAACAACGTGCCATCGTAATTGCTGAATCCACGGTATTGAGGTGTGTCAAATTATTAATAAGGCAGTTTGTTTCGTCAATAAAATTGGTTGAGTAGGTTGAGTAGTTCTGACAGGAGTACTATTATAGAACAGCTAGCAAAAGGTAAAAACTACCTTCTAAATATCGAAAATGATAGGAAGATATCATCAAATTGTGAAGAACTTTGTCAAGAACAAAGATACGTAAGAGAGCTGATAAAGGTAAATCTAGAGTTGTTTCACGTCGTTCTCTACTCCAAATTAAACGTTGTTGTTAAGAACCCTGGGCAAACAAGTCGAGAAGCCTTTGACCAAGCCGTATTGAAGAATGTCTCAAAAGATGTCTCGATGTCGCCTTCTGAAAGAAGTGGCAAAGCCTGTTAAGCCTATGACAAAGCCTCCATTAAAGCAACATCACATACAAAACCGATTGAAATGGGCAGAGGACAACATGAAAACGGATTTTTCCAAAGTTTTGTTCACGGATGAAGTGTGCGCCACTCTTGATAGCCCAAATGGCTGGAGCAAGGAATGGGTCCTAGATGGGCGACATCGTCATCAGCGTTTAAGGCGCCAATAAGGTGGTGGTGGGATAATGGTTTGGTCTGGGATTATCGGAGGTACTTTAGTTAGCCCATGGAGAGTCCCAGAAAGCGTAAAAATGACGTCAAATGCTTACGTAACTTTTCTGAAGAAGCACTTTGAACCATAGCTGAAGAAGCAAAGATTTACGTTCAGAAGAATCATTATTTTTATGCAGGATAATGCTCCCTAACATGCAGCAAACAAAAGCAAAGAGTATTTCCAACAACTGGGGTTCTCTGGGCTACGGAAGATAGAGTGGTCTGCGAGTTCACCAGATTTAAACCCAATTGAGAACCTTTGGAGTATCATGAAGCGACGCCTCTATGCAAGTGGACGCCAATTTAAGAGCAAAGATTAGTTCTTGGATGCTCCGCAAGAAGTATCGTGAGGAATAACTGTATACGAAATCACAAATTTACTAATTCTGCAGACCAACGTTTTTTACAAGTCATTCATAAAAAAGAATCGCATATCCTCTACTAATTATGTCAACGTAGAAATTGCTATGTAGTTGTAATTGTTCTGCCCTTTATGCTATGTTAGGGGCATTCCATTTGCTCTCTGACGTTGGACAGAAATATATTCTGCTCTGCTATATTGGAAAAACTTTTTTTTCCAGTCGGTAACCGCGACTGCCTTCAAGGGATATAGCTTAGCGGAAAATATCGGATTTCCACACATGAATTTTTCCATGTTGATCCTACTCGAAATCAACGGAAATCCCAATCACCTATAAAACACAATTCCTTTAAGACAACCCTTGTGTTTTTCCTTAATCTAAAAAACATACATATTAAAATTTCATTATATAGTTTACATTCATTTACATACAATGAACAACATTTTTCCCACACCAGAAAAAAAAATTCCTAAGAAAAAACATCGTATAAATTCGAAAAAAAAATTCACATTGGCAGAAATTGTCCATTGTTTCACACAAAAAGAACACCGAGTATTACAGTTCAAAATTTCGACACTTACACATTCTAAATTCCATAACAAACTTTTTTGATTGACATGTTTCTCTTAAGCTGGTCTTTTTCAACCACACTGTAACTAAAATTCGTGTGTTCTCTTCCATTTCTTTCTTTCTGTTTTCCATATTGTCTTATTAATATTTTTCTTCTATTTTCTGTGTTTGCAATTTTCATATTAAAAATCAATAATTGGTATGTCTGTCGATATATCTTTTTTCTTATTTCTTCTATTTATTTTTTCTACAGAGTAACGTACTTTTTTTATTTTTTTTAACGTGCCGTTCTTCCATTATTTTTCTTATTAATTTAGCATATAAATCTATCTATATATAATTTTAATGTGTCTATTTTTTCTTCAGAACCATTCCTTTCTTTTTTCCGTTGTGTCTATTTTTTTCCACCGTGGTAACCTCCAGGTTCGATTTTTTTTTTCGACGCTCTTGTATGGGTGACACGAACACCAAAGTGGGGCTTGTTGTATTGTTGGTATCATAAAAGGGAACCGTTGTATGATCGTCTAAATGTTGCTATATATTCGTGATATATTCATATTTAATTGTTCATATGCAGCTGTGTGTGTGTGTGTGTGTGTGTGTGTGTGTGTGTGTGTGTGTGTGTGTGTGTGTGTGTGTGTGTGTGTGTGTGTGTGTGTGTGTGTGTGTGTGTGTGGTTACATGTATTTGGGACATACTTTAACTTCATGCGTCGTTGATCTTGTCCACCTGGAATTCATCTTGTTCTCAGAGGGAAGACTGGAAACCTGTTTTGGACGAATATTCATTCATTCCAAGACGATGATTGGTTTTATATAGTTTTTATTCACCTTCCATGTGTCGATAGCAGAAGAATGGAAAGTGAATTTCTTTGCTTGCGTGGTTCTCAAGGTCTTATTTTCACACACGTCAGCGTCCCTCCCTCCAGTGAAAGGGAGGGGACAACTGTTAAGCCGTCTGTTCTTCTCTACATCTAAACCCAAACTCACTGACTCCAGCTAACCTGATTACGTGACTCACACGCAGATCCGATCAGCTGACCCTTACTTCCGGTAAAACTTGTCTACAATATGATTTACCATATTTCTTTCTTATGTTCGACCTATTTCCTTACAAGTGGAGAGAGTTAGCCTAAGCCCTTTCAGAAGAGAAGAGAAAGACAAAATATAGAAACCTAACCATCTGGAAATAAATGTAATCGTTGTAAGCCTTTGTCTTCGCCGTCATTTCAACAAGGTAATGTGTTGTCTTCTGTTATTATATATACAATCCCGCTGTTCCATCATCCTGAATTTTACATAAACTCCCTTCCATAGTGTTAACTTTATCCCCCCTCATCAATAATGTATTTCCCCTCTGTGTTTTAGAAGAACTGTCTATTTACTCATCTCTTCACCAATATAAGCATCCTATTATAAATGTTAACTCCCCCAAGTCTTATCGTCGTCGCTGTGTAATCCGTTATATGCCGCTATATGCCGCTATATGTCGCATCCCCGTCATGTACAACAAGTACGATTTTTTATAGTCTATCCATGTCATGGCTAAGTTCTTTTCTTTTTTTTACTTTTACCTCTTTCAGAATCCTCTGATTTGTGTGTTCTTCTTTTTCCTTTCTAGCATCCTTTCTGTTCTTGAGAGAAGTCCGCGATTATTATTATTATTATTATTATTATTATTATTATTATTATTATTATTATTATTACTACTACTACTACTACTACGACGACGACGACGATGACGACGACGACGATGACGACGCTTATCGCTCCGTCCGTTATCATGCTGTGCAAAAAAGGAAAGTGGAATATTATTTATTATTATTCCAAAAAGTGGAAAAAGGAAAAATAAAATTGGTGTCGCTGTTGAGGCAAAGCTAATAAAAATGATTTGTCTTTCTTGGTCTTTTGGCTAAGATCAAAGTGTAGTATCTGTTCTTCAGGTGCTACATTTCAATTTCTTCTTTCTAAGCGGAAGAGAAATCCTTTACGACTAAGACAATTTTTTCTCCACGTTAAAAAACGACCCTGGTGTCTAAATCTGTCCCGTGGGGAGGCATTGTGAATAGGTACTTTGTTTAATGTAACAAAGTTTTAATATTAAAAAGGTAACTGAAAAAAGGTATTTCTGATTTAATTTTTTTTTTTTTTTTTTTTTTTTTTACATAAACGTCACCACTTATCAAGGTCGGAATTAGACATGAGGTCGGTTAAAAATTTAGGGGAAAACCAGCTCCCCAAAAGGGACACTCTGGTCAATAATAAAAATAAGAATTGTATCAGTAATGAAGGATTTCTCCTCCATTAACCAAAACCAAAAAAGGGGGGATTTAAGTCACTTGAATACTGAAACTGATACTACACCCAGAAATTCATGTTGAAGCAATGGTTGCCTAATCCCTAACCGCGTTAATGTTTTATGAAACAGTTTATGATTTAAACATTACTTTATTTCATGTATATTTTAAGCAGTGGGTTACGAGATATGAAGTCAGTCCCGGAAATTACTCAAACCGTTTACGATTTAAACATTACTTTATTTCATGTATATTTTTAACAGTGGGGTGGGGGATATTAAATCAGTCCCGAAAATGGGTGAAACCATTTACGCATTACACATTACTTTATATATTCTTTACATTGAGGTGGGAAATATGAAGTCGGTTCCGGAAATGGCTGCAACCATTTACGTCTTGGACATTACTTTATTTAATGTATATTTTTAACAGTAGGATGGGAGATAAGAAGTCGGTCCCGGAAATGGCTGAAAAAGTTTATGATTTATTCATTACTTTATTTCATGTATATTTTCAACAGTAGGTTGGGGATTATAAGTCAGTTCCAGAAATGGCTGAAACAGTTTACTATTTAAACATTACATTATTTCATGTATATTTTTAGAAGTGGGTTTGGGATATAAAGTCGGTCCCGGAAATGTCTGAAACAGTTTACTATTTAGATATTACATTATTTCATGTATATTTTTAGAAGTGGGTTGGGGATATAAAGCCAGTCCCGAAAATGGCTGAAACAGTTTACGATTAAAACCTTACTTTATTTAATGTATATTTTCAGCAGTGGGGTGGCGGACATGAAGTCAGTCCCGGGATTGAATGAGATGTGCAAATATATACTATCAGAAAGCGTCGCCCAGTATTGAATGAGATAGGTGGAAAGCATATAGTAGCAAAATACCCAGCGTCGCCTGGGATTGAATGAGATAGGTGAACGATATATATTAGCAGAATATGCAGCGTCATCCGGGATTGGATAAGATAGGTGAAACATATGAGAATACCCAGAATTGATTGATTTGTTTGTAATGAAATATATCAAAGTTATTATTAGGGGGGGGCGACATAGTGGGTTAAAGTTATGAAAATTATTGTCGAAATTAGTAACATATCCATTGTGAAAAATAATGAAATGTGAGTTACTTGATTGGTGTGTTTGCAATGATATAATAAGCCCAGACAATATATCAAATATATAATATAAGTAGGATGGAGAGGCATAATGTGGGGTTTTAATTATAAAAATTATTGTCGAAATTAGTAACATATCCAAAATTATGAACAAAGATTAAATGTGAGTTAATCGATTGTGTGTTTACAATAAAATAATCAGTCCAGGAAACATATCAAAGTAATTATGTTAGTAAGAGAGGGCGATAAGGATGGTTTGAATTATGAAAAATAATTGTCAAAATTAGTAACATATCCAAGAATTATGAAAAATGTAATATGCTATTTAATGCATTAGTGTGCTTGCAATGAAATAATCAGACCAGACAATATATCAAAGTTATTATTTTAATAAGTAGGGCGATGATGTGGGTTAAAATGATGAAAAATGATTGTCGACAATAGTAACATATCCAAGAATTATGAAAAATGACAAAATGTGAGTTAATTGATTGGTGTGTTTGAAATGAAATAATTATCCCAGATAATATATCAAAGTTATTTTTTAGTAGTGGAGGGGGTTGATAATGTGGGTTAAAAATATTTAAAATAATTGTCGAAAGGAGTAACGTATCCAAGAATTAAGAAAAATGATTAAGTGTGAGTTAATTGATAGTTGTGCTTTTTATGAAATAATCAGCCCAGATCAAAGTAATTTTTTAGTAAGAGAAGGCGACGAGGATGGTTTAAATTATAAAAAAATTATTGTCGAAATTAGTAACATATCCAATAATTACGAAAAATGACGAAATGTGATTTAATTGATTGGTGCGTTTATAATAAAATAATCAGCCTAGATAATATATCAAAGTGATTATATAAGTAAAGGGGAAGAAGATAAGGAGGGTTAAAGTTATGAAAAATTATTGTCAAAATTAGTAACATATCCAAGAATTACGAAAAAAATGATGAAATATTAGTTAATTGATTGGCGTGTTTGTAAGGAAATAATCAGCCTAGACAATATATCAAAGTTATTATTAAGTAAAGAGGGAAGGGCGAGAATGCGGGTTAAAATTATAAAAAATGATTGTCGAAATAAGTAACATATCCAAGAATTATGAAAAATGATTAAATGTGATTTCATGCATTAGTGTGTTTGTAATAAAACAATAAGCCAATACAATATTTCAAAGTTATTATTTTATTAAGGAGGGGGCGATAATGTGGGTATAAATTATGAAAAGTGATTGTCGAAATTAATAACATACCCAAGAATTATGAAAAATGATGAAATGGAGGTTAATTGATTAGTGTGTGTGTAATGAAATAATCAGCTCAGCAAATGTATTAAAGTTATTATTTTAGTAAGGTTGGGCGACAACGTTGGTTTAAATTATAAAAAAATATTGTCGAAATTAGTAACATATCCAAGAATTACGAAATATGATGAAATATTAGTTGATTGATGTGTGTGTTTGTAATGAAATAATCAGCCTAGACAATATATCAAAGTTATTATTTTAGTAAGGGAGCGATACAGTTTTAATAAAAAAGTAGAATAATATGATTGTGCCTTCATTCATGCTGAACAGAACGCTCACAGCATGCCCAGCAACAATATATCACATATGAAAAATGCTGTTGTGGAATTTTCACAGGTCCTGCTAGTTATTATTATTACTGCTGCCGCTGTTTCTGCTAAAAAAATTAACACTGACCATCACAAGGTTGATTTTCTGATGATTTTGGATATTCTATTGTCATATTAACATTATCCTGATAAAATGTACCTGCATTTTTCATTACGTATACAAAAATATTTCTGTGATAATAAACTATTTAAAAATAACTTGTTTTAGCTTTCGTCGATATGAATATAAGAAATAATTCATGCATAAATGTATTCATTTTTCTTTTCTCATTCACATCACCATGCAAAAGGCTGAATCAGTTTGCTTTGTCCATCAAACGAATCGTTAATGGAAATTCCATTTCACCCATCGGACACATAAAAAGGCGCACTTAACAATTTATATCAGGGTCAAAATTTTTATCCGGTAGAGAACAGGAAAAGCTGATTCCTGAAGAATAGCTACTGTTATAGTGGAATTGAACAAGATCACATTAAATAGAACTGACTATTGGGGGATCTGCCGAGATAACTGATTAAGCGAGCTACGTGTCTTTGAAGACAATTAATAAGTACCTGTTTACCTTTGTTTATTGTGTCCTTTGTTTTCTTTTTGTGCAAATGATGAATTCTTTACTGTCTTTATTTTTATAGATTTTAAATTCAGAGAAATAAATTCCTCGAACCGAACACTGTTGCACCATTTTTATGTCTCCTTGCGAAGATTAAAGTCAAAATATAATTAATTCTACTTTGATCTATACATGCTAATTGAGATCTTATGGATAAGCAAGAAAATGTGTAGTGAACTACTACTATGATGCTGCTACGGTATGCTTCCCTTATTTCTCTCTTTCTCCCTACTCTTCTACTTTTCCCTTCCTTCCTTCTCTCAACGTCACCAGAGGTTTCAGCCAAACTGAATAGAGGGCTGCCTTGGAGGGAGATATGAAGAAGAAATGCGGGACATGCGGGAACGATATAAGCATCAACACGCGACGGACCAGTTTCCCTGGGTAAAGACTTTTATGAAAGAAATGTACCATCCTCTTTGTACGCCTATATCTTGGGAACTTTTATAAAACATCATCAATCCTAAAGTCTCGTCGCACTTAATTATAACCCGATGTTTTCTTTTCCACAACCGCTCTTTTTCAGCGCTCTTGTTCTCTCTCTAATTTCGGAGATGCCCCAAAAAGGGGACCGACCGAAATGGTGAGCCTTTTTCAAACGTCGTTAAAATCTATGGTAACCGTCATAATTTGATGAACGCCCGACGTGCGTATATACACGCAATCTTCAATGAACAAAAAAAAAACGAAAGCGATGAGAACGTGACAGAGTAAAAAAAAGAAAAGAAAAAGGCCTTTCTAAAACTATAGTAAAACCTTACAAAAAAGTATATATAAATCCGCTTTCCAAGAAATGCCGATAATATATATTTCTTTGCTATTTTTGTGAAACGGTTTACGCTAAATAAGGCAAAACCAAACAAACAAGAAAAATAAGCAGTAAAAAAAAAAAAATTTTACGTGACTCTCACCAGATAAATGACTAAAATAAAATCTGGTCTAAAAAATATTTTGTAACAACAAAAAAAGTAACTTTAAGAATCAATACAGAATCCCAAATTTCATTCTGAAACACACATACACCCACACACAGAAAAGGCAACCTTCCAGACGCACGCGGGTGAAGCTAATTTTGGAACACGTATGGTCACACATCCGCACACAAAAAAGGAACCTTCCAGACGCAAGTGTGTGAAGCCAATTTTGGAACACGTGTGTGCATCGACGAACTCAGTTTTTTTCCTTTAAGAACATTGACTATATATTCACACACACGCACACACACACACACACACACACACACATATATATATATATATATATATATATATATATATATATATATATATATATATATATATATATATAATTAATTGGCGCTATTTCTCCAATCACCTGCTGAAATTAACCTCTGGTGTGTACTCGCTTTTCTCGCTTCTTGCTTATCACCCCCCAGCCATTTCCTTTAGTCGCAGCTACAAATAAATAATAATAATAATAATAATAATAATAATAGTAACTAATAATAATCATAGGAATAATAATAATTAATAACAATAATAATAATTAATAGTAGTAATAATAGTAATAATAATAATTAATAATAATAATTAGTAATAATAATAATAATAATAATGGACGAACTACAGGTTAGCGTAAAACCCCCACAATTTATGGAGACGAGTGTCTAGGGGTAGTTTTCGATAATAGAAGCTCAATTCCATCTCAGACACATTACGAGCGATGATACTAAGTTCTATACGGTTATCAGCGCATTGCCGCCTGACGTGGTAACAAATATACCTCCAGCAATTCTGCAGTCGCTAAACTATGCGAAGTTAAAGGAGTCTGTGTTGTCTGCATATGAAAAGACCAGACCTGAACTCCTGGAGAAGTTGATGAGGACCACTACATTAGCGGGTCGTCCGTCATTATACCTCCAGGAGATGGTAACGGTCGCACATAGAATAAGGGCAAGCGCGCCATAAATTCGTACACGCACTTCCGAAGCAAATCACCCCAGTAATAGCAGCCCACACTGAAATGCTGTTAATGGAGTTGGGTCGACTATCCGACAACTTGATGCCGTTAATAGAAAATACATCAGTATTTCAGACAGTTGAGAGTCGAGCTCAGACAAACGACCATATTAACACCAGACAGTCTAGTGAAACCATTCCAGCCGGTCTACGTCCATATAGAAGGAAACAGCGGCTGAAGATATGCACAGCCCATATATATTTCGCGGAGGAGACTCTAACATGTAAGCCATGGTGTAAGTGGCCAAAGAAAAAGAGTAGCTTACAGACTCTGCCTAACTCGCGCCCTTCCTCTCCCACCCCTAGTGATTCGGAAAACTAGAAAGGCGGACTGCGTTTGCTCCAGTAGTGCCGCCGTTATTAGAAGTTTCTGCTAAAATAGGAGCATCTTAAGTCAATTTTATCATAAATACAGGAGCCAGTGTTCCATTTTACCATATTCCGTAGTAAATGGAATTACTCTGGAGCCAACTCCTGTTCATATCTCTACCACTAATGGTGAAAGCATAAAATGCTATGGTCAGACAAACCTCAAAGTTAAGATACCGCGTTTGAGAAGATCTTTTCAATGGAGTTTCGTGATCGCAGATGTCACCAACCCTTTGTTAGGATTTGACTTCTTAAACAAATTTAACATTATAGTGAATTGTAAAAATAGATCCATCCGTGATAACGTAACGGAGTGTGAAATTACAGTCAATGCAGTAACGGGAACCGATGCTGTAGTGATTAACAAAATAGACCTAGCGGATTATGTTACAGAAGTAATAGGTAAAAATAAAAATGTGCTTTCACCACATAGCGACACAAACAAAGACTATGGTGGACTAGCAGTATCAGAATTTTTGTAGGAATTTTTGACACCCCTAACACGAAACTGCGAATACAATATAAAAATCTCGTAATTTCTCTGTTAAAAGTGGGTTATTTATTTTCTTTATGGATTATACTTCCAAAATAAACTATTACAGTTGTTTTAAAAGTAATAAAAATATTTTTATTTTTTTTTTAAAACAGTAATGAATTTTCCGAACTCAATATTTTTCAATTTTTAAACTCAATATTTTTAAATTTTTAAATTTTAAAAATCTATCAAAATTTTTCTATTGATTCTATTTTTACGATATTTTCAGGGTCAATGTGAAATTTTATGTTCTTTCCAATAAACCGAATATAATATTTTAGACAAACGTTTTTTTTAAATTCACGCCTCCCCATTTTCACGCCCCCCCCATTTTCACGCCCCCCCCATTTTGAAATGTCTATTAAAAAGTAAATAATTAATTTATGTTTAATAGGTTTATATATCACAAATTGAAGAGAAAAGGTCAATAAATAATATATTCAAATTTAAAACAAAAAAAAAATCAGTTTTTTAGAAATTTACCTGTAAAGTCCGAAGTTTAAAACCTTATTTTATAAGAACACATTTTTTCTTTTTGTCTTTTTTTTTTTTTTTAATGAAACCTTGGTCCTTGCTCCTTTAATTGAAAAAAAAATTAGGGCTTGAATTACATTTTTCGAGGAGTTATAAGCTTAGAAAGATAGGGGGTCGAATAATTTACGCCTCTCATTTTGAAATGTCTATTAAAAAGTAAATAATTAATTTATGTTTAATAGGTTTATATATCACAAATTGAAGAGAAAAGGTCAATAAATAATATATTCAAATTTAAAACAAAAAAAAAAAAACAGTTTTTTAGAAATTTACCTGTAAAGTCCGAAGTTTAAAACCTTTTTAAAAAAAAAAAACACATTGTTTTGTTTTGTTTTTTTTTTAAATAAAACCTTGGTCCTTACTCCTTTAATTGAAAAAAAAAATTAGGGCTTGAATTACATTTTTCGAGGAGTTATAAGCTTGGAAAGATGGGGTGGAATTATTCACTATTTTCACGAAATTTCTGACACTGCTAATGGTGGACTGTATCACGGTATTGATACAGGCAGCCACGTACCAGTCTTTGCTAAAGCCAGATAACTTTCCGGTCCTAAGTTAGACGCAGCACAGGCAGAATTTAAAAAGTTACTAAATTCGGGATTTATCCAGCCTTCCAGTAGCGAGTGGGTAACCCCTTTGCACTTGGTGAAGAAGCCGGATGGGTCATATCGAGCGAGCGGTGATTTCCGTGCGTTAAATAGCATTACCAAAACAGACCGCTACCCGGTACCAAATATAAATTCCTTCTGCACATAGTTAGCTAATAAACAATATTTTTTCAAAATAGATTTAACTGCAGCATATCATCAGATTAAGGTACACCCTGAAGATGTGCCTAAGACAGCAGTAGTGGCACCTTTTGGTTTGTTTGAGTTTAATTACATGCCATTTGGTTTAAAGAATGTTGCGGCTACATTTCAGCGTTTTATGGATAAAATATTTTTCAAATTAAATTGCATATTTATATATTTAGACGACATACTAGTTTTTAGCGAAAGTGAGCAACAGCACAAGGAAGATTTAGATAGAGTATTTAGGATCTTTAGTGATAACAATTTAAAGATTTCCTTAGATAAGTGTGTATTCGGAGTACCAGAGTTAGATTTCTTAGGTTTTCACGTAAGCAAAGAAGGCTTGTTGCCTACTTTAAAGAAAATCAAAGAGTTTGAAAACTTTCCGATACCTAAGGACTCAAAAAGCTTACGTAGATTTCTGGGGATGACAGGTTTTTATCGCAAATTAGTCCCTAATTATGCATCCATAATTTTACCACTATCCGAATGGATGAGGTTGGATCCTGAAGCAAAGACCGAGCTTAATGAGGAAGAAACTAACGCCTTCAAAACAATAATAAGCAAATTATTGGAAATTACGGCGTTAGCTCATCCACAGTCTTCAGCTACAGAATACCACTTAGTTACAGATGCTAGTCAATACGCTGCTGGTGCTGCATTACACCAGTTCGTAAATAAGAAACCAGTACCCATAGGTTTCTTTTCACATAAATTTTCTCAAACCCAAGCCAAGTATTCCACGTTTCACAGAGAGCTACTAGCAGCTTATTTTTCAGTGATACATTCCAGCCACCCCATAGAAGGTCGTCACGTGACATTATTCACTGATCATAAGCCATTATGCGGAGCCTTTTATAGTCAGACACCAGCAAAGTCAGATAGACAACAGCGACACTTATCAGTGCTTGCTGAATATATTGCTAACGTGGAGTACATTAAAGGAGCTAAGAATATAGTTGCAGACTGTATGTCTCGGCCTGCATTAGCTGTGCAGATAGATGCATGCGACTTGGCTGAAATAGCCCAGGCACAAAAAAGTGATGACGAAATAAAGTCATATACTAATTTGAAAGAATACTGTGTGTCAAGCGAAGTCGGCCCAGTCCTATGCGATACTTCAACTAAGTACCCCAGACCGTTTATCCCAAAAGAGCTTCGTCAAGCTATTTTCAACAGTTTACATAGCTTGTCGCATCCTGGTACGGGAGCATCTATAAAACTGGTCAAGTCCAGATACTTTTGGCCTAGTTTAGATAAAACGATTAAACAATTCTGTGCAGAATGTGTAGCATGTCAACAATCAAAAATTCACAGACACACAAAGTCTGCAGTCCAAGAATTTGAATTACAATCTGTACGTTTCCAGACGGTACATATCGATATCGTTGGACCCCTGCCCTTAACGCGCAATGAGTCCGAATCTTACCTGAGCCCTAACAAATATTTGCTTACTTGCATCGATCGTGCAACACGTTTGATTGAAGTACAGCCTATGACTGAGATAACTGCACAGTCGGTAGCAGAAGCGTTTATCAATGCATAGATAGCTCGTTTGGAGTCCCACTGCATGTTGTAACTGACAGAAGTAGTCAGTTTGAGAGAGAATTGTTCCAGGAATTAGCCAAGCTAGTAGGTTTTTACCAATTGAGGGCAACTTCGTATCACCCTCAAAGTAACGCGATGATCGAAAGAGCACACCGTATCCCTAAAGCGGCAATAATGGCTCGAAAAGAATCATGGATGAAAGCGATACCGGTGATTCTGCTGGGTATATGTAGCACCCCTAATGAATCATGCTTTTCCCCTTTTACGTCTGTTGCTGGAGCTCCGATATTGATTCCTCAGCAGTTGATACACAATCAGAGAGGTGGAGAAACTCCAGTTAATAACCAGTACATACGTAATTTGTGTGAATGGATGTCCCAAATTAATGTACGCAACAACGGAAAAGGATATATCCATGACAGTCCCAAACATTTATACCGAAAGGTTTATCTTCCTGTGAAAAAGTATGGCTCAGAATTGATCGAGTTAGGAAACCATTAGAAGCAACGTACTCAGGTCCTTATAAAGTTTTGACTCGATCAGATAAGCATTATCAGATCGATATGAACAACGGTACTCATACACACGTATCAATAGATAGATTAAAGCCGTACATAGAACCAAATAGTACTAATAAAATTAGACCGACTGAGAAGGCACAGACAAATGACGGTACTACTAATGATAAACTTATTAAGACAGATGATACCGACAAAGTTGAAGATAAAATTGCTGACACATATAAATCTAGATCTGGTAGGAAAGTAACATGGAAAAAGAAAAACGAGTACTTTTATTTTTAAACAAATTTAGGCAATACACATATTTAATAATTCTGTGGAGGGTACTTAACTCCGTTATTTGGAGGGGAACTCGTGTAGTGAACTACTACTATGATGCTGCTACGGTATGCTTCCCTTATTTCTCTCTTTCTCCCTACTCTTCTACTTTTCCCTTCCTTCCTTCTTTCAACGTCACCAGAGGTTTCAGCCAATCGGAATAGAGGACTGCCTTGGAGGGAGATACAAAGAAAAAAATCTGTCTCAGACATGCGGGAACGATAGAAGCGTCAACATGCGACGAACCAGTTTCCCTGGGTAAAGACTTTTATGAAAGAAATGTACCATCCTCTTTGTACCCTATATCTTGGAAACTTTTATAAAACATCATCAATCCTAAAGTCTCGTCGGACTTAATTATAACTCGATGTTTTCTTTTCCACACGCATTCTTTTTCAGCGCTCTTGTTCTCTCTCTAATTTCAGAGGTGCCCCAAAAAGGGGACCGACCGAAATGGTGACCTTTTTTTCAAACGTCATTAAAATCTATGGTAACCGCCATAAATAAACTGAAAAAGGTTGATATTTCGCTTTCCAGTCTTGTTTGATGCTCAAGCATACAGCGTCTGTTGTCAAGGTGATGGATTCTGTTTGAGGATTCTGGAGATGATCTAATTGTAGGAAACGATTGGTGACAGTACTTTGCACTAGGATTAAGGCAAATGAAGGAATCAATTCAATACGCACAGGGAATAGGTTTCTTATTTCTGTAATAAATATAGAAATTAGGCGAAGTAGTCTTACATTTTAAATTAGCGTTAATTAATAAGTTTACTTTTTACAAATGCACTAGAATACACAATACTTTTGCACCAGTTTTACGTACATTTGCAGAGATTATAATCAAGATATACAAAAATGTTATGAATTAATGTAAAACCAAGACATAATAATATGTTATGA
Source organism: Euprymna scolopes (assembly GCF_053919585.1). Classification (NCBI taxonomy): domain Eukaryota; kingdom Metazoa; phylum Mollusca; class Cephalopoda; order Sepiida; family Sepiolidae; genus Euprymna; species Euprymna scolopes. The sequence continues at coordinate 84,894,845 of NC_136484.1, read as the reverse complement.
ATTAATTTCAAGATATAATGGCATGTTATGAATTAATTAATCAGATTAAAACCCAGATATACTTATATGCTATGTATAGAATCTTATTAATAATTTTGTTCAAAGTTGATCACTTTATTTATTTATTTTATTTTATTTTTTATTTTTATTTTATTTATTTATTTATTTATTTTCTTTTTTCTTTTTGCAGAATATTTCTAAAATTAAATGCTTTAAATGTCTGATATATTCTGCACCTTCGGACCTGTTCCATATTAGCCTAAGTTGAAAGGATGTAAGTACTGAGTATCGAACGCTACTTACTGATACGGTATGCATACTAGTCGAGGATACGTCTTCGACAATCAGTCCGACAGTCCAAGTCATTAGGGTGACCTTTTATCTGTTGGACCATGGTATTAATTCTGAATACTTTAAGGAGGTTCACTCTCATAGAACTTGTATCCCTCTTTTTGGAATGATTTAATTAATTTCAATTTGCTTTGCTGAGAAAGGCAAACGATGTTGTCCAGGTAATTTTTATGTGCTCCATCTCATAGACGATGGATTTTTCTCTCCCTTTTCGACCTTGTGCCACATCATCCTTAGTGGAAAGGCTCTAAATGCCCTTAAGTATCAGAAGCTACACCGACGATATTTATTAGTGCAATAGAACCTAATTCGTCTTCTTAGTATATGCGTCTTATTCAGTTGTTACGTCCCTCAGAAGAAATAATATTGAGAAACAGAAAAACAGATTAGAGTAATGTGATGCTAGGGATGGTTGAGTTGCTTAATCACTTTGATCAATTCCCAGTAGGTTATCGTTCTTAGTATGGAAATTTTAGCAAATTATAGCCTTTTTAGCTGATCAAAACTATTCGTGAGGATAAAATGGCTCAAAAGGTTTACACATTTTGTATTAACGAAGTAAAATCTAGTTATTGTATCTTCTGTGTTGACTCAACACGACATTTATCAAATATAAATCAGTTGCGTGTTGTACTTCAAGAATGGTCAGCTAATAGAAGAACGCTTTTTAATATTTACAGAATTGTCAAATGATTTTAGTGAGGAAATGACAAATAATGTTATGCTAACATATCTTGGTATGACAAGGGAAACAAGTTTTTATAGCAAACAAGTTGGTCATTTTCGTTCACTGCTATCCATTCAACAAATTTGTTTGACATAAGTGTTGTTAATTGCTGTCGGTAGGTGATTAATCTTGTCCATACAGCGAAACTATACTTTTTTTTTCTTTTTCAGCATTAACCAATCGGTGGAAAATTCTCAACAGTTTAATTGAAAGTGAACGACATAAACTCGTTATATGATATCAGATATTTGACGCAGGCTATGGTAACATCAACTATTACAAAACATTTGACGCAGGCTATGGTAACATCAACTATTACAAAACATTTGACGCAGGCTATGGTAACATCAACTATTACAAAACATTTGACGCAGGCTATGGTAACATCAACTATTACAAAACATTTGCCGCAGGCTATGGTAACATCAACTATTACAAAACATTTGACGCAGGCTATGGTAACATCAACTATTAAAAATTATTTCTTGAGACAGTCTCTAGATAGTATATTAGAAGACCTTAATAGATATATTTAATATTGCAAAAAGTAGTACCCCACCTCAGCAAAAGTAAAGATCTGATTCTGTCCTATTTATTACTTATCTGGGATTTCTTCAGAAATGCGAACGAAAAGGACATCAAACAGATTTTACATTCGATTCGCTCATATCTATTGCCGTATCGTTTAACTATTCATGCATTTTTACTTGATATAATGCGTAAATATCTATGGGTTCTAATCTGATCACCCGCTTCAAAAGTAATTGTATCTTTATTACTTCATGCTTCTATGATTTTTGAAACATAGCATACATTTTTCGACTTCATCCAATTTCAACCACGTATACTGATATAACCTTGATTTGCTTACAATTCGTACAACTCACTCAAGAACAATACATATTTATGTGAAATATATACATGTGTGTGCATGTGTGTATATGTGTGTATATGTGTGTGTGAATTAGAAAGTCGACGTTTACATTATTTTAACCTCCCGCTCCCCCATCATATTTTCAATTGGATTTCGATAAAGAATGATCTTAAGAAACATCAGTTGCCTAATTTGAGTAAATGCTTGCATGAACATATCATTATTTTGAATTAATGAATAAAAACTCAGGCGATATTAGTTTTCCTCTAATACTCTTACATGCATAACCATGAACATATAATGATGCATTAAGCACATATATGTGTAGCCATTTGTTTTCTTTCAGTTCTAACAAGCTGTAAATGTATCAGATACATTTTCCATGTATGCACGTACGCACACACACGCACACACACACGCAGACACGCACACACAGAGAATTAGTTGAACCGATTCGCTACTACCCGAAAGTCTTATTATTTTCAATTTTTTTCTTCTTTTCCTTTTACCAATATTTAAAATAAGATTTTAAGGTATTTAATTAATAGTAAAAAAAATAATAATTAAATATATCTGTTCTCTGTAAAAGAAATTTTAAAAATATTCAGTTTTCCTTCAACTCGGACAGAACCGGCAATGGCTGTTAAAAACAAACTTGATGTAAAAGTTAAGCAAACAAAACTTCCAGGTTCGATTCATTAGTAATTACTTTTAGAGTGAGACATCTACCAAACTATGGAGACATTCGATACGTATTCAATTAATAATAAATAATACAAGTAATAATGAAAGGTTCAATTATCGAAGGTAAAAGAAATTTCAACAACAGTTAATTAATTCGATGGGTTTGGAACCTGCAACCGTTTTGTTATTTACAAACAAAGTTGGTGTAAAAGGAATCGCACAATAGGATTAAATAGCTTATATATAGATATGTTTGAATAAAGCAATAGCTCAGAATAAAGCTCAGAGAATAAACTTATCCATCATAAAGAAACATCTCAGTCGCAATATAATCAGTTTTCTCATGTACTTTTTCTGTTTATTTGTGCGTAACTCAATTGGTCATACAGATTCAATGTGGCGCAGCGAACAGGATGCATGGATCGTGAAGACATTGACTTCGAAAGGAATATTTGGCAACTCAGCTAAAACACTAGTGAGAAACTTACAAATGATGGATCGGGGCATGTTAAAAGATCCAGTAGTCATATCAATGAGAGAAGTCGTGCAAATTTTTAAACAAGCTAAAGGGATTTTCGCTCAGCAAAATCAGGCTAAACTAAAATGTCTTAGGTTCATCTCCAAATGAACGCATAACAATTTTCATAAATCAGAATTGAGAAGTACTCACCAAAATGACAAGAATGCAGACTCAAATGACCCCTCAAATTCAACTTTACTTGATAGCCCAGTGCATATTCATTGTCCTTAGATTGTAAATGTCAGGTGACGAAACTTGAATGTGAAGAAAAAAAATTGAAAAAAACATTCGTCCGAGCAAAACCTATGTGAATGACGACAACATAAATATGTATATAAAATAATTGAAGAAAGCGATATTTAAAAAAAAAAAAGGTCCAAAAGCTAAAAAAAAATAAATTAATTAATAAATAAAAAACGCTTAATTCGCAAATTTTGGCATAAAAACGTCGAGTGGTTCTAAAATGGGTGATCGATATAGAATGTTGAATTAGAATTTGAGCAAGCATCCCTTACAAATATTTAAATACTGACTTTTGTTATCATGTTTTTGCTAATCCGCTAGATTAGTGAAAATTCGATAATAATCTGTTGAATTTTTGTTTTTAAAAAGACGAAAAAAAAACCGGAAAGGTCTGCATTTAAACTCATTGTTCTCTTTGCGATAAGTAAAGCTCTAAATATTGGAACATTTCTAAATAAATAAACTTATATACACACCATTTAATGAACTCTTTCGATGGAGGCAGCGGGGGTCTACATGATATGTATGCTACGGCTATGTTTATCGTGCGCTTTTGTAATTGGAATCGGAATCGGTAATTGTATCGGAATCAGAAATTCAGAAGAAAATGGGTAATTGTATGTATATACATATACATATGCATATACATATATATATGTGTGTGTGTATGTGTGTGTGTGTGTATAGTAACTTGAGCTCGCATGCGCAGATCATCATATAATGATGTTAAAAACATTTAAAAATAAATGTTTAAATTTCAACACTCTTTCTCACGGCTGAGGGTAGCCGAATGGATTTGGTCCTTTCTAATGGAACCAGAGATGACTTCGTTGGTGGGTTCGAATATCTTGACCGGCGCTACTCATAACACTCTGCACCGATGATTCCTGAAAGGATGAAACATTAGTGTCTGTAAGTATTTAATAATTATTATAGTAAATAATTATATATATATCAAAGGCCTACTTTTCTGTTGGTATTTATTTGCTTCCCCACGAATGCAAAATGTGGCATGAGGTTCTTTTTAATGTGGGAGAAAACCATCTCCCCAAAAAGGGGCACTCTGGAAGTAGGCAAAAAAATTGCCTTGGTATAGAAGGGTTTTTCCTCTATTGATTAAGAACAATTTAATTGTAGCATGTGTGAGCCCTTTCTAGTCTCACACAAAAACACGCGTTCACATCTCAAGCCATATTTCTTGTCATATACATATGCGCACACAAACATACGCGCACACGTACATACACGTAGATATATTCACGTTCGCGTACATACACTGACATTCACGTGCATACACACACACGCTAACGTACACACATGTACGCACACATACGCGTACACGTACGCACACATGGGCAACGTCACTTCCCCTGTGAAGGAAATCCACACATGCCGCAAAAAAACACTGGAAACAATTATAAAAGCAAAAGCAATAAGCTGCTTCCTTCTTTTCGACTTAGCTCTCGAGCTGAGCGGTCAACGGACCATTCGCCCCTTTCGGGATGCGCGCTCCCGCGCACGTTACGTCCCCTGCTACTGTATGTGGGACAAGAGCTAACAGACAGTACATACACTTTATACGCTTTCTCTCTCCATGAACTGGATTGACTTTCTCACTCTTTTTTCCCTTTTGCTTTGGTCCATCAACCAGACAAGTTCTTGTCCACAGCTAGTGGCCTGAAGACATTTCCACGTGGACAAGTACTAACATGTGCGCGCAGCTTTAGTGATGTCAACCCTCTATCTTTTTCTTTGTCTACACGCTGGACTGCCATTTCTTGTTCCACTACATTACTCACTCCTCTTTCCACGCGCGGACATGAACACGAGTTACACCTAAAACATTCATTTTTCAACGCAAAATAAATGACATGCTTATTTTATCCAGCAATTAAGTTTTGTTTCCTTCTTTCCATTCGTTTCATTATTTTCTTTTGTAGCGAGTTAGGATATTTATATCCTTGCCCGCAACAAGCATCAGAACAGATGCTACACTGTGATCTTATATATTTACTTTACTACACATCAAATTAAAATCTCTCTCTCTCTCTCTCTCTCTCTCTCTCTCTCTCTCTCTCTCTCTCTCTCTCTCTCTCTCTGTTTCTCATCATTTGAACAACTCGTCCGCCCCTGAAGTTTCAGAATAGGTCTTATTCATATAAACCTCTGTTATATATGTCAAAATTTTGTACATCATATTCTGCTGTAGAATACACTTATCATAGTTACATAATTATCAATGATATATTTGTTGTAGAATACACTTATCACAGTTACATAATTATCAACGTTATATTCGGCAGTAGAATACACATCATAGAAATACGAAATACTGTTATACGGTGAAAGGGTTGTCATCACCTAAGCCCTTCAAAAAAGAATTCTCAGGGATTTTCACATCGGGCATCCAGGAATAAACAAAATGAAAAGCCTAATGAGAAGTTTTGTTTATTGGCCAGCTATGGATCAAGATATTACCGACATGGCGAACAGATGCTGTGCTTTGGCTGCAAAAGCACCAACGATAACATATAAACCTTGGCCTAAGGCTGAACAAACATGGTCGAGGATTCACATCGATTATGCGGGACCTGTGGAGGATTTTTACTACCTGATAGTAGTTGACTCTTACTCTAAATGGCCAGAGGTACTCAGATGCAAAACAAAAAACGATCACAGCAACAACGACAAATTTTTTTATTAGAATTGTTTGCTCGGATTGGGGTTGTAGACTGTTTGGTTAGCGACAACGTTACACAGTTCACCTCGACAGAGTTCAGAGAATTCTGCGAGATGTATCAAGTCAAGCATATTACGACACTCCAGTACTACGCCAGAAGCAACGGCCAGGCCGAACGCTTCGTCGATACGCATTAAAAAAGGCGTCTGGTACACCGACAGAAAAGGCACTTCAGTAATTTCTACAGGTTTACAGAATCACGAGAAATTCGACAAACCAGATGCGGGATCCACAGCAGAAAACATGTTTGGAGGGAAAACAAAATCCGTATTTAATAACCTGCTACCCAAACACATAGTACACAACAGAACCTCTACAATGCCAACGAAACGATTTAACAGCGGAGATAACGTGTATTTTAGACATTTTAGAAATAACGTTTCTTTTTGGGAACAGGGCATAATCTTACGAAGAACTGGGCATGTTACATACATCATTCAGGGCCCAAAGTTCAACATAAGAGGCACCTAAACAAAATCAGGAAACGCTTCTAAAAGGATCAAGAAGAACCACTGGAGGGCGGCAGTGAGGAGGCGATTGAAACTGTGTATGACTGTTTTGACATAGACCCGACAGAAAGGGAGGTCAGAACCGAGACGCTCCGGCAGAAAGAGGAAGCGCACAGACACCTTGGTGGTCTGCGCCAAAAGGAAGAAATACTGATTTTCACAACCGCGGAAATCAGCTTGGGAGGGGGGGGGGTGTTGTGGGGCAGTCACCCTCCAAATGAACAGTTCTATCCATTATATAAACAATAGACCTTTTGATCCCAGGTGTGGATTAAACACCAGAGCGACCTTCGCCTGCTCGGTGACGTTTACTACTCTTTTCAGTTGTAAGTTTTTACGTTGTTTTTCCAGTAATACATTGTAAAAACGCTATTCCGTTGTTCTGTTTTCTTTGTGGCTTCTTGCAAGACATAACACATAGTTACATAAGTTTCAACTTATCATAATTACATAATTATACATATTATATTCTGTTGTAGAATACACTTATAATAGTTACATAATTATCAATGTTATATTCGTTTTAGAATACACTTATCATAGTTACATAATTATCAATATTATATTCTGTTGTAGAATACACTTATCATAGTCACATAATTATCAATCTTATATTCTGTTGTCAAATATATTTATAATAGTTACATAATTATAAATATTATCAATGTTTTATTCTGTTGTGAAATACACTTATCATAGTTACATAATTATGAACGTAATATTCTCCTGTAAAATACACTTATCATAGTTACATAATTATGAACGTTATATTCTCCTGTAAAATACACGTATCATAGTTACATAATTATGAACGTTATATTCTCCTGTAAAATACACGTATCATAGTTACATAATTATGAACGTTATATTCTCCTGTAAAATACACGTATCATAGTTACATAATTATGAACGTTATATTCTCCTGTAAAATACACGTATCATAGTTACATAATTATGAACGTTATATTCTCCTGTAAAATACACGTATCATAGTTACATAATTATGAACGTAATATTCTCCTGTAAAATACACTTATCATAGTTACATAATTATGAACGTTATATTCTCCTGTAAAATACACGTATCATAGTTACATAATTATGAACGTTATATTCTCCTGTAAAATACACTTATCATAGTTACATAATTATGAACGTTATATTCTCCTGTAAAATACACGTATCATAGTTACATAATTATGAACGTTATATTCTCCTGTAAAATACACGTATCATAGTTACATAATTATGAACGTAATATTCTCCTGTAAAATACACGTATCATAGTTACATAATTATGAACGTTATATTCTCCTGTAAAATACACGTATCATAGTTACATAATTATGAACGTTATATTCTCCTGTAAAATACACGTATCATAGTTACATAATTATGAACGTAATATTCTCCTGTAAAATACACTTATCATAGTTACATAATTATGAACGTTATATTCTCCTGTAAAATACACGTATCATAGTTACATAATTATGAACGTTATATTCTCCTGTAAAATACACGTATCATAGTTACATAATTATGAACGTTATATTCTCCTGTAAAATACACGTATCATAGTTACATAATTATGAACGTTATATTCTCCTGTAAAATACACGTATCATAGTTACATAATTATGAACGTTATATTCTCCTGTAAAATACACGTATCATAGTTACATAATTATGAACGTAATATTCTCCTGTAAAATACACGTATCATAGTTACATAATTATGAACGTTATATTCTCCTGTAAAATACACGTATCATAGTTACATAATTATGAACGTTATATTCTCCTGTAAAATACACGTATCATAGTTACATAATTATGAACGTTATATTCTCCTGTAAAATACACGTATCATAGTTACATAATTATGAACGTAATATTCTCCTGTAAAATACACGTATCATAGTTACATAATTATGAAAGTTATATTCTCCTGTAAAATACACGTATCATAGTTACATAATTATGAACGTAATATTCTCCTGTAAAATACACGTATCATAGTTACATAATTATGAACGTTATATTCTCCTGTAAAATACACGTATCATAGTTACATAATTATGAACGTAATATTCTCCTGTAAAATACACGTATCATAGTTACATAATTATGAACGTTATATTCTCCTGTAAAATACACGTATCATAGTTACATAATTATGAACGTTATATTCTCCTGTAAAATACACGTATCATAGTTACATAATTATGAACGTTATATTCTCCTGTAAAATACACGTATCATAGTTACATAATTATGAACGTAATATTCTCCTGTAAAATACACGTATCATAGTTACATAATTATGAACGTTATATTCTCCTGTAAAATACACTTATCATAGTTACATAATTATGAACGTTATATTCTCCTGTAAAATACACTTATCATAGTTACATAATTAGTAACGTAATATTCTCCTGTAAAATACACGTATCATAGTTACATAATTATGAACGTTATATTCTCCTGTAAAATACACGTATCATAGTTACATAATTATGAACGTTATATTCTCCTGTAAAATACACTTATCATAGTTACATAATTATGAACGTTATATTCTCCTGTAAAATACACGTATCATAGTTACATAATTATGAACGTTATATTCTCCTGTAAAATACACTTATCATAGTTACATAATTATGAACGTTATATTCTCCTGTAAAATACACGTATCATAGTTACATAATTATGAACGTTATATTCTCCTGTAAAATACACGTATCATAGTTACATAATTATGAACGTTATATTCTCCTGTAAAATACACGTATCATAGTTACATAATTATGAACGTTATATTCTCCTGTAAAATACACTTATCATAGTTACATAATTATGAACGTTATATTCTCCTGTAAAATACACTTATCATAGTTACATAATTATGAACGTTATATTCTCCTGTAAAATACACTTATCATAGTTACATAATTATGAACGTTATATTCTCCTGTAAAATACACTTATCATAGTTACACAACTATTAACGTAATATTCTCCTGTAAAATACACGTATCATAGTTACATAATTATGAACGTTATATTCTCCTGTAAAATACACTTATCATAGTTACACAACTATTAACGTAATATTCTCCTGTAAAATACACGTATCATAGTTACATAATTATGAACGTTATATTCTCCTGTAAAATACACGTATCATAGTTACATAATTATGAACGTTATATTCTCCTGTAAAATACACTTATCATAGTTACATAATTATGAACGTTATATTCTCCTGTAAAATACACTTATCATAGTTACATAATTATGAACGTTATATTCTCCTGTAAAATACACTTATCATAGTTACATAATTATGAACGTTATATTCTCCTGTAAAATACACTTATCATAGTTACACAACTATTAACGTAATATTCTCCTGTAAAATACACGTATCATAGTTACATAATTATGAACGTTATATTCTCCTGTAAAATACACTTATCATAGTTACATAATTATGAACGTAATATTCTCCTGTAAAATACACTTATCATAGTTACATAATTATGAACGTTATATTCTCCTGTAAAATACACTTATCATAGTTACATAATTAGTAACGTAATATTCTCCTGCAAATACACTTATCATAGTTACATAATTATGAACGTTATATTCTCCTGTAAAATACACTTATCATAGTTACATAATTATCAACGTTATATTCTCCTGTAAAATACACTTATCATAGTTACACAACTATAAACGTAATATTCTCCTGTAAAATACACGTATCATAGTTACATAATTATGAACGTTATATTCTCCTGTAAAATACACGTATCATAGTTACATAATTATGAACGTTATATTCTCCTGTAAAATACACTTATCATAGTTACATAATTATTAACGTAATATTCTCCTGTAAAATACACGTATCATAGTTACATAATTATGAACGTAATATTCTCCTGTAAAATACACTTATCATAGTTACATAATTATGAACGTTATATTCTCCTGTAAAATACACTTATCATAGTTACATAATTATGAACGTTATATTCTCCTGTAAAATACACTTATCATAGTTACATAATTATGAACGTAATATTCTCCTGTAAAATACACTTATCATAGTTACATAATTATGAACGTTATATTCTCCTGTAAAATACACTTATCATAGTTACATAATTATGAACGTTATATTCTCCTGTAAAATACACTTATCATAGTTACATAATTATGAACGTAATATTCTCCTGTAAAATACACTTATCATAGTTACATAATTATGAACGTTATATTCTCCTGTAAAATACACTTATCATAGTTACATAATTATGAACGTAATATTCTCCTGTAAAATACACTTATCATAGTTACATAATTATGAACGTTATATTCTCCTGTAAAATACACTTATCATAGTTACATAATTATGAACGTTATATTCTCCTGTAAAATACACGTATCATAGTTACATAATTATGAACGTTATATTCTCCTGTAAAATACACTTATCATAGTTACATAATTATGAACGTTATATTCTCCTGTAAAATACACTTATCATAGTTACATAATTATGAACGTTATATTCTCCTGTAAAATACACTTATCATAGTTACATAATTATGAACGTTATATTCTCCTGTAAAATACACTTATCATAGTTACACAACTATTAACGTAATATTCTCCTGTAAAATACACGTATCATAGTTACATAATTATGAACGTTATATTCTCCTGTAAAATACACTTATCATAGTTACATAATTATGAACGTAATATTCTCCTGTAAAATACACTTATCATAGTTACATAATTATGAACGTAATATTCTCCTGTAAAATACACTTATCATAGTTACATAATTAGTAACGTAATATTCTCCTGCAAATACACTTATCATAGTTACATAATTATGAACGTTATATTCTCCTGTAAAATACACTTATCATAGTTACATAATTATGAACGTTATATTCTCCTGTAAAATACACTTATCATAGTTACACAACTATAAACGTAATATTCTCCTGTAAAATACACGTATCATAGTTACATAATTATGAACGTTATATTCTCCTGTAAAATACACGTATCATAGTTACATAATTATGAACGTTATATTCTCCTGTAAAATACACTTATCATAGTTACATAATTATGAACGTAATATTCTCCTGTAAAATACACGTATCATAGTTACATAATTATGAACGTTATATTCTCCTGTAAAAAACACTTATCATAGTTACATAATTATGAACGTAATATTCTCCTGTAAAATACACTTATCATAGTTACATAATTATGAACGTTATATTCTCCTGTAAAATACACTTATCATAGTTACATAATTATGAACGTAATATTCTCCTGTAAAATACACGTATCATAGTTACATAATTATGAACGTTATATTCTCCTGTAAAATACACTTATCATAGTTACAAAATTATGAACGTTATATTCTCCTATAAAATACACTTATCATAGTTACATAATTATGAACGTTATATTCTCCTGTAAAATACACTTATCATAGTTACATAATTATGAACGTTATATTCTCCTGTAAAATACACTTATCATAGTTACATAATTATGAACGTTATATTCTCCTGTAAAATACACTTATCATAGTTACATAATTATGAACGTTATATTCTCCTGTAAAATACACTTATCATAGTTACATAATTATGAACGTTATATTCTCCTGTAAAATACACTTATCAAAGTTACACAACTATTAACGTAATATTCTCCTGTAAAATACACGTATCATAGTTACATAATTATCAAGGTTATATTCTCCTGTAAAATACACTTATCATAGTTACATAATTATGAACGTTATATTCTCCTGTAAAATACACTTATCATAGTTACATAATTATGAACGTTATATTCTCCTGTAAAATACACTTATCATAGTTACATAATTATGAACGTTATATTCTCCTGTAAAATACACTTATCATAGTTACATAATTATGAACGTTATATTCTCCTGTAAAATACACTTATCATAGTTACATAATTATGAACGTTATATTCTCCTGTAAAATACACTTATCATAGTTACACAACTATAAACGTAATATTCTCCTGTAAAATACACGTATCATAGTTACATAATTATAAACGTTATATTCTCCTGTAAAATACACGTATCATAGTTACATAATTATGAACGTTATATTCTCCTGTAAAATACACTTATCATAGTTACATAATTATGAACGTAATATTCTCCTGTAAAATACACGTATCATAGTTACATAATTATGAACGTTATATTCTCCTGTAAAATACACTTATCATAGTTACATAATTATGAACGTAATATTCTCCTGTAAAATACACTTATCATAGTTACATAATTATGAACGTTATATTCTCCTGTAAAATACACTTATCATAGTTACATAATTATGAACGTAATATTCTCCTGTAAAATACACGTATCATAGTTACATAATTATGAACGTAATATTCTCCTGTAAAATACACGTATCATAGTTACATAATTATGAACGTTATATTCTCCTGTAAAATACACTTATCATAGTTACAAAATTATGAACGTTATATTCTCCTATAAAATACACTTATCATAGTTACATAATTATGAACGTTATATTCTCCTGTAAAATACACTTATCATAGTTACATAATTATGAACGTTATATTCTCCTGTAAAATACACTTATCATAGTTACATAATTATGAACGTTATATTCTCCTGTAAAATACACTTATCATAGTTACATAATTATGAACGTTATATTCTCCTGTAAAATACACTTATCATAGTTACATAATTATGAACGTTATATTCTCCTGTAAAATACACTTATCAAAGTTACACAACTATTAACGTAATATTCTCCTGTAAAATACACGTATCATAGTTACATAATTATCAAGGTTATATTCTCCTGTAAAATACACTTATCATAGTTACATAATTATGAACGTTATATTCTCCTGTAAAATACACTTATCATAGTTACATAATTATGAACGTTATATTCTCCTGTAAAATACACTTATCATAGTTACATAATTATGAACGTTATATTCTCCTGTAAAATACACTTATCATAGTTACATAATTATGAACGTTATATTCTCCTGTAAAATACACTTATCATAGTTACATAATTATGAACGTTATATTCTCCTGTAAAATACACTTATCATAGTTACATAATTATGAACGTTATATTCTCCTGTAAAATACACTTATCATAGTTACATAATTATGAACGTTATATTCTCCTGTAAAATACACTTATCATAATTACATAATTATGAATGTTATATTCTCCTGTAAAATACACTTATCATAGTTACATAATTATGAACGTTATATTCTCCTGTAAAATACACGTATCATAGTTACATAATTATGAACGCTATATTCTCCTGTAAAATACACTTATCAAAGTTACACAACTATTAACGTAATATTCTCCTGTAAAATACACGTATCATAGTTACATAATTATCAAGGTTATATTCTCCTGTAAAATACACTTATCATAGTTACATAAGTATCAACCTTTTATTCTCCTGTAAAATACACTTATCATAGATAAATAATTATCAACCTTATATTCTCCTGTAAAATACGCTTATCATAGTTACATAAGTATCACCCATTTATTCTCCTGTAAAATACACTTATCATAGTTACAACGTAAAATTCTCCTGTTTAATACACTTATATATTTATCAACGTTATATTCTCCTGTAAAATACACTTATCATAGATACATCATTATCAATATTATATTCGACTATAAAATACACTGATCATAGATACATAATTAAAACGTACTATTCTGCTGTCAAATACACTTATCATAGTTACATAATTATCAACGTTATATTCTCAAGTAAACTAAACTTATCATAGTATCATAATTATCAACGTTATGTTCTGTCGTAAAATATACTTATCATAGCTACATAATTCTCAACGTTATATTCTCCTGTAAAATTCACTTATCATAGTTAAATAATTATCAACTTTGTATTAAGCTGTAACAGACACTTATCATTGTTACATACTTATCAAAGTTATATTCTCCTGTATTATACAATTATCATAGTAACACAATTATCAACGTTACATTTTGCTGTAAATTACACTGATCATAATTACATAATTATGAACATTATACTCTCCTCTCGAATACACTTGTCATAGTTACATAATTATCAACGTAATATTCTCTTGTAAAATTTACTTATCATACTTACATCATTGTCAACGTTATATTCCCCTGTAATATACACTTATCATGGATTTATAATTATCAAGGTTATATTCGCCTGTAAACTACACTTATCATAGTTACATAATTATCAACATTATATTCTCCTGTAAAATACACTTATCATACTAACATAATTACCAACCTTGTATTCTCCAGTAACATGCACTTATTATAGTTACATAATTATCAACGTTATAATGTCTGTAAAATACACTAATCATAGTTACATTATTATCAACGTTATATTCTGCTGTAAACTACACTAATCATAGTTACATAGTTATCAACTTTATATTCTCTTGTAAAATACACTTAACATTGTTATATAATTATATTCTTTATATTCTCCTGGAAAATACAATAACAAAATTATGAAAGTTATATTCTCCTGTAAAATAAACTTATCATTGTAACACAATTATCAACGTTATAATCTGCTGTAAATTACACTAATAATAGTCATATAATTATCAACGTTGTATTCTCCCGTAAAATATGCATATCATAGTTACACAATTATCAACGTTATATTCTGCTGTAAAATACACTTATCATAGTTACATAATAATCAATGTTATATTCTCCTGTAAAATACATTTATCATACTTACATAATTATCAACGTTATATTCTCCTGTAAAATACACTTATCATGGTTACATAATTATCAACGTTATATTCTCTGTAAAATACACTCATCATAGTTACATAATCCGCAACGTAATATTCTTCTGTAAGATACACTTATCATAGTTACATAACTATCAACGTTATATTCTCCTGTAAAATAAACTTATAACAGTTACATAATTATCCACGTGATATACTCCTGCAAAATACACTTATCATAGACACATAATTATCAACTTTATATTCTCCTGTAAAATACACTTATCATAGTTACATAATTATCAACGTAATCTATGTATATAAAAGCGAAAATGTATGTGTGTGTGTTTGTATGTATGTATGTATGTATGTATGTATGTATGTATGTATGTATGTTTGTGTGTCTGCTAAAAACTTTCGACAGACACAACAAAAATTCACAAACTTGGTCTCATATCACCTTCCGGACGACAAATATCGAAAAATCGGCCCAAAGTGACCATCAGTAGTGCGTCAACTGATCGAGTTTCTGCAGGGGGGCCCCCAAAAAAGTGACATTTTAATTTTAAACATTACATATTTTTAAATCGATTTACAGCTGCCCCAAAAAATACGGCCGCCAACTCTTATACATAAAGTATACACGCGGCCGTTTATTTTGGGTCAACTTGTATTTAAAACCCGCTGAGTCATGTCACGTGATCTAGACGTCAGCAACCTAAAATGGCAGTCGGAATTTACAATTTAAAAATGTTGTTATCGGTAAAAAAAAAATTAATTAAAGTTAAACTTAAACGTATGAACTTCTACGCTATGGCAACATTACCAAAGTTATTACCACATTCAAAATAGGTAGATACGATAGTTAAACGAAAAATAAAGTATAAAAAAAGTGAAGTAAAAGAAAAAATACGCTTACAAAAAATATTAACGATCGAAGTTTTTTTAAAAAATAGAAACAGCCAGACGCCATTTTCCAGTCTTTAGAGTAAGGCAGACGAAGTGAGAGAGAGTGTGAGAGAGAGAGAGAGAGATTCGACAGGGGGGGAGGGTCAACAACGCATGCGTCAGATGACGTCATGATGTCGTGACCTGATTTACTTTAAATAGTTGATAAACCGAACAGACTTTATATACGCCGCTTTAGCGCTGGTAGTTAAGGGTTTGGTTCATTATCTAAACGTTTTGGGTTCGAATCGTGGTGTGAGATGGTTTTTTTTTTCGATTTTTAAAATTTAAATATTGAACCCTGTATTATTTAAGCCATTTTTCACGTAACGTTCGTTCGTTTGCCTTACGTTATTTTTTTTTTGTGTTTTACCCCCCCCCCCCCCCCTCTTAATTAAAACGTTGTTTTCTTTTCTTACTTCGCTTATAACAATGCTTACATCGTCATCGTCGTCGTCGTAACGCTCGACGACTTTCAAACATCTTTCACTTCTGGCTGGCCGATTATATTTTCAAACTTCGCCTCAGGGGTTCGGCTTCGATCCTACCCCCGGCTTCTTTTTTATTTAACACCACACACCCCTACAAACACCCGGGCAACGCCGGGTACCCCTCGCTAGTATTCTGCAAAATACACTCATTATAGTTACAGAATTATCAACGTTATATCTCCTGTAAATACACTTATCATAGTTAAATAATTATCAACGTTATATTATTCTGTAAAATACACTTATCCTAGTTACATAATTATCAACGTTATATTCTCCTGTAAACTACACTTATCATAGTTAAATAATTATCAACGTTATATTCTCCTGTAAAATACACTTATCATCGTTACATAATTATCAACGGTGTATTCTCCAATCAAATCGGCTATGTTACATACATCATTCAGGGTCCAAAGTTCCAACATAAGAGGCACCTGAACTAAATCAGGAAACGCTTCTAAAAGGATCAAGAAGAACCACTAGAGGACGGCAGTGAGGCGATTGAAACTGATATGACATTTTTGACATAGACCCGTCAGAAAGGGAGGTCAGAACCATGACGCTCCGGCAGAAAGAGGAAGTGCACAGACCCCTTGGTGGTCTGTCCCAAAAGGAAGAAATACTGATTTTCACAACCGCGGAAATCAGCTTGGAAGGGGGGGGGGTGTTGTGGGGGAATCCTCTTCCAAATGGACGGTTCTATCCATTATATAAACAATAGACCTTTTGATCCCAGTTGTGGATTAAACACCGGAGCGACCCTCGCCTGCATAATTATGAAGGTTGTATTTTCTTGTAAAATACAATTATCATAGTTACAAAATTATCAACGTTATATTCTCCTTTAATATATACTTATCATAGTTACATAATTATCAACGTTATATTCTCCTGTAGAATTCACTTATCAAAGTTACATAATTATCAACGTTATATTCTCTTGTAAAATACACTGATCATAGTTACATCATTATCAACGATATATTCTCATGTAAAATACACTAATCATAGTTACATAATAATCAACGTTATATCCCCCTGTAAAATCCTCTTATCATAGTTATATGATTATCAACATTATATTTTCCTGTAAAATACACTTATCATAGTTACATAATTATCAACGTTATATTCTCCTGCAAAATACACTGATCATAGTTACATAATTATCAACGTTATATTCTCCTGTAAAATACACTATTCATATTTACATAATTATCAACGTCATATTTTCCTGTAAAATACACTTTTCATAGTTACATAATTATCAACGTTATATTCCCCTGTAAATACACTTTTCATAGTTACATAATTATCACCGTCATATTCTCCTGTACAATACACTTATCATAGTTGCATAATTATCAACGTTATATTCTCCTGTACAATACACTTATCATAGTTGCATAATTATCAACGTTATATTCTCCTGTAAAATACACTTATGATAATTACATAATTATCAACGTTATTTTCTTCTGTAATATACATTTATCATAGATACATAATTATTAACGTTATATTCTCCAGTAAAATACACTTATCATAGTAACATAATTATTAATGTTATATTCTCGTGTAAAGTACACTCATCATAGCTACATAATTATAAACGTAATATTCTCATGTAAAATACATTAATCATAGTTACATAATTTCCAACGTTATATTCCCCTGTAAAATACTATAATCATACTCACATAATTGTCAACGTTATTTTCTCCGGTAAAATACACTTATCATTGATACATAATTATCAACGTTATATTCTCCTTTAAAATAAACTCATCATAGTAACATCATTATCAACGTTATATTCTCATGTAAAATACACTGATCATAGTTACATAATTATCGAAGTTATATTATGCTGTAAACTACACGTATCATAGTTACATGATTATCAACGTTATATTCCCTGTAAAATACACTTATCATAGTTACATAATTATCAACGTTATATTCTCCTGTAAAATACACTTATCTTAGTTACATAATAATCAACTTATATTCTCCCGTAAAATACACTAATCATTGTTACATAATTATCAAAGTATTATTATGCTGGAAACTACACTTATCATAGTTACATAATTATCAACATTATATTCTACTGTACAATGCACTTATCATAGTTACATAATTATCAACGCTATATTATCCTGTAAAATACGCTTACCATAGCTACATAATTATCAACGTTATATTCTTCTGTAAAATATATTTTTCACAGTTACATAATTATCAACTTTGTATTCTCCTGTAAAATACACTTATCATCGTTACATAATTATCAACTTTATATTCACATGTAAAATACACCAATCATAGTTACATAATTATCAACGTTATATTCTGTGATAAAATACACTTATCATAGTAACATAATTATCAACGTTATATTCTCCTGTAAACTACACTTATCATAGTTAAATAATTATCAACGTTATATTCTCCTGTAAAATACACTTATCATCGTTACATAATTATCAACGGTGTATTCTCCAATCAAATCGGCTATGTTACATACATCATTCAGGGTCCAAAGTTCCAACATAAGAGGCACCTGAACTAAATCAGGAAACGCTTCTAAAAGGATCAAGAAGAACCACTAGAGGACGGCAGTGAGGCGATTGAAACTGATATGACATTTTTGACATAGACCCGTCAGAAAGGGAGGTCAGAACCATGACGCTCCGGCAGAAAGAGGAAGTGCACAGACCCCTTGGTGGTCTGTCCCAAAAGGAAGAAATACTGATTTTCACAACCGCGGAAATCAGCTTGGAAGGGGGGGTGTTGTGGGGGAATCCTCTTCCAAATGGACGGTTCTATCCATTATATAAACAATAGACCTTTTGATCCCAGTTGTGGATTAAACACCGGAGCGACCCTCGCCTGCATAATTATGAAGGTTGTATTTTCTTGTAAAATACAATTATCATAGTTACAAAATTATCAACGTTATATTCTCCTTTAATATATACTTATCATAGTTACATAATTATCAACGTTATATTCTCCTGTAGAATTCACTTATCAAAGTTACATAATTATCAACGTTATATTCTCTTGTAAAATACACTGATCATAGTTACATCATTATCAACGATATATTCTCATGTAAAATACACTAATCATAGTTACATAATAATCAACGTTATATCCCCCTGTAAAATCCTCTTATCATAGTTATATGATTATCAACATTATATTTTCCTGTAAAATACACTTATCATAGTTACATAATTATCAACGTTATATTCTCCTGCAAAATACACTGATCATAGTTACATAATTATCAACGTTATATTCTCCTGTAAAATACACTATTCATATTTACATAATTATCAACGTCATATTTTCCTGTAAAATACACTTTTCATAGTTACATAATTATCAACGTTATATTCCCCTGTAAATACACTTTTCATAGTTACATAATTATCACCGTCATATTCTCCTGTACAATACACTTATCATAGTTGCATAATTATCAACGTTATATTCTCCTGTACAATACACTTATCATAGTTGCATAATTATCAACGTTATATTCTCCTGTAAAATACACTTATGATAATTACATAATTATCAACGTTATTTTCTTCTGTAATATACATTTATCATAGATACATAATTATTAACGTTATATTCTCCAGTAAAATACACTTATCATAGTAACATAATTATTAATGTTATATTCTCGTGTAAAGTACACTCATCATAGTTACATAATTATAAACGTAATATTCTCATGTAAAATACATTAATCATAGTTACATAATTTCCAACGTTATATTCCCCTGCAAAATACTATAATCATATTCACATAATTGTCAACGTTATTTTCTCCGGTAAAATACACTTATCATTGATACATAATTATCAACGTTATATTCTCCTTTAAAATAAACTCATCATAGTAACATCATTATCAACGTTATATTCTCATGTAAAATACACTGATCATAGTTACATAATTATCGAAGTTATATTATGCTGTAAACTACACGTATCATAGTTACATGATTATCAACGTTATATTTCCTGTAAAATACACTTATCATAGTTACATAATTATCAACGTTATATTCTCCTGTAAAATACACTTATCTTAGTTACATAATAATCAACTTATATTCTCCCGTAAAATACACTAATCATTGTTACATAATTATCAAAGTATTATTATGCTGGAAACTACACTTATCATAGTTACATAATTATCAACGTTATATTCTACTGTACAATACACTTATCATAGTTACATAATTATCAACGTTATATTTTACTGTAAAATACACTTATCATAGTTACATAATTATCAACGTTATATTCTACTGTACAATACACTTATCATAGTTACATAATTTTCAACGTTATATTCTACTGTACAATACACTTATCATAGTTACATAATTATCAACATTATATTCTACTGTACAATGCACTTATCATAGTTACATAATTATCAACGCTATATTATCCTGTAAAATACGCTTACCATAGCTACATAATTATCAACGTTATATTCTTCTGTAAAATATATTTTTCACAGTTACATAATTATCAACTTTGTATTCTCCTGTAAAATACACTTATCATCGTTACATAATTATCAACTTTATATTCACATGTAAAATACACCAATCATAGTTACATAATTATCAACGTTATATTCTGTGATAAAATACACTTATCATAGTAACATAATTATCAACGTCATATTCTCCTGTAAAATACATTTGTAATAGTTACATAATTATAAACGTTATATTCCGTTGTAAAATACACTTATCATAGTTATTTAATTACCAACATTATATTCTTCTGTAAAATACACTTATCATTGGTACATAATTATCAACGGTTTATTCTGTTGAAAAATACGCTAATCATAGTTAAATAATTATCCCCGTTATATTCTCCTATAAAATACACTTGTCATAGTTACATTATTATCAACGTTATATTACCAAGTTAAATACACTAGTCATCGTTACATAATTATCAACGGTATATTCCCCTGTAAAATACTCTAATCATAACTACATAATAATCAACGTTATATTCTCCTGTAAAATACATTTATCATAGGTGCATAATAATCAACGTTGTATTCTCCTGTAAAATACACTTATCATACATATATAATAATCAACGTTGTATTCTCCTGTAAAATACACTTATAATAGTTCCATTGTTATCAACGTTTTTTTCTTCTGTAAATCACACTTATGATAGTTACATAATTATCAACGTTATATTCTCCTGTAAAATACACTTATCATAGTTGCATAGTTATCAACGTTTTTTTCTTCTGTTGCACACACTTATCAAAATTACATAATTATCAACGTTATTTTCTTCTGTAATATACACTTATCATAGATACATAATCATCAACCTTATATTCTCCTGTAAAATACACTTCTCAATAGTTAGATAATTATCAACGTTATATTCTGCTGTAAAATACATTTATAATAGTTACATAATTATCAACGATATATGATCATGTAAAATACACTAATCATAGTTACATAATTATCAACGTCATATTCTCCTGTTAAATACATTTAACATAGTTACATAATTATCAACGTCATATTCTCCTGTAAAATGCACTTAACATATTTACATAATTATCAACGTTATATTCTCCTGTAAAATACACTTTACATAGTGACATAATTATCAACGTTATATTCTACTGTAAAATACACTTATCATATTTACATAATTATTAACTTTACATTCTTCTGTAGAATACACTTAACATAGTTACATATATATTATACTTATATATACTGATCATATTTATATAATAATCAACGTCATATTCTCCTGTAAAATGCACTTATCATATTTAAATAATTATCGACGTTATATTCTCTTGTAAAATACACTTATCATAGTTCCATAGTTGTCAACGTTATTTTCTTCTGTAAAACACACTTAACATAGTTACATAATTATCAACGTTATTTTCTTCTGTAATATGCACTTATCATAGTTACATGATAATTAACGTTATATTCTCGTGTAAAGTACACTTATCATAGTTACATACTTATCAACTTTATATTCTCCTGTAAAATACACTTATCATATCATATTGTTACATCATTATCAACGTTATATTCTCCTGTAAAATATACTCATTATATTTACATAATTATCAACATTATATTATCCTGTACAATACACTTATCATAGTTACATAATTATCAACGTTATATTCTCCTGTAAAATACATTTATCATAGTTACATTACAGTAGTGTGATAAAGTAACATTACTTCACCATCTTAAAGGAGTCATAAATTTTGTTGTTCTCCTCTATCTCAGCACTTACGGACCATTTTGTCATCATTACAAGTTTTGTTTGTCTTTGTACGTGGAAAAGAGAGGAAATGCGGGGCACACTGAGAAAAGGATAGAGATAAAAAAAAAAGATTGAACAGAAAACTCCACGCCAGTCCTTTCCTCTATATAAAAAAAAAGTGTTTCTAAACTTCTTATGATGTCATAGCCAGACAGATTAACCCATAACTCGAAAAGAAACGTATAACTTCGGAAATAAACCTCTTTAAAAGGTTTTAAACTAATAGATGGCGAACTCGTTTCTACTGTTAATATTAAAATAGATCGACGATTAAGATATTTATATTATATATCAAGTTTTACACATACAGTATCGACCATAATATAAGGAACGGAAAAAATTACAATTATTCATGTATATTTAAAAAATTAGAGCATGGATTTTTCTGAAATACTCAGAATAAACAAATAGATCCAATGTGTATAAACTAGTACAAAAAAAAATAATAATATTACGATTCAATATAGAGAAATATTTCAGTTTTAAATTATATCTGTGGATTTATCCTGGCCAAAAGTTAAGGAACGAAATAGAAACTTTATGGGTTTTTTTAATGCAAATGTTTTAAAAAATAAATTCATTCAATATTTAGTGAACATCCCTTTATTCTTTATGACCTCACTACATCTTCGACCACAAGACTGGATTAGTTTCTTGCAAAATTCAGGATTTATCTTTTCCCACTCTTCCTTCAATAAATCTCACAAATGATTTTGATTTTGGGGATTCCTCGTCTGTGCTCTTTCTCCAATCATTTTCCAAACATTTTCTATTGGATTCAGATCCGGACTCTGCGCTGGCCAGTCCATTACTCTTATTTCTTCTTCCTCGAGGTAATTTATCACTTTTTTAGTTTTATGGCAAGGGGCGTTATCTCGCATAAAAATGCTTGGCTGATTAGGTGAAAGGCGTAAGCTCTCAATGGCATGTTGTTGAAGGAGCTGCTTATAAGTCTCCGCATTAACCCTACCATAGATTCGAACTAGAGGGCCAACTCCTTCCGAGGATATCATACCCCACACCATTACACTTCCCCCTCCGAATTTAAGTGTCTTTTTAACACATTTGGAGGATAATCGTTCACCTGCTTTACGCCGTACATGCTTCTTTCCATCAGATCCAAACAAATTGAACTTGGATTCATCGCTGAAGTGAACCTTAGCCCATTGTTCATCAGTCCAGACGACATGCTCATGGGCAAACTTCAAAATTTTTGTTCTTCTTGGAGATCAAGGGTTTAGATACTGGCACCCTGGCATGCAATCCGGCAGCTGCTAACCGTCGAGAAACAGTTTTTCTAGATATATTTTTCCCAGTCTGTTGATTAAAATCACGAGAAATTGATGTTGCGGATTTGAATCGGTCACTAAGAGCCTGCCTTACCATAATCCTATCTTCTCTTTGAGACGTTTTAGGGGGTCTGCCGATTTTAGGGGATGCTTCTAATGTATTTTTATTATTATATCGAGCTATCACACGATGAACAACACTTTTTGATCTTCGAACGATATTAGAAATTGTTGAAATTGATTTCTTTTCTTTGTAATTGTCTAAAAATTTTTTTTTTTCTTGGAGAGACAGAGTTTTGCGAGTCGGTGACGCCATTTTTCTTTGTTGTGCTTACCAGTAGTTCCAATATTAAAAACTAGCTATTTTTATGTAAAGTTTAGTCTCTTAAAAATAAATTTTCTATTTCGTTCCTTAACTTTTGGTCAGGATAAATCCACAGATATAATTTTAAACTAAAATATTTCTCAATATTGAATCGTAATTTTTTTTTTTTTTTTTTGGTACTAGTTTATACACATTGGTTCTATTTGTTTATTCTGAGTATTTCAGAAAAATCCATGCACTAATTTTTTAAATATACATGAATAATTGTAAATTTTTTTTCCGTTCCTTATATTATGACCGATACTGTATATACATATATACATGCACGCATACATATACATGTATCTACACACATACATGCAACCATATGCACACAAGCATAATTTTATATATTATCTGTTATTTTAATGTTTTATAATTATAATTTTATATATCATCTGTTTTTTTTATTGTTTTATAATTTATTATTTTATATATTATCTGCTATTTTATTGTTTTATAATTATTATTTTATATATTATCGGTTATTTTATTGTTTTATAATTATTATGTTATATATTATCTGTTATTTTATTGTTTTATAATTATTATTTTATATATTATGGTTTTTTTATTGTTTTATAATTTATTATTTTATATATTATCTGCTATTTTATTGTTTTATAATTATTATTTTATATATTATCGGTTATTTTATTGTTTTATAATTATTATGTTATATATTATCTGTTATTTTATTGTTTTATAATTATTATTTTATATATTATGGTTTTTTTATTGTTTTATAATTTATTATTTTATATATTATCTGCTATTTTATTGTTTTATAATTATTATTTTATATATTATCGGTTATTTTATTGTTTTATAATTATTATGTTATATATTATCTGTTATTTTATTGTTTTATAATTATTATTTTATATATTATCGGTTATTTTATTGTTTTATAATTATTATTTTATATATTATGGGTTTTTTATTGTTTTATAATTATTATTTTATATATTATGGGTTTTTTATTGTTTTATAATTTATTATTTTATATATTATCTGCTATTTTATTGTTTTATAATTATTATTTTATATATTATCGGTTATTTTATTGTTTTATAATTATTATGTTATATATTTTCTGTTCTTTTATTGTTTTATAATTATTATTTTATATAATATCTGCTATTTTATTGTTTTATAGTTATAATTTTATATTATCTGCTATTTTATTGTTTTATAATTATTATTTTATATATTATCGGTTATTTTATTGTTTTATAATTTTTATGTTATATATTTTCTGTTCTTTTATTGTTTTATAATTATTATTTTATATAATATCTGCTATTTTATTGTTTTATAGTTATAATTTTATATTATCTGCTATTTTATTGTTTTATGTGTGTATACATGCAGGACAATGTATACACACATTCATTAGATATCAAAGATACTGCTATACCAGTATACGAACACGAATTCAGACAATTATATATACAAGACACAGATGCACATATATATATATATATATATATATACGCCTACAGGCTACATAACACTGTTTAGTAAACTGGATTTATATGTGTCGATACTCACATATGAAAGCACTCAGAAAACGAACATGACGCTGAATATTAACAATACAGAAAAGAGAACATTACACGTACATTAAAAGAAACACGTTTTATACACACACACACACACACACACACACACACACACACACACACACGCCTGTCTGTGTGTCTGCACATTTCTCTACGCAATAACGAAAAATTGCCTAAAATCATTAATATCTTCACCTTCAACTGAGCACTTTTCTACAGTGGGGGGGGTCGCTTTTTTCGCCGATATTTTCGAAGTCATCCTCTCCTTTCGACTGTCTAGCCTTAATTTAAACCTACGTCACTTCCGGTTTGGCGGTGGTCGTAACAGCAAAGACGTCAGGTTTTTCCCCGTTCTTTTCCTCTTTGCGGTACGGGCTCGAGCCTGCCTTCCTACTACCACTTTTTTTTTTGCTCAACATACACCTCCAAACACCCGGGCAATGCTTGGCTGAAATGCTAGTCTATACTCCTATAAATTCGTTTTTCTTTTGTGTGTATTGATATTCATATTAAAAACTTCTTTTCTATTTATTTAAAAACAAAATACAATTTTGTTATATATGGGTTATGAAATTGCATTCACTAACAAAAGATCTAGCTAATTTGCATATTCTTTTAAACATTCATTTTAATTAATTCCCTATTAGTTGTTTCGGTTTTCTAATGGGATAATCATCGGTGTGAAAATTAATTAAAAAAAAAATGAAATTTGCTAGGTGAAGGTCGAACGCCGGCATTACGGACGCATAACGTAGTAGCTATTGGTTTGTGTTTTAATTTTTAGCCTTGAAGTAAAAATGTTTTTGTAGCCCAGTCATTGACGGAAGAGTCAAAATAAATCATGAGCTGAACGTTTTGGTTTCGATTCTCGATGGTGGCGCATGAGTCTTTTTTTTAATACTTTTCAAATCATTACTATACAAGTTAGAAAACATTTCATCCAAGGCATGAAAATTGTTAAACAAAATGTTTTACTATAGGCTTTAAAAATGAAGGTACAAGATTCAATTTGAAATTTATTTATCTTCAAAGTGCATTTTTATAAATTTTACAAAGTAAGGTATAAAAATTTAATACCTTACTTTGTAAAATTTATAAAAGTGCACTTTGAAGATAAATAAATTTCAAATTGAATCTTGTACCTTTATTTTTAAAGCCTATAGTAAAAACATTTTGTTTAACAATTTTCATGCCTTGGATGAAATGCTTTTCTAACTTGTATCGTATCTTTTTAAGATTATATTTTATTTAATATATTAATTTGGATTTTAAAAAAATGAATGTGGTTTTGCATGTATTTGTAAAAACTCTCCTACTCTCTATTTCAGTTAGTATTTCTCCTCACACCACAACTCATTTTTGCAACCCCCTTTTTGTATAATTACAGGTCTGAATATTCTCTCCGTTTCAGTTTGTATTTCTCCTCACACCACAACTCTTTTTTTGCAACTCCCTCTTTGTCATACATGCCTGAATAATGAGAAAATCTGAATTTTTTTAACAAAAACTTTTAAACAACTTTTTTAGATTAAATTTTTTAAACTTCTTTCAGAATAGAAAATCTTTACAATTTAATAAGGAACATATTTGATATAGGTTTCATTAAAAATATTCAGTAGATAACGAGAAAAATAGAGATGAAAATTTCAAAAGGACTGTATAACTGGTTACGCTCAATAGTAGTCCTCGCCAGCTAAAGTCTTTGTTATTGTTATTCT
The DNA here is from genome assembly GCF_053919585.1 of Euprymna scolopes. Classification (NCBI taxonomy): domain Eukaryota; kingdom Metazoa; phylum Mollusca; class Cephalopoda; order Sepiida; family Sepiolidae; genus Euprymna; species Euprymna scolopes. Next base: position 84,866,530 of record NC_136484.1, on the reverse strand, counting down.
ATTATTATTATTATTTTAAAACATTTTGTGTCCTGCTCATTCGCGCGAGGACTAATATTGCACCGAATCTATCTATCTATCCATCTATCTATCTATCTATCTATCTATATATATATATATATATATATATATATATATATATATATAAGTGAAAATGTCTGTCTGTCTTTTCTCTATAGTAGTAAGGGAAGACTATTATACAGAAAGGCATTACTTTACATATTCACACTTTTTAATATATACATATGCACATAATCTTATGAACAGAGCCGGGCGGAACTGCTAGTATATCTATAAAAGTGAACGTGTCTGTGTGTGCGTGTGTGTCTGTGTGTGTACATTTCCCTACGGAATAACTCTGTCAATTTTAAGTCTACAGACTTGAAATTTGATATGCAGGGTACTGAAATGTGGGAAAATCTTTGTAATCCGTTTTCGGTCAGAAATTTGGCTATTAAGGCGTGAAAGTTCAAGAATTTGACCATTTAGAACTCCTCCGCCAATCTTTGGTCTACACACTTGAAATTTTAGATGAAGGTTCTTTGATATGACAGGGGCACATTCGAAATGAATGTTTACATTTACAGCAAAATAGCAGCATGATATTTGACTTTTCCATTGTAAACTTTAATTCAAGCCATTGTATATAAAAGTAATTATATAAAACCAACAGTATGTTCTCTACAGTGCAATGAGTGCGAAACATTCGTTGACCATCATTCAATACCGTGCAACGTCGGATCTAACTGTATATATATATATATATATATATATATATATATATATATATATATATATATATATATATATATATATAATTATTTTTTACTACAATAATTAATTAAATACCTACAGACACTTGTGTTTCATCCTTTCGGGAATCTTCAGTGCAGGGTGTCACGATTAATACCAGTCGAACGATCCGAACCCCGCATCACGAGACATCTCTGGCTCAATTAGCGAAGATCTAATCCATTCGGCTACCATTAACCGCGTGAGGTACCGTTGAATTTAAACATTTTAAATTTTAAATGTTCATTTACGTCGGTCAGAGAGTGATCTAATCGTTATGCGATGATCTATGCATAAGAGCTAAATTGACCGACTTTAATTCAACTGAAAGTGCTCAACGATAAGAAACGAATTTCTTAAAGGGTCTGTCATAATTATTTTTTTTTACTACAATAATTAATTAAATACCTACAGACACTAGTATTTCATCCTTTCGGGAATCTTCAGTGCAAGAGTTATTGCGTAGGGAAATGTACACACACACATACACACACACACACACACACACGTTCATATATATATATATATATATATATATATATAAAAGTGAACGTGTCTGTCTGTGTGTGTGTGTGTCTGTGTACATTTACCTACGCAATAACCCTGTCAATTTCTAGTCTACAGACTCCAAATTTGATATACAGGATACTGAGATTTGGGAAGATCGATGTGATTGGTTTTCGGACAGAAATTTGGCGATTAAGGGATCAAAGTTCAACGATTTGACCTTTGAGAACTCTACCAAACTCCTCCTACCATTTTTAGTCTAAACACGTGAAATTTTAGATATAGGTTCCTTGGACATGGATCTAACTTAATCACTTGGTTTGAGCTCAAAACAATAAATGTTAAGGGGTTATAATAGGGGTCAAATTTTAATTTTTAGTTTTTTTTTTGTTTGTTTTTTTTTTTTTGCTCAACATACACATCCAAGTACCCGGCAACGCCGGGCACACATGGTAGTATATCTATAAAAGTGAACGTGTCTGTGTATGTCTGTGTGTCTGTGTGTGTGTGTACATTTCCCTACGCAATAACTCTGTCAATTTTTAGTCTGCAGACTTGAAATTTGATATACAGGGTACTGAGATTATGGAAGATCGATGTGATTGGTTTTCGGACAAAACTTTGCCTGTTAAAGGGGTCAAACTTCAACGAGTTGACCTTTGAGAACTCTACCAAACTCCTCCGACAATTTTGGGTCTAAACACGTGAAATTTTAGATATAGGTCCCTTGGACATGTGTTACGTTTCATTATTATTATGATTATTCTTTTCTTGTTGTTGTTGTTGTTGTTGTTGTCGTTGTTGTTAAAAGTGCATGTTAGAGAGTCATTAAGAGAGAGTCTTAGAGAGATGTTGTTGTAAGAGAGATTGTTCGTGTTATAAAGAGATTCATATATATAAAAAGTTCATACTTAGAAGTGTAGAAGCTCTTTAAGTGAGGAGATAGTGTTGAGACAGTCTTAGTGTTCATATTGTGTATGTAAGATGTGTATGTAAAGACATTTTAAACCACATGATATACAAGATATATAATAACAATTTTCACTTTACCTTTTGGTAGAATTACAACACAAAGACGACGTTTATAACAACACTTGATGGGTTTATTTCTTCTCCCGACCGGTCGTGGTTTCCTGAGTCAAGAATTCAAAGCTTCACATTCTAAGTTTCAAAAGTGACCGTCTCGCTTCTAGACGTTCGAATCCCAACTGCAGACTATCGTCTGTCGTCCTCAAACTCCCTCTGGCCCCCCCCAGTTTCTCCTTGCTTAACTCTAACGTTTCTAACTCTATCGAGAACTTCCCATTTTCCATGACGTCATACACATGTTAAAACATGTGTCTTCTTTCACGTGTTCTGGAAATGCGTGTCCAAAACTTTTTCCTTTGTTTATAAAAGGAATTTCAACCTATATTCCCAGTAACCTATATTTCCAATATGTTAAAAACATGTTTATTAAATTATCTTGTAGTTGCATTCTTTCAATTGAATTTTCATAACAGAATTGACAATGCACATTCTTTTCTTAAAACTATTTTATCTCTAAGCTTAACAATGGTTTGTTTTACATTCCATTTTCTAATTCTCTATCGTAATCTATTTCTAAACCTAAATTACGAGGTTCGAATTTCGTCTATTCTATTTCATTTTCATTTTAACTAAATCTCTCTTTTTTTATACTTACATGAAAAGTGTAGTATCTGTTCTGCAGGTGCTACATTTCAATTTCTTGTCTCTCAGTGGAAGAGAAATCCTTTACGACTAAGACAATATTTTCTCCACGTTAAAAAAACGATCCTGGTGTCTATATCTGTCCCGTGGGGAGGCATTGTGAATAGGTACTATGTTTAATGTAACAAAGTTTTAATATTAAAAAAGTAACTGGAAAAAGTTATTTCTGATTTAATTACAAAATGCCCTGGAAGTGTTACTTCTGATTAATTATAAAATACCCTGGAAAATGTCCGTTCTGATTTTTTTTCTTTGTTTACTTGCCTCCCCACAAGGTCGGAATTAGACATGAGGTCGGTTAAAAATTTAGGGGAAAACCAGCTCCCCAAAAAGGGCTCTCTGGTCAATAACAAAAATAAGAATTGTATCAGTAATGAAGGATTTCTCCTCCATTAATCAAGACCAAAATAGGGGGTTTAAGTCATTGGAATTCTGAAACTGATACTACACTCAGAAATTCATGTTGAAGCAATCGTTACCTAATCTCTAACCGTGTTAATGTTTTTATGTATTACTTTCGAAAAGCTGCTGAAACAGTTTACGATTTAAACATTACTTTATTTCAAGTATATTTTAAGCAGTGGGTTACGGGATATGAAGTCAGTCCTGGAAATTAATCAAACCATTTTAGGATTTAAACATTACTTTATTTCATGTATATTTTTAACAGTGGGGTGGGGGATATTAAATCAATCCCGAAAATGGGTGAAACCGTTTACGCATTACACATTGCTTTATTTAATGTATATTTTTAACATTGAGGTGGGAAATATGAAGTCGGTTCCGGAAATGGCTGCAACCATTTACGTTTTGGACATTACTTTATTTAATGTATATTTTTAACAGTAGGATGGGAGATAAGAAGTCGGTGCCGGAAATGGCTGAAACAGTTTACTATTTAAACATTACTTTATTTCATGTATATTTTCAACAGTGAGGTGGGGATTATAAGTCAGTTCCAGAAATAGCTGAAACAGTTTACTATTTAGACATTACATTATTTCATGTATATTTTTAGTAGTGGGTTGAGGATATAAAGTCGGTCCCGAAAATGGCTGAAACAGTTTACTATTTAGCCATTACATTATTTCATGTATATTTTTAGCAGGTTTAATATAATAATAATCATTTTAATAATAGTCGGTCCCGGAAATGGCTGAAACAGTTTACTATTTAAACATTACTTTATTTCATGTATATTTTCAACAGTGAGGTGGGGATTATAAGTCAGTTCCAGAAATAGCTGAAACAGTTTACTATTTAGACATTACATTATTTCATGTATATTTTAGCAGTGGCTTGAGGATATAAAGTCAATCCTGGAAATGGCTGAAACAGTTTACTATTTAGACATTACATTATTTTATGTATATTTTTAGCAGTGGGTTGGGGGATATTATATTAAGCCAGTCCCGGAAATGGCTGTAACAGTTTACGATTAAAACATTACTTTATTTAATGTATATTTTCAACTGTGGGTTGGCGGACATGAAGTCAGTCCCGGGATTGAATGAGATGTGCAAATATATACTATCAGAAAGCGTCGCCCAGTATTGAATGAGATAGGTGGAAAACATATAGTAGCAAAATACCCAGCGTCGCCCGGGATCGAATGAGATAGGTGAACGATATATATTAGCAGAATATGCGGCGTCACCAGGGATTGGATAAGATAGGTGAAACATATATACTATGAGAATACCCAGAATTGATTGATTTGTTTGTAATGAAATAATCAGTCCAGTCGAAGTTATTATTTAAGTAAGGGGGAGCGACATAGTGGGTTAAAGTTATGAAAATTATTGTCGAAATTAGTAACATATCCAAGAATTATAAAAAATGATGAAATGTGAGTCACTTGATTGGTGTGTTTGTTATGATATAATAAACCCAGACAATATATCAAATATATTATATAAGTAGGAGGGAGAGGCAGTATGTGGGTTTTTAATTATAAAAATTATTGTCGAAATTAGTAACATATCCAGGATTATGAACAAAGATTAAATGTGAGTTAATCGATTGTGTGGTTATAATAAAATAATCAGCCCAGGAAATATATCAAAGTAATTATGTAAGTAAGAGAGAGCGATAAGCATGGTTTAAATTATGAAAAATAATTGTCAAAATTAGTAACATATCCAAGAATTATGAAAAATGTAATATGTTATTTAATGCATTAGTGTGTTTGCAATGAAATAATCAGACCAGACAATATATCAAATTTATTATTTTAGTAAGTGGGGCGATGATGTGGGTTAAAATGATGGAAAATGATTGTCGACAATAGTAACATATCCAAGAATTATGAAAAATGATGAAATGTGAGTTAATTGATTGGTGTGTTTGAAATGAAATAATCATCCCAGATAATATATCAAAGTTATTATGTTTGTAGTGGGTGGATGATAATGTGGGTTAAAAACATTAAAAATAATTGTCGAAAGGAGTAACATATCCAAGAATTAAGAAAAATGATGAAGTGTGAGTTAATTGATAGTTATGTTTTTATGAAATAATCAGCCCAGAAAATATATCAAAGTCATTTTTTAGTAAGAGAGGGTGGCGAGGATGGTTTAAATTATAAAAAATTATTGTCGATAGTAAGATATCCAATAATTACGAAAAATTACGAAATGTGATTTAATTGATTGGCGTGTTTATAATAAAATAATCAGCCTAGACAATATATCAAAGTTATTATATAAGTAAAGGAGAAGAAGATAAGGAGGGCTTAAATTATGAAAAATTATTGTCGAAATTAGTAACATATCCAAGAATTACGAAAAAAATGATGAAATACTAGTTAATTGATTGGTATGTTTGTAAGGAAATAATCAGCCTAGACAATACATCAAAGTTATTATTTAGTAAAGAGGGAAGGGCGAAAATGTGGGTTAAAATTATGAAAAATGATTGTCGAAATAAGTAACATATCCAAGAATTATGAAAAATGATTAAATGTGATTTCATGCATTAGTGTGTTTGTAATAAAATAATAAGCCCAGACAATATTTCAAAGCTATTATTTTATTAAGAGGGGGCGATAATATTGGTATAAATTATGAAAAATGATTGTTGACATACTCAAGAATTATGAAAAATGATGAAATGGAGGTTAATTGATTAGTGTGTTTGTAATGAAATAATCAGCCCAGCAAATGTATCAAAGTTATTATTTTAGTATGGTTGGGCGACAACGTTGGTTTAAATTATAACAAAATATTGTCGAAATTAGTAACATATCCAAGAATTACGAAAAATGATGAAATGTGAGTTGATTGATGTGTGTGTTTGTAATGAAATAATCAGCCTAGAAAATATATCAAAGTTATTATTTTAGTAATGTGTGCGATATGGTGAGCTTAAATGATGAAAAATAATTGTCAAAATTCGTACTGTATCCAAGAATTATTAAAAATGATGAAATGTGATTTAATTAATAATTGTGTTTTTTTATAAAATAATCAGCCGATATAATATATCAAATTTAATATTTTCGTAAAGGGAGAGGCAATAATGTGGGTTGAAATTATGCAAAATTATTGTCGAACATAGTAACATATTCAATAATTATGAAAAATTAAAAAATGTGAGTTAATTGACCGGTGTGTTTGTAATGAAATAATCAGCACATGAAATATATCAAAGTTATTATTTTAGTAAGGGGGCAGTACAATTTTAATAAAAAACTAGAATATGATTGTGCCTTCATTCATGCTGAATAGAACGCTCACAGCATGCCCAGCAACAATATATTACATATGAAAAATGCTGCTGTGGAATTTCCACAGGTCCCGCTAGTTATTATTATTATTATTATCATTATCATTATTATTATTATTATTATTATTAGTAGTAGTAGTAGTAGTAGTAGTAGTAGTAGTAGTAGTAGTAGTGACGATTCCCTTCTATTATATATTTTAAATGGAAAGTTAAAATCGAGATGCAGTCTCCACGACAGAGATATATTTTATGATGATTTCGTAAATGAATTTATGCATAAAAAACACAATCCCAATAATTGCAGTGAAAGTTAAAAAAAAAAGAGTCTATTTACAATGTTCGCTCCCCCAGAGGTTCTGTTGAATACAACGATAATAATGATGACCTCGTAAATGAATATAAACATAAATAAAAAAAAATATATATCCTCCAAAGAATACATGAGTGAGTAACGAGCAGACCTCCGTTCAATCGGCAGTGAGAAGTTCAAATGAAGAGTTGGTTTACACTTGAGCAAAATGTCCCATATATTCAGAGGGATGATAAAATATGTTTTTGTTGATAGAATGTAGAGAATAATTAATTTCTAAGCGAAGTAAAATGCACATTTACCGGCGAAATGTCCGGCGTGACGTACACGGAAATATCGGCGGTAAACCATGTGTCTTATGTCAAACAAGGGTCCACCTTGTAGGTGATAACTAAAGTAACTTGGATAGCGAAAGAGAGAGAAAAAATGAGTTCAGAAGAGAAAGAAAGAAAAATGAAGGAAAGAGATTTAGAAGAAGAAAGAAAAGAGAAAGGGAAAAGAAGAAGAAGAAGAAGAAGAAGAAGAAGAAGAAGAAGAAGAAGAAGAAGAAGAAGAAGAAGAAGAAGAAGAAGAAGAAGAAGAAGTGCTAGCTGGGGGTCAGAATTAGGAAGTTAATAAAATACCATTATTTTTAGCAGAGAAAAGAAACTTGTCTGCTGACCTCAAACAAGTAAGGTCAGCTTTTTGATCTGACTGCCCAGTGCTGAAATCCCTGAAAGAGCTAAGTGCTCTTCCTCCTCCGACCCAGAAGCTGTCTGAAATAAGTTAAATTGACAACCTTGCATCTAGAAACAGTATATGTTTACTAGATCCAGAAAAATCCGAGTAGTTTAATTTTTCCTTGCACGATTGTATGTGAAAATCTTATGCAATAATTATTTTCGTTTATAAGAAAGTGATTGCTTTAGTTTTGTGAAGGTAATCCAGTTAATTTCCAGATCTACTCTGAAACCTGACGCCCGAACTGCAGCTACAACAGGCACATATTTGCTGATCAGTGCACCTATAAAGGAAAACTTGTTAAAGACTGGACCTGGGGCCTGTGCATTTTGTGCACTCAAAGCATTGGAACAGTAATTCCCGTGACAGTGAATGTCTCGTTACATTTTACAGAGTCCATCATCACTAAGATAAAGGATAGCCACTTGGACTTAGGGTTAGTTCACGTCGTGCCTTTACTGTACTGGTGCATGACTTACCCACCCGGCCTGGTTACATAAGAGTGTATAGCGAGCAGATATCCGTTGTAATCGGCAGCGAATAGTGAAAAGGATGAGTTTGTTTACAACGCTCGGTCCTTTTAATGTTGTTGTTGTTGTTGTTGTTGTTGTTGTTGTTGTTGTTGTTGTTGTTGTTGTTGTTGTTGTTGTTAATGATGATGATGATCAGGATGATGATCTCGTAAATGAATTTAAGCACAATAAAAAAAACATCCGCCAAAGATTATAGTGTGTGGCAATCGACGGCGAAAAGTTCAAATAAAGAGTCTGTTTACATAGTTCGCTCTCCTTATTGCTACTGTTGATGACAATGATGATGATGATGATGATGATGATGATGATGATGATGATGATGATGATGATGATGATGATCTCGTAAAGTAATTTTAACAGAAATTATTATTATTATTATTATTAATAATAATAATAATAATAATAATAATAATAATAATAATTTACTCACTCGGAGTAGTCACACCGGCCATCATCAAGGGTTTCTCTTTGAGAACAACTTGTGGCATTATCTGAAGTCTAAATGACAACAAGTCTCCCCAGATTTTCAGTACTCTCGACCTTTTTCAATAACCTTTGCAAATGAATTTGCGTTATCGCAACAGCCGTTTACCAATAATTTCTCGTTGGCAACGACCATTGGTCTTCACTGGAATTTGAGTTTCAATAAGCATCTCCAAGGCCCCAGTCCTCTTTGCACTCATCCAGCAGAGGTCTGGCTAGTGCTTTCTCTCCTCGGCTATGGAGCCAGTTTATGATGTCATACACACAAAAAAGAGGGCAGAGGCGCAGGGGCGGGTTAACTTACAATTATACCGTTTCAATTTTTGTGATTTCATGTTCCTTTAGGTTTTACGTCTGTAGCAGTTTCTGTATGCCCGGTTTGTGCCTGTAGTTCATATGTGTTAGTCTCCTCCGTCAAAGGTTTTCCTTAATATTTCGGACATTTTCCTTATTGTTATCCATTGTATCTTCTCAGCCATCCCTCTTATTTCAATCTATTATTATTATTATTATTATTATTATTATTATTATTATTATTATTATTATTATTATTATTATTATTAAAAAAGCGACAACAGCGACGGAGTTTAAAAAATGGCAAACAAAACAAGTAAGAGTTTCTAACCGCAATTTTAATTTGAACGTGAAATTCATGGTTAAACAAGGAATTGTCTTACACATGTTCGGATGTTTTATTTTTCTGGCCAAAAGCAACATCGGCAGAGTAGTTTTAAAAAAAAAACGAACAAAGTAAGCTTTTCTAACTGAAATTATTATTATTATTATTATTATTATTATTATTATTATTATTATTATTATTATTATTGTCATTGTTCTTCTTCTACTTATTATTATTATTTTTTCATTATTATCATTATCATTATTATTATTATTATTATTATTATTTAAAAAAATTTACTTTATTGGTTATTATCACTAATATTATTACTATAATAGTAGTGGTAGTGGTAGTAGTGGTGGTATGCTTTTATTATTACGGTAGCTGTAATGCCAGGTGTTGTTTTTTGCTGTCATTGCTATTGTTGTTTTTGCTGTTAATATTATTGCTACCGATATTAATGTTGCTATTATCATTGTGTATTTTATTTCTATTGTTGTTGGTGGCGGTAATGGGGATCTTTGACCTTGGTGGGAAACCCTCCTAGAGATAATGTCTCGATAAAACTGGTGGTGGTGTAACCTTAAATTCACTAACCCCATTTATGGGAGAATGTCAAATCAAAATATTGAAAATAACGACGTGAATGAGGCTAGAACATCTTATGATGGTCTCACATCAGGTAGGTATCCCACTGGTCAACAGGGTGGTCCTGTCGTCATCATACAACTGTTCGAAATTCTGAGGATGTGGCTGGATATAGGGGGAGTGAGAATTGCCAGAGAGGGTCCCAAGACACGAAGGGAGTTGGAACAGGAAATATAAAATAAAAAAACGTGGACGGATGAGAAAAGAAGAGTACTGTGGGAATGCTTTGTAAGAAGTGAAAGTACCAAATCTGGTGGATATATCCGAAAAGTGAAGGAAGAATGGGAATTGAGAGGAGGAGGAGCTAGAAGTGTCGCGAGTTTGGTATCCCAGTTAAAACAAATTAAAAATAACAACCTACTTTCAGTGATTGCAAGAGAAGAGATTGAATGGATGGTTAGAAATAAAACGAATAACGAAAGTAAAATTGATGAAACTAGCTCTAATGAAAGAACTGAGAGAGTGGAAGAGCAGATGTATGGAGAAATGGTGATGAAGTTCGAATTTTGACTTCTGTAGAAAAAGAAGTACTTCAGAAGTTAAGAGAGGTTCTTCTTAGAGACGATATCATAGAGATTCCAAGTATGAAGAGTAGTGATAGACCGAAGGTGAAAAACGAGGTAAAAATAATTCAAGGACTAATTCACAACATCATAAGAAAGAACATATCGATTACGGAACTTAACTGGCTTCTGTATGCAGCGTCATATGTTAGTGCGAATCGTATTGGCTTATTACAGAAGAAAACGGGAGAAATGAAGGATAGAAGGCCACACTGGCAGAGGCGGCTTGAAGAAAGTATTAAACGGTGGCGGAAAGACATTGGTAGAATCGAAGAAATAAAAAAAGGAGTAAAACTAGGACAGAAAGCCAAGGACGAGCTTGAAAGGAGGTATAGATTGCTGAAAAAAGGAACGATGAACGTTCTAACAATGTTGAAAGAGAAGGTCCACACTGGTGGTATGAAAATTAGGAACTTTGGTGGAAAAAGTGTTGCATTTCGGCAGAACAACCTTTTCCGGAACAATCAGTCTCAGCTTTATAAAGAATTGAATAGTAGTAAACAGGCGGGAAATAATAACACTCCAAAGGCAAAAGATGCAAGGAAGTTCTGGAGATTTGGAACAATCGTGTTCCTAATGCCTGCTCTTGAGCAGGCATTAGGAACACGATTGTTCAAAAAAGTGGTTATAGGAGACTTGCTGCAGAATGCCGGATTTGTGGTAAGACCTCAGAGTCAATTGCGCACGCTGCAGCAGGGTGTAGTGGATAAGCCCAGAGAGAGAACCGCAAAAGAAACGATCGCATGGGACTCCGGATATATTGTGAGGTGTGTAAGAGGGTTGAGGTGAAGTGTTAAATGGTTTGAGGAGATGCCATCCTCCTTGACCTTTCTCGGCTCTATGGTATGAATCACTTTTTTATTGAGGGGAAAGGTGGTGAAACAATTGAGGGGATGCATGATAGGGGTGTAGAGTATGTAGATCTGCAGCTTCAGTGTTCTTCATTCCCTGTAATGCTTATTCGTTATATTGTCTTGTGTTATTCTCTGCATTCAAGGGGTTTCCTAATATTTCAGCCGTTTACCTTATCGTTAGGCGTTGTATTTTTGCAGCCATTCCTTTGATTCGAATTTCCTTTTTCCAGGTTTTTCAGAATTGTTCCTAGTGCCCCTATTATTATCGGTACTATTTTGATTTTCTTCATCATCCAAATCCCTTTTAACTCTCTGGCTAGCTCTGTGTATTTGCTTCGTTTCTCCTTTTCTTTCATACTCACCTTGTGGTCAGCTGGGACAGCAAAGTCTACGATTTGACAGGATTTTTCTTTCTTGTTAATTATTACGACATCTGGTCTTCTTGCTTGGATGGATTTGTCCGTCTGTATGTCCATGTCCCATAGGATTTTGTGGTTCTCGTTTTCGAGTGCTGTTGCGGGTTTATGCTTGTACCATTTATCTGTACGCTCAAAATGAGTGGTTGAATATATGCTTAAGTCCGAAATTGAATGAATCGAGACACATTCAAACCCCCACCACTAATTCCGTTCGCAACCAAATTTCAAACAGGTTATATAGTTGGATAGAACACCTCATTAGTTATATTTTGAAAAAAAAAATTTCGAAAATTGGTTCAGTAGAAAAAAAGTTACAACAAAATATGTGGGTTCACAAACAGGAGAGTATGTACATACATAAGTGACTAACGCTTTTTTTTTTATTTTGCATAACTTTTTTTTGTATACAAATATTTTTTTACTGCGATTTTGCCAATATGACATGTTAGTGTAACGGTTAGAGTACAGTACCGGGGGTTGGTGGAAAGATTTTAGGTTCAATCCCGTGTATCGGGTTTTTTTATAATTAAAAAACCGAACTTTTTTTTAATAACTAATTATTTTTAACTCTCCTTATGATTTTATAGCAAAATATGGTGAATTTATCGATTAAAAATATTAGTGAATTCTATGATATACATATTCTTTGAATGAACATAAATTTTTCGTTATCACATTTGATGAAAAATGTAATCATTTCATAACAACTACTGTGATTCGAAATTAAATTAAAAATGTTATATGTTACCGTAACGGGTATAGAGCCGGGATTGGTGGAAAGATTTTAGGTTCAATCCCGTGTAATGGTTTTTTTTTTAAATTAAAAACCGATGAAAATCGAACTATTAATATGCTAATAATTCGCCGGTTCCAAGTTATTATTATAACTCTTAGAGCTGCTGCTGCTGCTGCTGCTGCTGTGAGATCGTGTCTTGTCCATATTATCATCAGCAGCAGTGAACCTGCTTGCCTAGTTTCGGAAGTAAATAAGTCGAATAATACATGTGAACTTATATTATAAATTTATATATTAATACAATAGCAATGCCTGGAAAAATCATGGATTATATGGAAAAATGCGCGCATGAAAAGTAATATTCTTAAGATTTTATTAAACCTGGAAAAGTAAAGGACAAGAAATTCAACCTGGAAAAGTAAAGAACAAGATATTCTAGTAAAGTAAAAAATAAGAATTTTTTAGACTTAAAATATTGCAGCTAAAAATAAAATTTGAATATTGATAAATATTTTATTTATTATTTGCATATGTTGTTGTTTATTGATGAGTTAGAAAGGGTGTCAGTCGCTGGATTGAACTTATTTCCCCCCTATTATTTGCATATATTTATGTAGTGAAAATTGTTTGAATAAAATTAATTCATTAGTAAGTTAGTTAGTAGATGGAATTAATAATTTTATAATTTACATAAAAATTAATAATTTTATTATACCATAATTAGGATCATTTATCTTACAATCCGTTTCAGCTCTCTGGCCAGTTTTGTGTATTTACTTCACTTCTCCACCTCCTTCATAGTCACCCTGTGGTCTGCTGGAACACGAAGTCTGTGATCGGGCAGGACTTTTCCTTCTTGCTAACTATATTCTTCTTCCTCCTCTTCTTCTTCTTCTTCTTCTTCTTCTTCTTCTTCCTCTTCTTCTTCTTCTTCTTCTCCTTCTTCTTCTTCGAGTTTTAACCGTAATAACGAGTATGACAATAACTAGTGATTTTTTTCTGGAGTCTCCCTAGAGTTAGAATATTCTTAGACTCTAAATAATCGTCATAAAAACCACTTTCACTTATCGTATCGATACCTTGTTGATACGGACCGTTGGTATTCACTGATATTTAAGTGGCAATAAGTCTACTCAATGTTCTAGTAACCACTGCAGTTTTCCAGTGGAAATCTATTTGGCGCTCTTCCTTTTCGTCCTTAACATTTAACGACCATCCCAGCCTAGTGCCACATTTGTGTATTTTTTATAGAATTTTATGAGATGGTTTCAGTTGCATATGATGTTGCTGTTATTGTTTTATTTTTATTCCGTTTCACCTGTAGCTGATAATGATAAATAATAATTTGTTTCTGTATTCGGCAATTTCTTTTCAAATTTGCTTTCATCATTTATGTGCGTTGTATGGTGTTAATATTCCATTTGATTCCAATTTCTCCTAGTATTTTTCCAGGTTGCTTATTCCCATCCAAAAAATCGTTTAGTTTTTAATCTACTGAATTATATCCATTTTCTACTGAATTATACATTATTAATATTTTTAATCTACTGAATCAAATGAAATCATCCTTTTAATAATCTTCATTGTATTCCATAATTGATTATTCACGTTCATCTTTTTTCGACTTAAAATGCGTATGCTAACTTTTTCTTTTGGGCGTTTTTTTTTACCTTTGTGTGGATTAAAAGATATAAATTAAACTTTATTTTTTAAAAAATATCTTTTTTTTTTTGATACATCCTTTATGAAAATATTTTTGCAGGAAATTCACTCAAGAAAAATCCAATTCATTTAATATAGGGGCTATACATATGGAAAAGAAAGAAATAGGCAAAATTTGATAATTATTAAACAAAGGCAACATTTCGTAATCAATTCAGCATATTTGAATATATTTTACAATAAATAATTTTCATGTTAAGAAATTTTATGAGAGATATATAAGACAATAAAATTAGTAAATGTTTTAATCAAAACTGTTTCCTTGGTTGTAAAATAAAATAAGCTAGTGTGTGTGCGTGTGTGTATACGTGTGTGTGCGTGTGTGTGTGTGTGTGTATACGTGTGTGTGCGTGTGTGTGTGTGTGAATCAAAAGATT